>NC_092392.1:60576329-60897043 GCF_030028105.1 Mobula birostris
ACCCCTGATCCATTCTGGTTGTCATCCAACCCCTGACCTACACTGATCGTCATCCAACTCCAGACCCATCCTGATCATCATCCAACACCTGACCCATTCTGGTCGTCATCCAACCCCTGACCCATCCTGTTCTCATCATCCAACCCCTGACAATCCAGGTCTCATCATCCAACCCCTGACCCATCCTGGTCAATTTCCAACCCCTGACCCATCCGGGTCGTCATCCAACCCCTGACCATCCAGGTCATTATCCAACCCCTGACCCATCCTGGTCGTCATCCGACCCCTGACCCATCCTGGTCGTCATTCAATCCCTGACCCATCCTGGTCGTCATTCAATCCCTGACCATCCAGGTCTCATCATCCAACCCCTGACCCATCCTGGTCAGTTTCCAACCCCTGACCCATCCAGGTCGTCATGCAACCCCTGACCATCCAGGTCATTATCCAACCCCTGACCCATCCTGGTCGTCATCGAACCCCTGACCCATCCTGGCTGTCGTCCAACCTGTGAGCCATCCTGGTTGTCTTCCAACCCCTGACCCATCCTGATCGTCATCCAACCCGTGAGCCTTCCTGATCGTTTTCCAATCCCTGACCCAACCTGGTCGTCATCCAAACCATGAGCCATCCTGGTCGTCATCCAACCCCTGACCCATCCTGGTCGTCATCCAATCCCTGACCCAACCTGGTCTCGTCATCCAACCCCTGACCCATCCTGGTCTCATCATCCAACCCCTGACACGTCCTGGTCATCATCCAACCCCAGACCCATGCTGGTCGCCATCCAACCCCTGACCCATCCTGGTCCTCATCCAACCCCTGACCCATCCTGGCTGTCATCCAACCCGTGACCCATCCTGGTTGTCTTCCAACCCCTGACCCATCCTGATCGTCATCCAACCCGTGAGCCTTCCTGATTGTTATCCAATCCCTGACCCAACCTGGTCGTCATCCAACCCCTGAGCCATCCTGGTCGTCATCCAACCCCTGACCCATCCTGGTCGTCATCCAAACCCTGACCATCCCGGTCCTTTTCCAACCCCTGACCCATCCAGTTCATCACCCAACCCATGACCCATCCTGGTCTTGTCATCCAACGCCTGACCCATCCTGGTCGTCATTCAATCCCTGACCTATCCTGGTCGTCATTCAATCCCTGACCCATGCAGGTCGTCATCCGACCCCTGACCCATCCTGGTCTCATCATCCAACCCCTGACCATCCAGGTCTCATCATCTAACCCCTGAGCCATCCTGGTTGTCTTCCAACCCCTGACCCATCCTGATCATCATCCAACCCCTGAGCCATCCTGATCGTCATCCAATCCCTGACCCATCCTGATCGTCATCCAATCCCTGACCCAACCTGGTCTCGTCATCCAACCGCTGACCCATCCTGGTCTCATCATCCAACCCCTGACACGTCCTGGTCATCATCCAACCCCAGACCCATGCTGGTCGTCATCCAACCCCTGACCCATCCTGGTCCTCATCCAACCCCTGACCCATCCTGTTCATCATCCAACCACTGACCCATCCTGGGCATCATCCAACCTGTGACCCATGCTGGTCTCATCATCCAACCCCTAACCCATCCTGCTTGTCATTCAAACCCTGTCCCATCCTCGTCGTCATCCAACCCATGACCCATGCTGGTCGTCATCCAACCCCTGACCCATCCTGGCCGTCATCCAACCAGTGACCCATCCTGGCTGTCATCCAACCCCTGACCCATCCTGGTTGTCATCCAACCCCTGACCCATCCTGGTCGTCATCCAACCGCTGACCCATTCCTGGTCGTCATCCAACCCCTGACCCATCCTGCTCCTCATCCAACCCATGATGCATCCAGGTCGTCATCCAACCCCTGACCTATCCTGATCATCATCCAACCCCTGACCCATCCTGGTCGTCATCCAAACCCTGATCCATCCTGGTCGTCATCCAACCCCTGACCCATCCTGGCCGTCATCCAACCCCTGATCCTTCCTGGTCATCATCCAACCCCTGACCATCCTGATCATCATCCAACAACTGACCCACCCTGGCCCTCATCCAATCCCTGACCCATCCCGGTCATCATCCAAACCCTGACCCATCCTGCTCATCATCCAACCCCTGACCATTCCGGGTCGTCATCCAACCCCTGACCCATCCTGGTCCTCATCCAACCCCACACCCATCCTGGTCGTCATGCAACCCCTGACCATCCAGGTCTCATCATCCAACCCCTGACCCATCCTGGTCATTTTCCAACCCCTGACCCATCCGGGTAGTCATCCAACCCCTGACCATCCAGGTTATTATCCAACCCCTGACCCATCCTGGTCGTCATTCAATCCCTGACCCATCCTGGTCGTCATTCAATCCCTGACCCATTCTGGTCCTCATCCGTCCCCTGACCCATCCAGGTCTCATCATCCAACCCCTGAGCCATCCTGGTTGTCTTCCAACCCCTGACCCATCCTGATCATCATCCAACCCCTGAGCCATCCTGATCGTCATCCAATCCCTGACCCATCCTGATCGTCATCCAATCCCTGACCCAACCTGGTCTCGTCATCCAACCGCTGACCCCATCCTGGTCTCATCATCCAACCCCTGACACGTCCTGGTCATCATCCAACCCCAGACCCATGCTGGTCGTCATCCAACCCCTGACCCATCCTGGTCCTCATCCAACCCCTGACCCATCCTGTTCATCATCCAACCACTGACCCATCCTGGGCATCATCCAACCTGTGACCCATGCTGGTCTCATCATCCAACCCCTAACCCATCCTGCTTGTCATTCAAACCCTGTCCCATCCTCGTCGTCATCCAACCCATGACCCATGCTGGTCGTCATCCAACCCCTGACCCATCCTGGCCGTCATCCAACCAGTGACCCATCCTGGCTGTCATCCAACCCCTGACCCATCCTGGTTGTCATCCAACCCCTGACCCATCCTGGTCGTCATCCAACCGCTGAACCATTCCTGGTCGTCATCCAACCCCTGACCCATCCTGCTCCTCATCCAACCCATGATGCATCCAGGTCGTCATCCAACCCCTGACCTATCCTGATCATCATCCAACCCCTGACCCATCCTGGTCGTCATCCAAACCCTGATCCATCCTGGTCGTCATCCAAGCCCTGACCATCCAGGTCGTCATCCAACCGCTGACCCATCCTGGGCTTGTCATCCAACGCCTGACCCATCCTGGCTATCATCCAATCCCTGACCCATCCTGGTCGTCATTCCATCCCTGACCCATCCTGGTCGTCAACCAACCCCTGACCCATCCTGGTCTCATCATCCAACCCCGGACCATCCAGGTCTCATCATCCAACACCTGACCCATCCTGGTCATTTTACAACCCCTGACCCTTCCTGGTTGTCATCCAACCCCTGACCCATCCTGGTCGTCATCCAACCCCTGAGCCACCCTGGTCTCATCATCCAACCCCTGACCATCCAGGTCTCATCATCCAACCCCTGACCCATCCTGGTCCTCGTCCAACCCCTGATCCTTCCTGGTCATCATCCAACCCCTGACCATCCTGATCATCATCCAACAACTGACCCACCCTGGCCCTCATCCAATCCCTGACCCATCCCGGTCATCATCCAAACCCTGACCCATCCTGCTCATCATCCAACCCCTGACCATTCCGGGTCGTCATCCAACCCCTGACCCATCCTGGTCCTCATCCAACCCCACACCCATCCTGGTCGTCATGCAACCCCTGACCATCCAGGTCTCATCATCCAACCCCTGACCCATCCTGGTCATTTTCCAACCCCTGACCCATCCGGGTAGTCATCCCAACCCCTGACCATCCAGGTCATTATCCAACCCCTGACCCATCCTGGTCGTCATTCAATCCCTGACCCATCCTGGTCGTCATTCAATCCCTGACCCATTCTGGTCCTCATCCATCCCCTGACCCATCCTGGTCTCATCATCCAACCCCTGACCATCCAGGTCTCATCATCCAACCCCTGACCCATCCAGGTCGTCATCCAACCCATGACCATCCAGGTCATTATCCAACCCCTGACCCATCCTGGTCGTCATGGAACCCCTGACCCATACTGGCTGTCGTCCAACCCCTAACCCATCCTGGTCTCGTCATCCAACCCCTGACCCATCCTGCTCCTCATCCAACCCCTGATCCATTCTGGTTGTCATCCAACCCCTGACCTACACTGATCGTCATCCAACTCCAGACCCATCCTGATCATCATCCAACACCTGACCCATTCTGGTCGTCATCCAACCCCTGACCCATCCTGTTCTCATCATCCAACCCCTGACAATCCAGGTCTCATCATCCAACCCCTGACCCATCCTGGTCAATTTCCAACCCCTGACCCATCCGGGTCGTCATCCAACCCCTGACCATCCAGGTCATTATCCAACCCCTGACCCATCCTGGTCGTCATCCGACCCCTGACCCATCCTGGTCGTCATTCAATCCCTGACCCATCCTGGTCGTCATTCAATCCCTGACCATCCAGGTCTCATCATCCAACCCCTGACCCATCCTGGTCAGTTTCCAACCCCTGACCCATCCAGGTCGTCATGCAACCCCTGACCATCCAGGTCATTATCCAACCCCTGACCCATCCTGGTCGTCATCGAACCCCTGACCCATCCTGGCTGTCGTCCAACCTGTGAGCCATCCTGGTTGTCTTCCAACCCCTGACCCATCCTGATCGTCATCCAACCCGTGAGCCTTCCTGATCGTTTTCCAATCCCTGACCCAACCTGGTCGTCATCCAAACCATGAGCCATCCTGGTCGTCATCCAACCCCTGACCCATCCTGGTCGTCATCCAAACCCTGACCATCCCGGTCCTTTTCCAACCCCTGACCCATCCAGTTCGTCACCCAACCCATGACCCATCCTGGTCTTGTCATTCAATGCCTGACCCATCCTGGTCGTCATTCAATCCCTGACCCATCCTGGTCGTCAATCAATCCCTGACCCATGCAGGTCGTCATCCGACCCCTGACCCATCCTGGTCTCATCATCCAACCCCTGACCATCCAGGTCTCATTCATCCAACCCCCTGAGCCATCCTGGTTGTCTTCCAACCCCTGACCCATCCTGATCATCATCCAACCCCTGAGCCATCCTGATCGTCATCCAATCCCTGACCCATCCTGATCGTCATCCAATCCCTGACCCAACCTGGTCTCGTCATCCAACCCCTGACCCATCCTGGTCTCATCATCCAACCCCTGACACGTCCTGGTCATCATCCAACCCCAGACCCATGCTGGTCGTCATCCAACCCCTGACCCATCCTGGTCCTCATCAACCCCTGACCCATCCTGGCTGTTGTCCAACCCGTGACCCATCCTGGTTGTCTTCCAACCCCTGACCCATCCTGATCGTCATCCAACCCGTGAGCCTTCCTGATCGTTATCCAATCCCTGACCCAACCTGGTCCTCATCCAACCCCTGACCCATCCTGGCTGTCGTCCAACCCGTGACCCATCCTGGTTGTCTTCCAACCCCTGACCCATCCTGATCGTCATCCAACCCGTGAGCCTTCCTGATCGTTATCCAATCCCTGACCCATCCTGGTCGTCATCCAACCCATGACCATCCAGGTCATTATCCAACCCCTGACCCATCCTGGTCGTCATGGAACCCCTGACCCATACTGGCTGTCGTCCAACCCCTAACCCATCCTGGTCTCGTCATCCAACCCCTGACCCATCCTGCTCCTCATCCACCCCCTGATCCATTCTGGTTGTCATCCAACCCCTGACCTACACTGATCGTCATCCAACTCCAGACCCATCCTGATCATCATCCAACACCTGACCCATTCTGGTCGTCATCCAACCCCTGACCCATCCTGTTCTCATCATCCAACCCCTGACAATCCAGGTCTCATCATCCAACCCCTGACCCATCCTGGTCAATTTCCAACCCCTGACCCATCCGGGTCGTCATCCAACCCCTGACCATCCAGGTCATTATCCAACCCCTGACCCATCCTGGTCGTCATCCGACCCCTGACCCATCCTGGTCGTCATTCAATCCCTGACCCATCCTGGTCGTCATTCAATCCCTGACCATCCAGGTCTCATCATCCAACCCCTGACCCATCCTGGTCAGTTTCCAACCCCTGACCCATCCAGGTCGTCATGCAACCCCTGACCATCCAGGTCATTATCCAACCCCTGACCCATCCTGGTCGTCATCGAACCCCTGACCCATCCTGGCTGTCGTCCAACCTGTGAGCCATCCTGGTTGTCTTCCAACCCCTGACCCATCCTGATCGTCATCCAACCCGTGAGCCTTCCTGATCGTTTTCCAATCCCTGACCCAACCTGGTCGTCATCCAAACCATGAGCCATCCTGGTCGTCATCCAACCCCTGACCCATCCTGGTCGTCATCCAAACCCTGACCATCCCGGTCCTTTTCCAACCCCTGACCCATCCAGTTCGTCACCCAACCCATGACCCATCCTGGTCTTGTCATCCAATGCCTGACCCATCCTGGTCGTCATTCAATCCCTGACCCATCCTGGTCGTCAATCAATCCCTGACCCATGCAGGTCGTCATCCGACCCCTGACCCATCCTGGTCTCATCATCCAACCCCTGACCATCCAGGTCTCATCATCCAACCCCTGAGCCATCCTGGTTGTCTTCCAACCCCTGACCCATCCTGATCGTCATCCAATCCCTGACCCAACCTGGTCTCGTCATCCAACCCCTGACCCATCCTGGTCTCATCATCCAACCCCTGACACGTCCTGGTCATCATCCAACCCCAGACCCATGCTGGTCGTCATCCAACCCCTGACCCATCCTGGTCCTCATCCAACCCCTGACCCATCCTGGCTGTTGTCCAACCCGTGACCCATCCTGGTTGTCTTCCAACCCCTGACCCATCCTGATCGTCATCCAACCCGTGAGCCTTCCTGATCGTTATCCAATCCCTGACCCAACCTGGTCCTCATCCAACCCCTGACCCATCCTGGCTGTCGTCCAACCCGTGACCCATCCTGGTTGTCTTCCAACCCCTGACCCATCCTGCTCATCATCCAACCCCTGACCATTCCGGGTCGTCATCCAACCCCTGACCCATCCTGGTCCTCATCCAACCCCACACCCATCCTGGTCGTCATGCAACCCCTGACCATCCAGGTCTCATCATCCAACCCCTGACCCATCCTGGTCATTTTCCAACCCCTGACCCATCCGGGTAGTCATCCAACCCCTGACCATCCAGGTCATTATCCAACCCCTGACCCATCCTGGTCATCATTCAATCCCTGACCCATCCTGGTCGTCATTCAATCCCTGACCCATTCTGGTCCTCATCCATCCCCTGACCCATCCTGGTCTCATCATCCAACCCCTGACCATCCAGGTCTCATCATCCAACCCCTGACCCATCCAGGTCGTCATCCAACCCATGACCATCCAGGTCATTATCCAACCCCTGACCCATCCTGGTCGTCATGGAACCCCTGACCCATACTGGCTGTCGTCCAACCCCTAACCCATCCTGGTCTCGTCATCCAACCCCTGACCCATCCTGCTCCTCATCCAACCCCTGACCCATCCTGTTCATCATCCAACCACTGACCCATCCTGGTCCTCATCCAACCCCTGACCCATCCTGTTCATCATCCAACCACTGACCCATCCTGGGCATCATCCAACCTGTGACCCATGCTGGTCTCATCATCCAACCCCTAACCCATCCTGCTTGTCATTCAAACCCTGTCCCATCCTCGTCGTCATCCAACCCATGACCCATGCTGGTCGTCATCCAACCCCTGACCCATCCTGGCCGTCATCCAACCAGTGACCCATCCTGGTCGTCATTCAATCCCTGACCCATGCAGGTCGTCATCCGACCCCTGACCCATCCTGGTCTCATCATCCAACCCCTGACCATCCAGGTCTCATCATCCAACCCCTGAGCCATCCTGGTTGTCTTCCAACCCCTGACCCATCCTGATCATCATCCAACCCCTGAGCCATCCTGATCGTCATCCAATCCCTGACCCATCCTGATCGTCATCCAATCCCTGACCCAACCTGGTCTCGTCATCCAACCGCTGACCCATCCTGGTCTCATCATCCAACCCCTGACACGTCCTGGTCATCATCCAACCCCAGACCCATGCTGGTCGTCATCCAACCCCTGACCCATCCTGGTCCTCATCCAACCCCTGACCCATCCTGTTCATCATCCAACCACTGACCCATCCTGGGCATCATCCAACCTGTGACCCATGCTGGTCTCATCATCCAACCCCTAACCCATCCTGCTTGTCATTCAAACCCTGTCCCATCCTCGTCGTCATCCAACCCATGACCCATGCTGGTCGTCATCCAACCCCTGACCCATCCTGGCCGTCATCCAACCAGTGACCCATCCTGGCTGTCATCCAACCCCTGACCCATCCTGGTTGTCATCCAACCCCTGACCCATCCTGGTCGTCATCCAACCGCTGAACCATTCCTGGTCGTCATCCAACCCCTGACCCATCCTGCTCCTCATCCAACCCATGATGCATCCAGGTCGTCATCCAACCCCTGACCTATCCTGATCATCATCCAACCCCTGACCCATCCTGGTCGTCATCCAAACCCTGATCCATCCTGGTCGTCATCCAAGCCCTGACCATCCAGGTCGTCATCCAACCGCTGACCCATCCTGGGCTTGTCATCCAACGCCTGACCCATCCTGGCTATCATCCAATCCCTGACCCATCCTGGTCGTCATTCCATCCCTGACCCATCCTGGTCGTCAACCAACCCCTGACCCATCCTGGTCTCATCATCCAACCCCGGACCATCCAGGTCTCATCATCCAACACCTGACCCATCCTGGTCATTTTACAACCCCTGACCCTTCCTGGTTGTCATCCAACCCCTGACCCATCCTGGTCGTCATCCAACCCCTGAGCCACCCTGGTCTCATCATCCAACCCCTGACCATCCAGGTCTCATCATCCAACCCCTGACCCATCCTGGTCCTCGTCCAACCCCTGATCCTTCCTGGTCATCATCCAACCCCTGACCATCCTGATCATCATCCAACAACTGACCCACCCTGGCCCTCATCCAATCCCTGACCCATCCCGGTCATCATCCAAACCCTGACCCATCCTGCTCATCATCCAACCCCTGACCATTCCGGGTCGTCATCCAACCCCTGACCCATCCTGGTCCTCATCCAACCCCACACCCATCCTGGTCGTCATGCAACCCCTGACCATCCAGGTCTCATCATCCAACCCCTGACCCATCCTGGTCATTTTCCAACCCCTGACCCATCCGGGTAGTCATCCAACCCCTGACCATCCAGGTCATTATCCAACCCCTGACCCATCCTGGTCGTCATTCAATCCCTGACCCATCCTGGTCGTCATTCAATCCCTGACCCATTCTGGTCCTCATCCATCCCCTGACCCATCCTGGTCTCATCATCCAACCCCTGACCATCCAGGTCTCATCATCCAACCCCTGACCCATCCAGGTCGTCATCCAACCCATGACCATCCAGGTCATTATCCAACCCCTGACCCATCCTGGTCGTCATGGAACCCCTGACCCATACTGGCTGTCGTCCAACCCCTAACCCATCCTGGTCTCGTCATCCAACCCCTGACCCATCCTGCTCCTCATCCAACCCCTGATCCATTCTGGTTGTCATCCAACCCCTGACCTACACTGATCGTCATCCAACTCCAGACCCATCCTGATCATCATCCAACACCTGACCCATTCTGGTCGTCATCCAACCCCTGACCCATCCTGTTCTCATCATCCAACCCCTGACAATCCAGGTCTCATCATCCAACCCCTGACCCATCCTGGTCAATTTCCAACCCCTGACCCATCCGGGTCGTCATCCAACCCCTGACCATCCAGGTCATTATCCAACCCCTGACCCATCCTGGTCGTCATCCGACCCCTGACCCATCCTGGTCGTCATTCAATCCCTGACCCATCCTGGTCGTCATTCAATCCCTGACCATCCAGGTCTCATCATCCAACCCCTGACCCATCCTGGTCAGTTTCCAACCCCTGACCCATCCAGGTCGTCATGCAACCCCTGACCATCCAGGTCATTATCCAACCCCTGACCCATCCTGGTCGTCATCGAACCCCTGACCCATCCTGGCTGTCGTCCAACCTGTGAGCCATCCTGGTTGTCTTCCAACCCCTGACCCATCCTGATCGTCATCCAACCCGTGAGCCTTCCTGATCGTTTTCCAATCCCTGACCCAACCTGGTCGTCATCCAAACCATGAGCCATCCTGGTCGTCATCCAACCCCTGACCCATCCTGGTCGTCATCCAATCCCTGAACCAACCTGGTCTCGTCATCCAACCCCTGACCCATCCTGGTCTCATCATCCAACCCCTGACACGTCCTGGTCATCATCCAACCCCAGACCCATGCTGGTCGCCATCCAACCCCTGACCCATCCTGGTCCTCATCCAACCCCTGACCCATCCTGGCTGTCATCCAACCCGTGACCCATCCTGGTTGTCTTCCAACCCCTGACCCATCCTGATCGTCATCCAACCCGTGAGCCTTCCTGATTGTTATCCAATCCCTGACCCAACCTGGTCGTCATCCAACCCCTGAGCCATCCTGGTCGTCATCCAACCCCTGACCCATCCTGGTCGTCATCCAAACCCTGACCATCCCGGTCCTTTTCCAACCCCTGACCCATCCAGTTCATCACCCAACCCATGACCCATCCTGGTCTTGTCATCCAACGCCTGACCCATCCTGGTCGTCATTCAATCCCTGACCTATCCTGGTCGTCATTCAATCCCTGACCCATGCAGGTCGTCATCCGACCCCTGACCCATCCTGGTCTCATCATCCAACCCCTGACCATCCAGGTCTCATCATCCAACCCCTGAGCCATCCTGGTTGTCTTCCAACCCCTGACCCATCCTGATCATCATCCAACCCCTGAGCCATCCTGATCGTCATCCAATCCCTGACCCATCCTGATCGTCATCCAATCCCTGACCCAACCTGGTCTCGTCATCCAACCGCTGACCCATCCTGGTCTCATCATCCAACCCCTGACACGTCCTGGTCATCATCCAACCCCAGACCCATGCTGGTCGTCATCCAACCCCTGACCCATCCTGGTCCTCATCCAACCCCTGACCCATCCTGTTCATCATCCAACCACTGACCCATCCTGGGCATCATCCAACCTGTGACCCATGCTGGTCTCATCATCCAACCCCTAACCCATCCTGCTTGTCATTCAAACCCTGTCCCATCCTCGTCGTCATCCAACCCATGACCCATGCTGGTCGTCATCCAACCCCTGACCCATCCTGGCCGTCATCCAACCAGTGACCCATCCTGGCTGTCATCCAACCCCTGACCCATCCTGGTTGTCATCCAACCCCTGACCCATCCTGGTCGTCATCCAACCGCTGACCCATTCCTGGTCGTCATCCAACCCCTGACCCATCCTGCTCCTCATCCAACCCATGATGCATCCAGGTCGTCATCCAACCCCTGACCTATCCTGATCATCATCCAACCCCTGACCCATCCTGGTCGTCATCCAAACCCTGATCCATCCTGGTCGTCATCCAACCCCTGACCCATCCTGGCCGTCATCCAACCCCTGATCCTTCCTGGTCATCATCCAACCCCTGACCATCCTGATCATCATCCAACAACTGACCCACCCTGGCCCTCATCCAATCCCTGACCCATCCCGGTCATCATCCAAACCCTGACCCATCCTGCTCATCATCCAACCCCTGACCATTCCGGGTCGTCATCCAACCCCTGACCCATCCTGGTCCTCATCCAACCCCACACCCATCCTGGTCGTCATGCAACCCCTGACCATCCAGGTCTCATCATCCAACCCCTGACCCATCCTGGTCATTTTCCAACCCCTGACCCATCCGGGTAGTCATCCAACCCCTGACCATCCAGGTTATTATCCAACCCCTGACCCATCCTGGTCGTCATTCAATCCCTGACCCATCCTGGTCGTCATTCAATCCCTGACCCATTCTGGTCCTCATCCGTCCCCTGACCCATCCAGGTCTCATCATCCAACCCCTGAGCCATCCTGGTTGTCTTCCAACCCCTGACCCATCCTGATCATCATCCAACCCCTGAGCCATCCTGATCGTCATCCAATCCCTGACCCATCCTGATCGTCATCCAATCCCTGACCCAACCTGGTCTCGTCATCCAACCGCTGACCCATCCTGGTCTCATCATCCAACCCCTGACACGTCCTGGTCATCATCCAACCCCAGACCCATGCTGGTCGTCATCCAACCCCTGACCCATCCTGGTCCTCATCCAACCCCTGACCCATCCTGTTCATCATCCAACCACTGACCCATCCTGGGCATCATCCAACCTGTGACCCATGCTGGTCTCATCATCCAACCCCTAACCCATCCTGCTTGTCATTCAAACCCTGTCCCATCCTCGTCGTCATCCAACCCATGACCCATGCTGGTCGTCATCCAACCCCTGACCCATCCTGGCCGTCATCCAACCAGTGACCCATCCTGGCTGTCATCCAACCCCTGACCCATCCTGGTTGTCATCCAACCCCTGACCCATCCTGGTCGTCATCCAACCGCTGAACCATTCCTGGTCGTCATCCAACCCCTGACCCATCCTGCTCCTCATCCAACCCATGATGCATCCAGGTCGTCATCCAACCCCTGACCTATCCTGATCATCATCCAACCCCTGACCCATCCTGGTCGTCATCCAAACCCTGATCCATCCTGGTCGTCATCCAAGCCCTGACCATCCAGGTCGTCATCCAACCGCTGACCCATCCTGGGCTTGTCATCCAACGCCTGACCCATCCTGGCTATCATCCAATCCCTGACCCATCCTGGTCGTCATTCCATCCCTGACCCATCCTGGTCGTCAACCAACCCCTGACCCATCCTGGTCTCATCATCCAACCCCGGACCATCCAGGTCTCATCATCCAACACCTGACCCATCCTGGTCATTTTACAACCCCTGACCCTTCCTGGTTGTCATCCAACCCCTGACCCATCCTGGTCGTCATCCAACCCCTGAGCCACCCTGGTCTCATCATCCAACCCCTGACCATCCAGGTCTCATCATCCAACCCCTGACCCATCCTGGTCCTCGTCCAACCCCTGATCCTTCCTGGTCATCATCCAACCCCTGACCATCCTGATCATCATCCAACAACTGACCCACCCTGGCCCTCATCCAATCCCTGACCCATCCCGGTCATCATCCAAACCCTGACCCATCCTGCTCATCATCCAACCCCTGACCATTCCGGGTCGTCATCCAACCCCTGACCCATCCTGGTCCTCATCCAACCCCACACCCATCCTGGTCGTCATGCAACCCCTGACCATCCAGGTCTCATCATCCAACCCCTGACCCATCCTGGTCATTTTCCAACCCCTGACCCATCCGGGTAGTCATCCAACCCCTGACCATCCAGGTCATTATCCAACCCCTGACCCATCCTGGTCGTCATTCAATCCCTGACCCATCCTGGTCGTCATTCAATCCCTGACCCATTCTGGTCCTCATCCATCCCCTGACCCATCCTGGTCTCATCATCCAACCCCTGACCATCCAGGTCTCATCATCCAACCCCTGACCCATCCAGGTCGTCATCCAACCCATGACCATCCAGGTCATTATCCAACCCCTGACCCATCCTGGTCGTCATGGAACCCCTGACCCATACTGGCTGTCGTCCAACCCCTAACCCATCCTGGTCTCGTCATCCAACCCCTGACCCATCCTGCTCCTCATCCAACCCCTGATCCATTCTGGTTGTCATCCAACCCCTGACCTACACTGATCGTCATCCAACTCCAGACCCATCCTGATCATCATCCAACACCTGACCCATTCTGGTCGTCATCCAACCCCTGACCCATCCTGTTCTCATCATCCAACCCCTGACAATCCAGGTCTCATCATCCAACCCCTGACCCATCCTGGTCAATTTCCAACCCCTGACCCATCCGGGTCGTCATCCAACCCCTGACCATCCAGGTCATTATCCAACCCCTGACCCATCCTGGTCGTCATCCGACCCCTGACCCATCCTGGTCGTCATTCAATCCCTGACCCATCCTGGTCGTCATTCAATCCCTGACCATCCAGGTCTCATCATCCAACCCCTGACCCATCCTGGTCAGTTTCCAACCCCTGACCCATCCAGGTCGTCATGCAACCCCTGACCATCCAGGTCATTATCCAACCCCTGACCCATCCTGGTCGTCATCGAACCCCTGACCCATCCTGGCTGTCGTCCAACCTGTGAGCCATCCTGGTTGTCTTCCAACCCCTGACCCATCCTGATCGTCATCCAACCCGTGAGCCTTCCTGATCGTTTTCCAATCCCTGACCCAACCTGGTCGTCATCCAAACCATGAGCCATCCTGGTCGTCATCCAACCCCTGACCCATCCTGGTCGTCATCCAAACCCTGACCATCCCGGTCCTTTTCCAACCCCTGACCCATCCAGTTCGTCACCCAACCCATGACCCATCCTGGTCTTGTCATTCAATGCCTGACCCATCCTGGTCGTCATTCAATCCCTGACCCATCCTGGTCGTCAATCAATCCCTGACCCATGCAGGTCGTCATCCGACCCCTGACCCATCCTGGTCTCATCATCCAACCCCTGACCATCCAGGTCTCATCATCCAACCCCTGAGCCATCCTGGTTGTCTTCCAACCCCTGACCCATCCTGATCATCATCCAACCCCTGAGCCATCCTGATCGTCATCCAATCCCTGACCCATCCTGATCGTCATCCAATCCCTGACCCAACCTGGTCTCGTCATCCAACCCCTGACCCATCCTGGTCTCATCATCCAACCCCTGACACGTCCTGGTCATCATCCAACCCCAGACCCATGCTGGTCGTCATCCAACCCCTGACCCATCCTGGTCCTCATCCAACCCCTGACCCATCCTGGCTGTTGTCCAACCCGTGACCCATCCTGGTTGTCTTCCAACCCCTGACCCATCCTGATCGTCATCCAACCCGTGAGCCTTCCTGATCGTTATCCAATCCCTGACCCAACCTGGTCCTCATCCAACCCCTGACCCATCCTGGCTGTCGTCCAACCCGTGACCCATCCTGGTTGTCTTCCAACCCCTGACCCATCCTGATCGTCATCCAACCCGTGAGCCTTCCTGATCGTTATCCAATCCCTGACCCATCCTGGTCGTCATCCAACCCATGACCATCCAGGTCATTATCCAACCCCTGACCCATCCTGGTCGTCATGGAACCCCTGACCCATACTGGCTGTCGTCCAACCCCTAACCCATCCTGGTCTCGTCATCCAACCCCTGACCCATCCTGCTCCTCATCCAACCCCTGATCCATTCTGGTTGTCATCCAACCCCTGACCTACACTGATCGTCATCCAACTCCAGACCCATCCTGATCATCATCCAACACCTGACCCATTCTGGTCGTCATCCAACCCCTGACCCATCCTGTTCTCATCATCCAACCCCTGACAATCCAGGTCTCATCATCCAACCCCTGACCCATCCTGGTCAATTTCCAACCCCTGACCCAACCGGGTCGTCATCCAACCCCTGACCATCCAGGTCATTATCCAACCCCTGACCCATCCTGGTCGTCATCCGACCCCTGACCCATCCTGGTCGTCATTCAATCCCTGACCCATCCTGGTCGTCATTCAATCCCTGACCATCCAGGTCTCATCATCCAACCCCTGACCCATCCTGGTCAGTTTCCAACCCCTGACCCATCCAGGTCGTCATGCAACCCCTGACCATCCAGGTCATTATCCAACCCCTGACCCATCCTGGTCGTCATCGAACCCCTGACCCATCCTGGCTGTCGTCCAACCTGTGAGCCATCCTGGTTGTCTTCCAACCCCTGACCCATCCTGATCGTCATCCAACCCGTGACCCATCCTGGTTGTCTTCCAACCCCTGACCCATCCTGATCGTCATCCAACCCGTGAGCCTTCCTGATTGTTATCCAATCCCTGACCCAACCTGGTCGTCATCCAACCCCTGAGCCATCCTGGTCGTCATCCAACCCCTGACCCATCCTGGTCGTCATCCAAACCCTGACCATCCCGGTCCTTTTCCAACCCCTGACCCATCCAGTTCATCACCCAACCCATGACCCATCCTGGTCTTGTCATCCAACGCCTGACCCATCCTGGTCGTCATTCAATCCCTGACCTATCCTGGTCGTCATTCAATCCCTGACCCATGCAGGTCGTCATCCGACCCCTGACCCATCCTGGTCTCATCATCCAACCCCTGACCATCCAGGTCTCATCATCCAACCCCTGAGCCATCCTGGTTGTCTTCCAACCCCTGACCCATCCTGATCATCATCCAACCCCTGAGCCATCCTGATCGTCATCCAATCCCTGACCCATCCTGATCGTCATCCAATCCCTGACCCAACCTGGTCTCGTCATCCAACCGCTGACCCATCCTGGTCTCATCATCCAACCCCTGACACGTCCTGGTCATCATCCAACCCCAGACCCATGCTGGTCGTCATCCAACCCCTGACCCATCCTGGTCCTCATCCAACCCCTGACCCATCCTGTTCATCATCCAACCACTGACCCATCCTGGGCATCATCCAACCTGTGACCCATGCTGGTCTCATCATCCAACCCCTAACCCATCCTGCTTGTCATTCAAACCCTGTCCCATCCTCGTCGTCATCCAACCCATGACCCATGCTGGTCGTCATCCAACCCCTGACCCATCCTGGCCGTCATCCAACCAGTGACCCATCCTGGCTGTCATCCAACCCCTGACCCATCCTGGTTGTCATCCAACCCCTGACCCATCCTGGTCGTCATCCAACCGCTGACCCATTCCTGGTCGTCATCCAACCCCTGACCCATCCTGCTCCTCATCCAACCCATGATGCATCCAGGTCGTCATCCAACCCCTGACCTATCCTGATCATCATCCAACCCCTGACCCATCCTGGTCGTCATCCAAACCCTGATCCATCCTGGTCGTCATCCAACCCCTGACCCATCCTGGCCGTCATCCAACCCCTGATCCTTCCTGGTCATCATCCAACCCCTGACCATCCTGATCATCATCCAACAACTGACCCACCCTGGCCCTCATCCAATCCCTGACCCATCCCGGTCATCATCCAAACCCTGACCCATCCTGCTCATCATCCAACCCCTGACCATTCCGGGTCGTCATCCAACCCCTGACCCATCCTGGTCCTCATCCAACCCCACACCCATCCTGGTCGTCATGCAACCCCTGACCATCCAGGTCTCATCATCCAACCCCTGACCCATCCTGGTCATTTTCCAACCCCTGACCCATCCGGGTAGTCATCCAACCCCTGACCATCCAGGTTATTATCCAACCCCTGACCCATCCTGGTCGTCATTCAATCCCTGACCCATCCTGGTCGTCATTCAATCCCTGACCCATTCTGGTCCTCATCCGTCCCCTGACCCATCCTGGTCTCATCATCCAACCCCTGACCATCCAGGTCTCATCATCCAACCCCTGACCCATCCAGGTCGTCATCCAACCCATGACCATCCAGGTCATTATCCAACCCCTGACCCATCCTGGTCGTCATGGAACCCCTGACCCATACTGGCTGTCGTCCAACCCCTAACCCATCCTGGTCTCGTCATCCAACCCCTGACCCATCCTGCTCCTCATCCAACCCCTGATCCATTCTGGTTGTCATCCAACCCCTGACCTACACTGATCGTCATCCAACTCCAGACCCATCCTGATCATCATCCAACCCCTGACCCATCCTGGTCAATTTCCAACCCCTGACCCATCCGGGTCGTCATCCAACCCCTGACCATCCAGGTCATTATCCAACCCCTGACCCATCCTGGACGACATCCGACCCCTGACCCATCCTGGTCGTCAATCAATCCCTGACCCATCCTGGTCGTCATTCAATCCCTGACCATCCAGGTCTCATCATCCAACCCCTGACCCATCCTGGTCAGTTTCCAACCCCTGACCCATCCAGGTCGTCATGCAACCCCTGACCATCCAGGTCTCATCATCCAACCCCTGACCCATCCTGGTCGTCATCGAACCCCTGACCCATCCTGGCTGTCGTCCAACCTGTGAGCCATCCTGGTTGTCTTCCAACCCCTGACCCATCCTGATCGTCATCCAACCCGTGAGCCTTCCTGATCGTTATCCAATCCCTGACCCAACCTGGTCGTCATCCAACCCATGAGCCATCCTTGTCGTCATCCAACCCCTGACCCATCCTGGTCGTCATCCAAACCCTGACCATCCCGATCCTTTTCCAACCCCTGACCCATCCAGTTCGTCACCCAACCCATGACCCATCCTGGTCTTGTCATCCAACGCCTGACCCATCCTGGTCGTCATTCAATCCCTGACCCATCCTGGTTGTCATTCAATCCCTGACCCATGCAGGTCGTCATCCGACCCCTGACCCATCCTGGTCTCATCATCCAACCCCTGACCATCCAGGTCTCATCATCCAACCCCTGAGCCATCCTGGTTGTCTTCCAACCCCTGACCCATCCTGATCATCATCCAACCCCTGGGCCATCCTGATCGTCATCCAATCCCTGACCCATCCTGATCGTCATCCAATCCCTGACCCAACCTGGTCTCGTCATCCAACCGCTGACCCATCCTGGTCTCATCATCCAACCCCTGACACGTCCTGGTCATCATCCAACCCCAGACCCATGCTGGTCGTCATCCAACCCCTGACCCATCCTGGTCCTCATCCAACCCCTGACCCATCCTGTTCATCATCCAACCACTGACCCATCCTGGGCATCATCCAACCTGTGACCCATGCTGGTCTCATCATCCAACCCCTAACCCATCCTGCTTGTCATTCAAACCCTGTCCCATCCTCGTCGTCATCCAACCCATGACCCATGCTGGTCGTCATCCAACCCCTGACCCATCCTGGCCGTCATCCAACCAGTGACCCATCCTGGTCGTCATTCAATCCCTGACCCATGCAGGTCGTCATCCGACCCCTGACCCATCCTGGTCTCATCATCCAACCCCTGACCATCCAGGTCTCATCATCCAACCCCTGAGCCATCCTGGTTGTCTTCCAACCCCTGACCCATCCTGATCATCATCCAACCCCTGAGCCATCCTGATCGTCATCCAATCCCTGACCCATCCTGATCGTCATCCAATCCCTGACCCAACCTGGTCTCGTCATCCAACCGCTGACCCATCCTGGTCTCATCATCCAACCCCTGACACGTCCTGGTCATCATCCAACCCCAGACCCATGCTGGTCGTCATCCAGCCCCTGACCCATCCTGGTCCTCATCCAACCCCTGACCCATCCTGTTCATCATCCAACCACTGACCCATCCTGGGCATCATCCAACCTGTGACCCATGCTGGTCTCATCATCCAACCCCTAACCCATCCTGCTTGTCATTCAAACCCTGTCCCATCCTCGTCGTCATCCAACCCATGACCCATGCTGGTCGTCATCCAACCCCTGACCCATCCTGGCCGTCATCCAACCAGTGACCCATCCTGGCTGTCATCCAACCCCTGACCCATCCTGGTTGTCATCCAACCCCTGACCCATCCTGGTCGTCATCCAACCGCTGACCCATTCCTGGTCGTCATCCAACCCCTGACCCATCCTGCTCCTCATCCAACCCATGATGCATCCAGGTCGTCATCCAACCCCTGACCTATCCTGATCATCATCCAACCCCTGACCCATCCTGGTCGTCATCCAAACCCTGATCCATCCTGGTCGTCATCCAAGCCCTGACCATCCAGGTCGTCATCCAACCGCTGACCCATCCTGGGCTTGTCATCCAACGCCTGACCCATCCTGGCTATCATCCAATCCCTGACCCATCCTGGTCGTCATTCCATCCCTGACCCATCCTGGTCGTCAACCAACCCCTGACCCATCCTGGTCTCATCATCCAACCCCGGACCATCCAGGTCTCATCATCCAACACCTGACCCATCCTGGTCATTTTACAACCCCTGACCCTTCCTGGTTGTCATCCAACCCCTGACCCATCCTGGTCGTCATCCAACCCCTGAGCCACCCTGGTCTCATCATCCAACCCCTGACCATCCAGGTCTCATCATCCAACCCCTGACCCATCCTGGTCCTCATCCAACCCCTGATCCTTCCTGGTCATCATCCAACCCCTGACGATCCTGATCATCATCCAACAACTGACCCACCCTGGCCCTCATCCAATCCCTGACCCATCCCGGTCATCATCCAAACCCTGACCCATCCTGCTCATCATCCAACCCCTGACCATTCCGGGTCGTCATCCAACCCCTGACCCATCCTGGTCCTCATCCAACCCCACACCCATCCTGGTCGTCATGCAACCCCTGACCATCCAGGTCTCATCATCCAACCCCTGACCCATCCTGGTCATTTTCCAACCCCTGACCCATCCGGGTAGTCATCCAACCCCTGACCATCCAGGTCATTATCCAACCCCTGACCCATCCTGGTCATCATTCAATCCCTGACCCATCCTGGTCGTCATTCAATCCCTGACCCATTCTGGTCCTCATCCATCCCCTGACCCATCCTGGTCTCATCATCCAACCCCTGACCATCCAGGTCTCATCATCCAACCCCTGACCCATCCAGGTCGTCATCCAACCCATGACCATCCAGGTCATTATCCAACCCCTGACCCATCCTGGTCGTCATGGAACCCCTGACCCATACTGGCTGTCGTCCAACCCCTAACCCATCCTGGTCTCGTCATCCAACCCCTGACCCATCCTGCTCCTCATCCAACCCCTGACCCATCCTGTTCATCATCCAACCACTGACCCATCCTGGTCCTCATCCAACCCCTGACCCATCCTGTTCATCATCCAACCACTGACCCATCCTGGGCATCATCCAACCTGTGACCCATGCTGGTCTCATCATCCAACCCCTAACCCATCCTGCTTGTCATTCAAACCCTGTCCCATCCTCGTCGTCATCCAACCCATGACCCATGCTGGTCGTCATCCAACCCCTGACCCATCCTGGCCGTCATCCAACCAGTGACCCATCCTGGTCGTCATTCAATCCCTGACCCATGCAGGTCGTCATCCGACCCCTGACCCATCCTGGTCTCATCATCCAACCCCTGACCATCCAGGTCTCATCATCCAACCCCTGAGCCATCCTGGTTGTCTTCCAACCCCTGACCCATCCTGATCATCATCCAACCCCTGAGCCATCCTGATCGTCATCCAATCCCTGACCCATCCTGATCGTCATCCAATCCCTGACCCAACCTGGTCTCGTCATCCAACCGCTGACCCATCCTGGTCTCATCATCCAACCCCTGACACGTCCTGGTCATCATCCAACCCCAGACCCATGCTGGTCGTCATCCAACCCCTGACCCATCCTGGTCCTCATCCAACCCCTGACCCATCCTGTTCATCATCCAACCACTGACCCATCCTGGGCATCATCCAACCTGTGACCCATGCTGGTCTCATCATCCAACCCCTAACCCATCCTGCTTGTCATTCAAACCCTGTCCCATCCTCGTCGTCATCCAACCCATGACCCATGCTGGTCGTCATCCAACCCCTGACCCATCCTGGCCGTCATCCAACCAGTGACCCATCCTGGCTGTCATCCAACCCCTGACCCATCCTGGTTGTCATCCAACCCCTGACCCATCCTGGTCGTCATCCAACCGCTGACCCATTCCTGGTCGTCATCCAACCCCTGACCCATCCTGCTCCTCATCCAACCCATGATGCATCCAGGTCGTCATCCAACCCCTGACCTATCCTGATCATCATCCAACCCCTGACCCATCCTGGTCGTCATCCAAACCCTGATCCATCCTGGTCGTCATCCAAGCCCTGACCATCCAGGTCGTCATCCAACCGCTGACCCATCCTGGGCTTGTCATCCAACGCCTGACCCATCCTGGCTATCATCCAATCCCTGACCCATCCTGGTCGTCATTCCATCCCTGACCCATCCTGGTCGTCAACCAACCCCTGACCCATCCTGGTCTCATCATCCAACCCCGGACCATCCAGGTCTCATCATCCAACACCTGACCCATCCTGGTCATTTTACAACCCCTGACCCTTCCTGGTTGTCATCCAACCCCTGACCCATCCTGGTCGTCATCCAACCCCTGAGCCACCCTGGTCTCATCATCCAACCCCTGACCATCCAGGTCTCATCATCCAACCCCTGACCCATCCTGGTCCTCGTCCAACCCCTGATCCTTCCTGGTCATCATCCAACCCCTGACCATCCTGATCATCATCCAACAACTGACCCACCCTGGCCCTCATCCAATCCCTGACCCATCCCGGTCATCATCCAAACCCTGACCCATCCTGCTCATCATCCAACCCCTGACCATTCCGGGTCGTCATCCAACCCCTGACCCATCCTGGTCCTCATCCAACCCCACACCCATCCTGGTCGTCATGCAACCCCTGACCATCCAGGTCTCATCATCCAACCCCTGACCCATCCTGGTCATTTTCCAACACCTGACCCATCCGGGTAGTCATCCAACACCTGACCATCCAGGTCATTATCCAACCCCTGACCCATCCTGGTCGTCATTCAATCCCTGACCCATCCTGGTCGTCATTCAATCCCTGACCCATTCTGGTCCTCATCCATCCCCTGACCCATCCTGGTCTCATCATCCAACCCCTGACCATCCAGGTCTCATCATCCAACCCCTGACCCATCCAGGTCGTCATCCAACCCATGACCATCCAGGTCATTATCCAACCCCTGACCCATCCTGGTCGTCATGGAACCCCTGACCCATACTGGCTGTCGTCCAACCCCTAACCCATCCTGGTCTCGTCATCCAACCCCTGACCCATCCTGCTCCTCATCCAACCCCTGATCCATTCTGGTTGTCATCCAACCCCTGACCTACACTGATCGTCATCCAACTCCAGACCCATCCTGATCATCATCCAACACCTGACCCATTCTGGTCGTCATCCAACCCCTGACCCATCCTGTTCTCATCATCCAACCCCTGACAATCCAGGTCTCATCATCCAACCCCTGACCCATCCTGGTCAATTTCCAACCCCTGACCCATCCGGGTCGTCATCCAACCCCTGACCATCCAGGTCATTATCCAACCCCTGACCCATCCTGGTCGTCATCCGACCCCTGACCCATCCTGGTCGTCATTCAATCCCTGACCCATCCTGGTCGTCATTCAATCCCTGACCATCCAGGTCTCATCATCCAACCCCTGACCCATCCTGGTCAGTTTCCAACCCCTGACCCATCCAGGTCGTCATGCAACCCCTGACCATCCAGGTCATTATCCAACCCCTGACCCATCCTGGTCGTCATCGAACCCCTGACCCATCCTGGCTGTCGTCCAACCTGTGAGCCATCCTGGTTGTCTTCCAACCCCTGACCCATCCTGATCGTCATCCAACCCGTGAGCCTTCCTGATCGTTTTCCAATCCCTGACCCAACCTGGTCGTCATCCAAACCATGAGCCATCCTGGTCGTCATCCAACCCCTGACCCATCCTGGTCGTCATCCAAACCCTGACCATCCCGGTCCTTTTCCAACCCCTGACCCATCCAGTTCGTCACCCAACCCATGACCCATCCTGGTCTTGTCATCCAATGCCTGACCCATCCTGGTCGTCATTCAATCCCTGACCCATCCTGGTCGTCAATCAATCCCTGACCCATGCAGGTCGTCATCCGACCCCTGACCCATCCTGGTCTCATCATCCAACCCCTGACCATCCAGGTCTCATCATCCAACCCCTGAGCCATCCTGGTTGTCTTCCAACCCCTGACCCATCCTGATCATCATCCAACCCCTGAGCCATCCTGATCGTCATCCAATCCCTGACCCATCCTGATCGTCATCCAATCCCTGACCCAACCTGGTCTCGTCATCCAACCCCTGACCCATCCTGGTCTCATCATCCAACCCCTGACACGTCCTGGTCATCATCCAACCCCAGACCCATGCTGGTCGTCATCCAACCCCTGACCCATCCTGGTCCTCATCCAACCCCTGACCCATCCTGGCTGTTGTCCAACCCGTGACCCATCCTGGTTGTCTTCCAACCCCTGACCCATCCTGATCGTCATCCAACCCGTGAGCCTTCCTGATCGTTATCCAATCCCTGACCCAACCTGGTCCTCATCCAACCCCTGACCCATCCTGGCTGTCGTCCAACCCGTGACCCATCCTGGTTGTCTTCCAACCCCTGACCCATCCTGATCATCATCCAACCCCTGAGCCATCCTGATCGTCATCCAATCCCTGACCCATCCTGATCGTCATCCAATCCCTGACCCAACCTGGTCTCGTCATCCAACCGCTGACCCATCCTGGTCTCATCATCCAACCCCTGACACGTCCTGGTCATCATCCAACCCCAGACCCATGCTGGTCGTCATCCAACCCCTGACCCATCCTGGTCCTCATCCAACCCCTGACCCATCCTGTTCATCATCCAACCACTGACCCATCCTGGGCATCATCCAACCTGTGACCCATGCTGGTCTCATCATCCAACCCCTAACCCATCCTGCTTGTCATTCAAACCCTGTCCCATCCTCGTCGTCATCCAACCCATGACCCATGCTGGTCGTCATCCAACCCCTGACCCATCCTGGCCGTCATCCAACCAGTGACCCATCCTGGCTGTCATCCAACCCCTGACCCATCCTGGTTGTCATCCAACCCCTGACCCATCCTGGTCGTCATCCAACCGCTGACCCATTCCTGGTCGTCATCCAACCCCTGACCCATCCTGCTCCTCATCCAACCCATGATGCATCCAGGTCGTCATCCAACCCCTGACCTATCCTGATCATCATCCAACCCCTGACCCATCCTGGTCGTCATCCAAACCCTGATCCATCCTGGTCGTCATCCAAGCCCTGACCATCCAGGTCGTCATCCAACCGCTGACCCATCCTGGGCTTGTCATCCAACGCCTGACCCATCCTGGCTATCATCCAATCCCTGACCCATCCTGGTCGTCATTCCATCCCTGACCCATCCTGGTCGTCAACCAACCCCTGACCCATCCTGGTCTCATCATCCAACCCCGGACCATCCAGGTCTCATCATCCAACACCTGACCCATCCTGGTCATTTTACAACCCCTGACCCTTCCTGGTTGTCATCCAACCCCTGACCCATCCTGGTCGTCATCCAACCCCTGAGCCACCCTGGTCTCATCATCCAACCCCTGACCATCCAGGTCTCATCATCCAACCCCTGACCCATCCTGGTCCTCGTCCAACCCCTGATCCTTCCTGGTCATCATCCAACCCCTGACCATCCTGATCATCATCCAACAACTGACCCACCCTGGCCCTCATCCAATCCCTGACCCATCCCGGTCATCATCCAAACCCTGACCCATCCTGCTCATCATCCAACCCCTGACCATTCCGGGTCGTCATCCAACCCCTGACCCATCCTGGTCCTCATCCAACCCCACACCCATCCTGGTCGTCATGCAACCCCTGACCATCCAGGTCTCATCATCCAACCCCTGACCCATCCTGGTCATTTTCCAACCCCTGACCCATCCGGGTAGTCATCCAACCCCTGACCATCCAGGTCATTATCCAACCCCTGTCCCATCCTGGTCGTCATTCAATCCCTGACCCATCCTGGTCGTCATTCAATCCCTGACCCATTCTGGTCCTCATCCATCCCCTGACCCATCCTGGTCTCATCATCCAACCCCTGACCATCCAGGTCTCATCATCCAACCCCTGACCCATCCAGGTCGTCATCCAACCCATGACCATCCAGGTCATTATCCAACCCCTGACCCATCCTGGTCGTCATGGAACCCCTGACCCATACTGGCTGTCGTCCAACCCCTAACCCATCCTGGTCTCGTCATCCAACCCCTGACCCATCCTGCTCCTCATCCAACCCCTGATCCATTCTGGTTGTCATCCAACCCCTGACCTACACTGATCGTCATCCAACTCCAGACCCATCCTGATCATCATCCAACACCTGACCCATTCTGGTCGTCATCCAACCCCTGACCCATCCTGTTCTCATCATCCAACCCCTGACAATCCAGGTCTCATCATCCAACCCCTGACCCATCCTGGTCAATTTCCAACCCCTGACCCATCCGGGTCGTCATCCAACCCCTGACCATCCAGGTCATTATCCAACCCCTGACCCATCCTGGACGTCATCCGACCCCTGACCCATCCTGGTCGTCATTCAATCCCTGACCCATCCTGGTCGTCATTCAATCCCTGACCATCCAGGTCTCATCATCCAACCCCTGACCCATCCTGGTCAGTTTCCAACCCCTGACCCATCCAGGTCGTCATGCAACCCCTGACCATCCAGGTCATTATCCAACCCCTGACCCATCCTGGTCGTCATCGAACCCCTGACCCATCCTGGCTGTCGTCCAACCTGTGAGCCATCCTGGTTGTCTTCCAACCCCTGACCCATCCTGATCGTCATCCAACCCGTGAGCCTTCCTGATCGTTATCCAAACCCTGACCCAACCTGGTCGTCATCCAACCCATGAGCCATCCTGGTCGTCATCCAACCCCTGACCCATCCTGGTCGTCATCCAAACCCTGACCATCCCGATCCTTTTCCAACCCCTGACCCATCCAGTTCGTCACCCAACCCATGACCCATCCTGGTCTTGTCATCCAACCCCTGACCCATCCTGGTCCTCATCCAACCCGTGACCCATCCTGCTTGTCATTCAACCCCTGTCCCATCCTCGTCGTCATCCAACCCATGACCCATGCTGGTCGTCATCCAACCCCTGACCCATCCTGGCCGTCATCCAACCAGTGACCCATCCTGGCTGTTATCCAACCCCTGACCCATCCTGGTTGTCATCCAACCCCTGACCCATCCTGGTCGTCATCCATCCGCTGACCCATTCCTGGTCGTCATCCAACCCCTAACCCATCCTGCTCCTCATTCAACCCATGATGCATCCAGGTCGTCATCCAACCCCTGACCTATCCTGATCATCATCCAACCCCTGACCCATCCTGGTTGTCATCCAAACCCTGATCCATCCTGGTCGTCATCCAAGCCCTGACCATCCAGGTCGTCATCCAACCGCTGACCCATCCTGGGCTTGTCATCCAACGCCTGACCCATCCTGGCTGTCATCCAATCCCTGACCCATGCAGGTCGTCATTCCATCCCTGACCCATCCTGGTCGTCATCCAACCCCTGACCCATCCTGGTCTCATCATCCAACCCCTGACTATCCAGGTCTCATCATCCAACCCCTGACCCATCCTGGTCATTTTACAACCCCTGACCCTTCCTGGTTGTCATCCAACCCCTGACCCATCCTGGTCGTCATCCAACCCCTGAGCCACCCTGGTCTCATCATCCAACCCCTGACCATCCAGGTCTCATCATCCAACCCCTGACCCATCCTGGTCCTCGTCCAACCCCTGATCCTTCCTGGTCACCATCCAACCCCTGACCATCCTGATCATCATCCAACAACTGACCCACCCTGGCCCTCATCCAATCCCTGACCCATCCCGGTCATCATCCAACCCCTGACCCATCCTGGTCCTCATCCAACCCCACACCCATCCTGGTCGTCATCCAACCCCTGACCCATCCTGGTCGTCATCCAACCCCTGACCCATCCTGGTCGTCATCGAAACCCTGACCATCCCGGTCCTTTTCCAACCCCTGACCCATTCTGGTCGTCACCCTAACCCTGATCCATCCTGGTCGTCATCCAAGCCCTGACCATCCAGTTCATCACCCAACCCATGACCCATCCTGGTCTTGTCATCCAACGCCTGACCCATCGTGGTCGTCATTCAATCCCTGACCCATCCTGGTCTTCATTCAATCCCTGACCCATCCTGGTCTCATCATCCAACCCCTGACCATCCAGGTCTCATCATCCAACACCTGACCCATCTTGGTTGGCTTCCAACCCCTGACCCATCCTGATCATCATCCAACCCCTGAGCCATCCTGATCGTCATCCAATCCCTGACCCAACCTGGTCTCGTCATCCAACCCCTGACCCATCCTGGTCTCGTCATCCAACCCCTGACCCGTCCTGGTCATCATCCAACCCCAGACCCGTCCTGGTCGTCATCCAACCCCTGACCCATCCTGGTCTTCATGCAAACCCTGACCCATCCTGGTCATCATCCAGCTGCTGACCCATCCTGGTCGTCATCCAACCCCTGACCCATCCTGGCCATCATCCAACCCGTGACCCATGCTGGTCTCATCATCCAACCCCTGACCCATCCTGGTCGTCATCCAACCCCTGACCCATCCTGGTCGTCATCCAAACCCTGACCATCCCGGTCCTTTTCCAACCCCTGACCCATCCTGGTCGTCATCCAAACCCTGATCCATCCTGGTCGTCATCCAAGCCCTGACCATTCAGGTCGTCATCCAACCCCTGACCCATCCTGGGCTTGTTATCCAACGCCTGACCCATCCTGGCTGTCATTCAATCCCTGACCCATCCTGGTCGTCATTCAATCCCTGACCCATCCTGATCGTCATCCAACCCCTCACCCATCCTGGTCTCATCATCCAACCCCTGACCATCCAGGTCTCATCATCCAACCCCTGATCCATCCTGGTCATTTTCCAACCCCTGACCCAACCTGGTCGTCATCCAACCCTTGACCCATCCTGTTCGTCATCCAACCCGTCCAATCCTAGTCATCATCCAACCCCTGACCCATCCTGGTCTGATCATCCAACCCCTGACTCATCCTGGTCATCATCCAACCCGTGACCCATCCTGGCCGTCATCCAACCTCTGGCACATCCTGGTCGTCATCCAACCCCTAACCCATCTTGGTCGTCATCCAACCCCTGACCCTTCCTGGTCTCATCATCGAACCCGTGACTCATCCTGGTCGTCATCCAACCCTTGACGATTCCTGGTCGTCATCCAAACCCTGACCCATGCTGGTCCTCATCCAACCCCACAGCCATCCTGGTCGTCAGCTAACCCCTGACCCATCCTGTTTGTCATCCAACCACTGACCCATCTTGGTCTTCATCCAACCGCTGACCCATCCTGGTCTCATCATCCAACACCTGACCCATCCTGGTCTCATCATCCAACCCCTGACCCATCCTGGTTGTCATCCAACCCCTGACCCATGCTGGTCGTCATCCAACCCCTGACCCATCCTGCTCCTCATCCAACCCCTGATCCATTCTGGTTGTCATCCAACTCCTGACCCATCCTGGTCATTTTCCAACCCCTGACCCATCCAGGTCGTCATCCAACCCATGACCATCCAGGTCATTATCCAAACCCTGACCCATCCTGGTCGTCATCCAACCCCTGACTCACCCTGGCTGTCGTCCAACCCCTGACCCATTCTGGTTGTCTTCCAACCCCTGACCCATCCTGATCGTCATCCATCACCTGACCCATCCTGGTCGTCATCCAACCCCAGAGCCTTCCTGATTGTTATCCAATCCCTGACCCAACCTGGTCGTCATCCAACACCTGACCCATCCTGGTCGTCATCCAACACCTGACTCATCCTGGTCGTCATCCAACCCCTGAGCCATCCTGGTCGTCATCCAACCCCTCAGCCATCCTGGTCGTCATCCAATCCCTGAGCCATCCTGGTCGTCATCCAACCCCTGAGCATCCCGGTCCTTTTCCAAACCCTGATCCATCCTGGTCGTCATTCAATCCCTGACCCATCCTGGTCTCGACATCCAAAACCTGACCCATCCTGGTCGTCATTCAATCCCTGACCCATCCTGGTCGTCATTCAATCCCTGACCCATCCTGGTCGTCATCCAACCCCTGACCCATCCTGGTCTCATCATCCAACACCTGACCCATCCTGGTCATTTTACAACCCCTGACCCTTCCTGGTTGTCATCCAACCCCTGACCCATCCTGGTCGTCATCCAACCCCTGAGCCACCCTGGTCTCATCATCCAACCCCTGACCATCCAGGTCTCATCATCCAACCCCTGACCCATCCTGGTCCTCGTCCAACCCCTGATCCTTCCTGGTCATCATCCAACCCCTGACCATCCTGATCATCATCCAACAACTGACCCACCCTGGCCCTCATCCAATCCCTGACCCATCCCGGTCATCATCCAAACCCTGACCCATCCTGCTCATCATCCAACCCCTGACCATTCCGGGTCGTCATCCAACCCCTGACCCATCCTGGTCCTCATCCAACCCCACACCCATCCTGGTCGTCATGCAACCCCTGACCATCCAGGTCTCATCATCCAACCCCTGACCCATCCTGGTCATTTTCCAACCCCTGACCCATCCGGGTAGTCATCCAACCCCTGACCATCCAGGTCATTATCCAACCCCTGACCCATCCTGGTCGTCATTCAATCCCTGACCCATCCTGGTCGTCATTCAATCCCTGACCCATTCTGGTCCTCATCCATCCCCTGACCCATCCTGGTCTCATCATCCAACCCCTGACCATCCAGGTCTCATCATCCAACCCCTGACCCATCCAGGTCGTCATCCAACCCATGACCATCCAGGTCATTATCCAACCCCTGAACCATCCTGGCCGTCATGGAACCCCTGACCCATACTGGCTGTCGTCCAACCCCTAACCCATCCTGGTCTCGTCATCCAACCCCTGACCCATCCTGCTCCTCATCCAACCCCTGATCCATTCTGGTTGTCATCCAACCCCTGACCTACACTGATCGTCATCCAACTCCAGACCCATCCTGATCATCATCCAACACCTGACCCATTCTGGTCGTCATCCAACCCCTGACCCATCCTGTTCTCATCATCCAACCCCTGACAATCCAGGTCTCATCATCCAACCCCTGACCCATCCTGGTCAATTTCCAACCCCTGACCCATCCGGGTCGTCATCCAACCCCTGACCATCCAGGTCATTATCCAACCCCTGACCCATCCTGGTCGTCATCCGACCCCTGACCCATCCTGGTCGTCATTCAATCCCTGACCCATCCTGGTCGTCATTCAATCCCTGACCATCCAGGTCTCATTATCCAACCCCTGACCCAACCTGGTCGTCATCCAACCCATGAGCCATCCTGGTCGTCATCCAACCCCTGACCCATCCTGGTCGTCATCCAAACCCTGACCATGCCGGTCCTTTTCCAACCCCTGACCCATCCAGTTCGTCACCCAACCCATGACCCATCCTGGTCTTGTCATCCAACGCCTGACCCATCCTGGTCGTCATTCAATCCCTGACCCATCCTGGTCGTCATTCAATCCCTGACCCATGCAGGTCGTCATCCGACCCCTGACCCATCCTGGTCTCATCATCCAACCCCTGAGCCATCCTGGTTGTCTTCCAACCGCTGACCCATCCTGATCATCATCCAACCCCTGAGCCATCCTGATCGTCATCCAATCCCTGACCCATCCTGATCGTCATCCAATCCCTGACCCAACCTGGTCTCGTCATCCAACCGCTGACCCATCCTGGTCTCATCATCCAACCCCTGACACGTCCTGGTCATCATCCAACCCCAGACCCATGCTGGTCGTCATCCAACCCCTGACCCATCCTGGTCCTCATCCAACCCGTGACCCATCCTGCTTGTCATTCAACCCCTGTCCCATCCTCGTCGTCATCCAACCCATGACCCATGCTGGTCGTCATCCAACCCCTGACCCATCCTGGCCTAATCCAACCAGTGACCCATCCTGGCTGTCATCCAACCCCTGACCCATCCTGGTTGTCATCCAACCCCTGACCCATCCTGGTCCTCATCCATCCGCTGACCCATTCCTGGTCGTCATCCAACCCCTGACCCATCCTGCTCCTCATTCAACCCATGATGCATCCAGATCGTCATCCAACACCTGACCTATCCTGATCATCATCCAACCCCTGACCCATCCTGGTTGTCATCCAAACCCTGATCCATCCTGGTCGTCATCCAAGCCCTGACCATCCAGGTCGTCATCCAACCGCTGACCCATCCTGGGCTTGTCATCCAACGCCTGACCCATCCTGGCTGTCATCCAATCCCTGACCCATCCAGGTCGTCATTCCATCCCTGACCCATCCTGGTCGTCATCCAACCCCTGACCCATCCTGGTCTCATCATCCAACCCCTGACTATTCAGGTCTCATCATCCAACCCCTGACCCATCCTGGTCATTTTACAACCCCTGACCCTTCCTGGTTGTCATCCAACCCCTGACCCATCCTGGTCGTCATCCAACCCCTGAGCCACCCTGGTCTCATCATCCAACCCCTGACCATCCAGGTCTCATCATCCAACCCCTGACCCATCCTGGTCCTCGTCCAACCCCTGATCCTTCCTGGTCACCATCCAACCCCTGACCATCCTGATCGTCATCCAACAACTGACCCACCCTGGCCCTCATCCAATCCCTGACCCATCCCGGTCATCATCCAACCCCTGACCCATCCTGGTCCTCATCCAACCCCACACCCATCCTGGTCGTCATCCAACCCCTGACCCATCCTGGTCGTCATCCAACCCCTGACCAATCCTGGTCGTCATCGAAACCCTGACCATCCCGGTCCTTTTCCAACCCCTGACCCATCCTGGTCGTCACCCTAACCCTGATCCATCCTGGTCGTCATCCAAGCCCTGACCATCCAGTTCATCACCCAACCCATGACCCATCCTGGTCTTGTCATCCAACGCCTGACCCATCGTGGTCGTCATTCAATCCCTGACCCATCCTGGTCTTCATTCAATCCCTGACCCATCCTGGTCTCATCATCCAACCCCTGACCATCCAGGTCTCATCATCCAACACCTGACCCATCTTGGTTGGCTTCCAACCCCTGACCCATCCTGATCATCATCCAACCCCTGAGCCATCCTGATCGTCATCCAATCCCTGACCCAACCTGGTCTCGTCATCCAACCCCTGACCCATCCTGGTCTCGTCATCCAACCCCTGACCCGTCCTGGTCATCATCCAACCCCAGACCCGTCCTGGTCGTCATCCAACCCCTGACCCATCCTGGTCGTCATCCAAACCCTGACCCATCCTGGACATCATCCAGCTGCTGACCCATCCTGGTCGTCATCCAACCCCTGACCCATCCTGGCCATCATCCAACCCGTGACCCATGCTGGTCTCATCATCCAACCCCTGACCCATCCTGGTCGTCATCCAACCCCTGACCCATCCTGGTCGTCATCCAAACCCTGACCATCCCGGTCCTTTTCCAACCCCTGACCCATCCTGGTCGTCATCCAAACCCTGATCCATCCTGGTCGTCATCCAAGCCCTGACCATTCAGGTCGTCATCCAACAACTGACCCACCCTGGCCCTCATCCAATCCCTGACCCATCCCGGTCATCATCCAACCCCTGACCCATCCTGGTCCTCGTCCAACCCCTGATCCTTCCTGGTCACCATCCAACCCCTGACCATCCTGATCGTCATCCAACAACTGACCCACCCTGGCCCTCATCCAATCCCTGACCCATCCCGGTCATCATCCAACCCCTGACCCATCCTGGTCCTCATCCAACCCCACACCCATCCTGGTCGTCATCCAACCCCTGACCCATCCTGGTCGTCATCCAACCCCTGACCCATCCTGGTCGTCATCGAAACCCTGACCATCCCGGTCCTTTTCCAACCCCTGACCCATCCTGGTCGTCACCCTAACCCTGATCCATCCTGGTCGTCATCCAAGCCCTGACCATCCAGTTCATCACCCAACCCATGACCCATCCTGGTCTTGTCATCCAACGCCTGACCCATCGTGGTCGTCATTCAATCCCTGACCCATCCTGGTCTTCATTCAATCCCTGACCCATCCTGGTCTCATCATCCAACCCCTGACCATCCAGGTCTCATCATCCAACACCTGACCCATCTTGGTTGGCTTCCAACCCCTGACCCATCCTGATCATCATCCAACCCCTGAGCCATCCTGATCGTCATCCAATCCCTGACCCAACCTGGTCTCGTCATCCAACCCCTGACCCATCCTGGTCTCGTCATCCAACCCCTGACCCGTCCTGGTCATCATCCAACCCCAGACCCGTCCTGGTCGTCATCCAACCCCTGACCCATCCTGGTCTTCATGCAAACCCTGACCCATCCTGGTCATCATCCAGCTGCTGACCCATCCTGGTCGTCATCCAACCCCTGACCCATCCTGGCCATCATCCAACCCGTGACCCATGCTGGTCTCATCATCCAACCCCTGACCCATCCTGGTCGTCATCCAACCCCTGACCCATCCTGGTCGTCATCCAAACCCTGACCATCCCGGTCCTTTTCCAACCCCTGACCCATCCTGGTCGTCATCCAAACCCTGATCCATCCTGGTCGTCATCCAAGCCCTGACCATTCAGGTCGTCATCCAACCCCTGACCCATCCTGGGCTTGTTATCCAACGCCTGACCCATCCTGGCTGTCATTCAATCCCTGACCCATCCTGGTCGTCATTCAATCCCTGACCCATCCTGATCGTCATCCAACCCCTCACCCATCCTGGTCTCATCATCCAACCCCTGACCATCCAGGTCTCATCATCCAACCCCTGATCCATCCTGGTCATTTTCCAACCCCTGACCCAACCTGGTCGTCATCCAACCCTTGACCCATCCTGTTCGTCATCCAACCCGTCCAATCCTAGTCATCATCCAACCCCTGACCCATCCTGGTCTGATCATCCAACCCCTGACTCATCCTGGTCATCATCCAACCCGTGACCCATCCTGGCCGTCATCCAACCTCTGGCACATCCTGGTCGTCATCCAACCCCTAACCCATCTTGGTCGTCATCCAACCCCTGACCCTTCCTGGTCTCATCATCGAACCCGTGACTCATCCTGGTCGTCATCCAACCCTTGACGATTCCTGGTCGTCATCCAAACCCTGACCCATGCTGGTCCTCATCCAACCCCACAGCCATCCTGGTCGTCAGCTAACCCCTGACCCATCCTGTTTGTCATCCAACCACTGACCCATCTTGGTCTTCATCCAACCGCTGACCCATCCTGGTCTCATCATCCAACACCTGACCCATCCTGGTCTCATCATCCAACCCCTGACCCATCCTGGTTGTCATCCAACCCCTGACCCATGCTGGTCGTCATCCAACCCCTGACCCATCCTGCTCCTCATCCAACCCCTGATCCATTCTGGTTGTCATCCAACTCCTGACCCATCCTGGTCATTTTCCAACCCCTGACCCATCCAGGTCGTCATCCAACCCATGACCATCCAGGTCATTATCCAAACCCTGACCCATCCTGGTCGTCATCCAACCCCTGACTCACCCTGGCTGTCGTCCAACCCCTGACCCATTCTGGTTGTCTTCCAACCCCTGACCCATCCTGATCGTCATCCATCACCTGACCCATCCTGGTCGTCATCCAACCCCAGAGCCTTCCTGATTGTTATCCAATCCCTGACCCAACCTGGTCGTCATCCAACACCTGACCCATCCTGGTCGTCATCCAACACCTGACTCATCCTGGTCGTCATCCAACCCCTGAGCCATCCTGGTCGTCATCCAACCCCTCAGCCATCCTGGTCGTCATCCAATCCCTGAGCCATCCTGGTCGTCATCCAACCCCTGAGCATCCCGGTCCTTTTCCAAACCCTGATCCATCCTGGTCGTCATTCAATCCCTGACCCATCCTGGTCTCGACATCCAAAACCTGACCCATCCTGGTCGTCATTCAATCCCTGACCCATCCTGGTCGTCATTCAATCCCTGACCCATCCTGGTCGTCATCCAACCCCTGACCCATCCTGGTCTCATCATCCAACACCTGACCCATCCTGGTCATTTTACAACCCCTGACCCTTCCTGGTTGTCATCCAACCCCTGACCCATCCTGGTCGTCATCCAACCCCTGAGCCACCCTGGTCTCATCATCCAACCCCTGACCATCCAGGTCTCATCATCCAACCCCTGACCCATCCTGGTCCTCGTCCAACCCCTGATCCTTCCTGGTCATCATCCAACCCCTGACCATCCTGATCATCATCCAACAACTGACCCACCCTGGCCCTCATCCAATCCCTGACCCATCCCGGTCATCATCCAAACCCTGACCCATCCTGCTCATCATCCAACCCCTGACCATTCCGGGTCGTCATCCAACCCCTGACCCATCCTGGTCCTCATCCAACCCCACACCCATCCTGGTCGTCATGCAACCCCTGACCATCCAGGTCTCATCATCCAACCCCTGACCCATCCTGGTCATTTTCCAACCCCTGACCCATCCGGGTAGTCATCCAACCCCTGACCATCCAGGTCATTATCCAACCCCTGACCCATCCTGGTCGTCATTCAATCCCTGACCCATCCTGGTCGTCATTCAATCCCTGACCCATTCTGGTCCTCATCCATCCCCTGACCCATCCTGGTCTCATCATCCAACCCCTGACCATCCAGGTCTCATCATCCAACCCCTGACCCATCCAGGTCGTCATCCAACCCATGACCATCCAGGTCATTATCCAACCCCTGAACCATCCTGGCCGTCATGGAACCCCTGACCCATACTGGCTGTCGTCCAACCCCTAACCCATCCTGGTCTCGTCATCCAACCCCTGACCCATCCTGCTCCTCATCCAACCCCTGATCCATTCTGGTTGTCATCCAACCCCTGACCTACACTGATCGTCATCCAACTCCAGACCCATCCTGATCATCATCCAACACCTGACCCATTCTGGTCGTCATCCAACCCCTGACCCATCCTGTTCTCATCATCCAACCCCTGACAATCCAGGTCTCATCATCCAACCCCTGACCCATCCTGGTCAATTTCCAACCCCTGACCCATCCGGGTCGTCATCCAACCCCTGACCATCCAGGTCATTATCCAACCCCTGACCCATCCTGGTCGTCATCCGACCCCTGACCCATCCTGGTCGTCATTCAATCCCTGACCCATCCTGGTCGTCATTCAATCCCTGACCATCCAGGTCTCATTATCCAACCCCTGACCCAACCTGGTCGTCATCCAACCCATGAGCCATCCTGGTCGTCATCCAACCCCTGACCCATCCTGGTCGTCATCCAAACCCTGACCATGCCGGTCCTTTTCCAACCCCTGACCCATCCAGTTCGTCACCCAACCCATGACCCATCCTGGTCTTGTCATCCAACGCCTGACCCATCCTGGTCGTCATTCAATCCCTGACCCATCCTGGTCGTCATTCAATCCCTGACCCATGCAGGTCGTCATCCGACCCCTGACCCATCCTGGTCTCATCATCCAACCCCTGAGCCATCCTGGTTGTCTTCCAACCGCTGACCCATCCTGATCATCATCCAACCCCTGAGCCATCCTGATCGTCATCCAATCCCTGACCCATCCTGATCGTCATCCAATCCCTGACCCAACCTGGTCTCGTCATCCAACCGCTGACCCATCCTGGTCTCATCATCCAACCCCTGACACGTCCTGGTCATCATCCAACCCCAGACCCATGCTGGTCGTCATCCAACCCCTGACCCATCCTGGTCCTCATCCAACCCGTGACCCATCCTGCTTGTCATTCAACCCCTGTCCCATCCTCGTCGTCATCCAACCCATGACCCATGCTGGTCGTCATCCAACCCCTGACCCATCCTGGCCTAATCCAACCAGTGACCCATCCTGGCTGTCATCCAACCCCTGACCCATCCTGGTTGTCATCCAACCCCTGACCCATCCTGGTCCTCATCCATCCGCTGACCCATTCCTGGTCGTCATCCAACCCCTGACCCATCCTGCTCCTCATTCAACCCATGATGCATCCAGATCGTCATCCAACACCTGACCTATCCTGATCATCATCCAACCCCTGACCCATCCTGGTTGTCATCCAAACCCTGATCCATCCTGGTCGTCATCCAAGCCCTGACCATCCAGGTCGTCATCCAACCGCTGACCCATCCTGGGCTTGTCATCCAACGCCTGACCCATCCTGGCTGTCATCCAATCCCTGACCCATCCAGGTCGTCATTCCATCCCTGACCCATCCTGGTCGTCATCCAACCCCTGACCCATCCTGGTCTCATCATCCAACCCCTGACTATTCAGGTCTCATCATCCAACCCCTGACCCATCCTGGTCATTTTACAACCCCTGACCCTTCCTGGTTGTCATCCAACCCCTGACCCATCCTGGTCGTCATCCAACCCCTGAGCCACCCTGGTCTCATCATCCAACCCCTGACCATCCAGGTCTCATCATCCAACCCCTGACCCATCCTGGTCCTCGTCCAACCCCTGATCCTTCCTGGTCACCATCCAACCCCTGACCATCCTGATCGTCATCCAACAACTGACCCACCCTGGCCCTCATCCAATCCCTGACCCATCCCGGTCATCATCCAACCCCTGACCCATCCTGGTCCTCATCCAACCCCACACCCATCCTGGTCGTCATCCAACCCCTGACCCATCCTGGTCGTCATCCAACCCCTGACCAATCCTGGTCGTCATCGAAACCCTGACCATCCCGGTCCTTTTCCAACCCCTGACCCATCCTGGTCGTCACCCTAACCCTGATCCATCCTGGTCGTCATCCAAGCCCTGACCATCCAGTTCATCACCCAACCCATGACCCATCCTGGTCTTGTCATCCAACGCCTGACCCATCGTGGTCGTCATTCAATCCCTGACCCATCCTGGTCTTCATTCAATCCCTGACCCATCCTGGTCTCATCATCCAACCCCTGACCATCCAGGTCTCATCATCCAACACCTGACCCATCTTGGTTGGCTTCCAACCCCTGACCCATCCTGATCATCATCCAACCCCTGAGCCATCCTGATCGTCATCCAATCCCTGACCCAACCTGGTCTCGTCATCCAACCCCTGACCCATCCTGGTCTCGTCATCCAACCCCTGACCCGTCCTGGTCATCATCCAACCCCAGACCCGTCCTGGTCGTCATCCAACCCCTGACCCATCCTGGTCGTCATCCAAACCCTGACCCATCCTGGACATCATCCAGCTGCTGACCCATCCTGGTCGTCATCCAACCCCTGACCCATCCTGGCCATCATCCAACCCGTGACCCATGCTGGTCTCATCATCCAACCCCTGACCCATCCTGGTCGTCATCCAACCCCTGACCCATCCTGGTCGTCATCCAAACCCTGACCATCCCGGTCCTTTTCCAACCCCTGACCCATCCTGGTCGTCATCCAAACCCTGATCCATCCTGGTCGTCATCCAAGCCCTGACCATTCAGGTCGTCATCCAACCCCTGACCCATCCTGGGCTTGTTATCCAACGCCTGACCCATCCTGGCTGTCATTCAATCCCTGACCCATCCTGGTCGTCATTCAATCCCTGACCCATCCTGATCGTCATCCAACCCCTCACCCATCCTGGTCTCATCATCCAACCCCTGACCATCCAGGTCTCATCATCCAACCCCTGATCCATCCTGGTCATTTTCCAACCCCTGACCCAACCTGGTCGTCATCCAACCCTTGACCCATCCTGTTCGTCATCCAACCCGTCCAATCCTAGTCATCATCCAACCCCTGACCCATCCTGGTCTGATCATCCAACCCCTGACTCATCCTGGTCATCATCCAACCCGTGACCCATCCTGGCCGTCATCCAACCTCTGGCACATCCTGGTCGTCATCCAACCCCTAACCCATCTTGGTCGTCATCCAACCCCTGACCCATCCTGGTCTCATCATCGAACCCGTGACTCATCCTGGTCGTCATCCAACCCTTGACGATTCCTGGTCGTCATCCAAACCCTGACCCATGCTGGTCCTCATCCAACCCCACAGCCATCCTGGTCGTCAGCTAACCCCTGACCCATCCTGTTTGTCATCCAACCACTGACCCATCTTGGTCTTCATCCAACCGCTGACCCATCCTGGTCTCATCATCCAACACCTGACCCATCCTGGTCTCATCATCCAACCCCTGACCCATCCTGGTTGTCATCCAACCCCTGACCCATGCTGGTCGTCATCCAACCCCTGACCCATCCTGCTCCTCATCCAACCCCTGATCCATTCTGGTTGTCATCCAACTCCTGACCCATCCTGGTCATTTTCCAACCCCTGACCCATCCAGGTCGTCATCCAACCCATGACCATCCAGGTCATTATCCAAACCCTGACCCATCCTGGTCGTCATCCAACCCCTGACTCACCCTGGTTGTCTTCCAACCCCTGACCCATCCTGATCGTCATCCATCACCTGACCCATCCTGGTCGTCATCCAACCCCAGAGCCTTCCTGATTGTTATCCAATCCCTGACCCAACCTGGTCGTCATCCAACACCTGACCCATCCTGGTCGTCATCCAACACCTGACTCATCCTGGTCGTCATCCAACCCCTGAGCCATCCTGGTCGTCATCCAACCCCTCAGCCATCCTGGTCGTCATCCAATCCCTGAGCCATCCTGGTCGTCATCCAACCCCTGAGCATCCCGGTCCTTTTCCAAACCCTGATCCATCCTGGTCGTCATTCAATCCCTGACCCATCCTGGTCTCGACATCCAAAACCTGACCCATCCTGGTCGTCATTCAATCCCTGACCCATCCAGGTCGTCATTCAATCCCTGACCCATCCTGGTCGTCATCCAACCCCTGACCCATCCTCGTCTCATCATCCAACACCTGACCCATCCTGGTCATTTTACAACCCCTGACCCTTCCTGGTTGTCATCCAACCCCTGACCCATCCTGTTCGTCATCCAACCCCTGAGCCACCCTGGTCTCATCATCCAACCCCTGACCATCCAGGTCTCATCATCCAACCCCTGACCCATCCTGGTCCTCGTCCAACCCCTGATCCTTCCTGGTCATCATCCAACCCCTGACCATCCCGGTCCTTTTCCAACCCCTGACCCATCCTGGTCGTCATCCAAACCCTGATCCATCCTGGTCGTCATCCAAGCCCTGACCATTCAGGTCGTCATCCAACCCCTGACCCATCCTGGGCTTGTTATCCAACGCCTGACCCATCCTGGCTGTCATTCAATCCCTGACCCATCCTGGTAGTCATTCAATCCCTGACCCATCCTGATCGTCATCCAACCCCTCACCCATCCTGGTCTCATCATCCAACCCCTGACCATCCAGGTCTCATCATCCAACCCCTGATCCATCCTGGTCATTTTCCAACCCCTGACCCAACCTGGTCGTCATCCAACCCTTGACCCATCCTGTTCGTCATCCAACCCGTCCAATCCTAGTCATCATCCAACCCCTGACCCATCCTGGTCTGATCATCCAACCCCTGACTCATCCTGGTCATCATCCAACCCGTGACCCATCCTGGCCGTCATCCAACCTCTGGCACATCCTGGTCGTCATCCAACCCCTAACCCATCTTGGTCGTCATCCAACCCCTGACCTATCCTGGTCTCATCATCGAACCCGTGACTCATCCTGGTCGTCATCCAACCCTTGACGATTCCTGGTCGTCATCCAAACCCTGACCCATGCTGGTCCTCATCCAACCCCACAGCCATCCTGGTCGTCAGCTAACCCCTGACCCATCCTGTTTGTCATCCAACCACTGACCCATCTTGGTCTTCATCCAACCGCTGACCCATCCTGGTCTCATCATCCAACACCTGACCCATCCTGGTCTCATCATCCAACCCCTGACCCATCCTGGTTGTCATCCAACCCCTGACCCATGCTGGTCGTCATCCAACCCCTGACCCATCCTGCTCCTCATCCAACCCCTGATCCATACTGGTTGTCATCCAACTCCTGACCCATCCTGGTCATTTTCCAACCCCTGACCCATCCAGGTCGTCATCCAACCCATGACCATCCAGGTCATTATCCAAACCCTGACCCATCCTGGTCGTCATCCAACCCCTGACTCACCCTGGCTGTCGTCCAACCCCTGACCCATTCTGGTTGTCTTCCAACCCCTGACCCATCCTGATCGTCATCCATCACCTGACCCATCCTGGTCGTCATCCAACCCCAGAGCCTTCCTGATTGTTATCCAATCCCTGACCCAACCTGGTCGTCATCCAACACCTGACCCATCCTGGTCGTCATCCAACACCTGACTCATCCTGGTCGTCATCCAACCCCTGAGCCATCCTGGTCGTCATCCAACCCCTCAGCCATCCTGGTCGTCATCCAATCCCTGAGCCATCCTGGTCGTCATCCAACCCCTGAGCATCCCGGTCCTTTTCCAAACCCTGATCCATCCTGGTCGTCATTCAATCCCTGACCCATCCTGGTCTCGACATCCAAAACCTGACCCATCCTGGTCGTCATTCAATCCCTGACCCATCCTGGTCGTCATTCAATCCCTGACCCATCCTGGTCGTCATCCAACCCCTGACCCATCCTGGTCTCATCATCCAACCCCTGAACCATCCTGGTCATTTTCCAAACCCTGACCCATCCTGGTCGTCATCCAACCCATGACCAATGCTGGTCGTCATCCAACCCCTGACGCATCCTGGTCGTCATCCAACCCCTGACCCATTCCTGGTCGTCATCCAACACCTGACCCTTCCTGGTCCTCATCCAACCCCTGACCATTCCTGGTCGTCAACCAATCCCTGACCCATCCTGCTCCTCATCCAACCTCTGATTCATCCTAGTCGTCATCCAACACCTGACCTATCCTGATCGTCATCCAACCCCTGACCCATCCTGATCATTATCCAACCCCTGACCCATCCTGATCGTCATCCAACCCCTGACCCATCCTGGCCATCATCCAACCCCTGACCAATCCTGGTCTCGTCATCCAACCCGTGACCCATCCTGGTCATCATGCAGCCCGTGACCCATCCTGGTCAGATCATCCAACCACTGACTCATCCTGGTCGTCATCCAACCCCTGAGCCATCCTGGTCGTCATCCAAGCCCTGTGGCATCCTGGTCGTCATCCAACCCCTGTAACATCCTGATCATCATCCAACCCCTGACCCAACCTGGTCGTCATCCAACTCCTGACCTATCGTGGTCGTCATGCAACCCCTGATCCATCCTGGTCGTCATCCAACCCCTGACCTATCCTGGTCGTCATCCAAACCCTGACGCATCCTAGCTGTCATCTATCCCCTGAGCCATCCTGGTCGTCATCCAACCCCTGACCCATGCTGGTCGTCATCCAAACCCTGATCCATCCTGGTCTCATCATCCAACCCCTGACCCATCCTGGTCATCATCCAACCCGTGACCCATCCTGGTCTCATCATCCAATACCCTGAATCATCCTGGTTGTCATCCAACCCCTGACCCATCCTGGTCATCATCCAACCCCTGAGCCATCCTGGTCGTCATCCAACCCCTGAGACATCCTGGTCGTCATCCAACCCCTGACCCATCCTGGTCGTCATCCAACCCCTGAGCCATCCTGGTCGGCATCCAACCCCTGAGCCATCCTGGTCGTCATCCAACCGCTGACCCATCCTGGTCGTCATCCAACCCCTGACCATCCTGGTCGTCATCCAAACCCTGACCATCCTGATCGTCATCCAACCCCTGAGCCATCCTGGTCGTCATACAACCCCTGAGCCATCCTGGTCGTCATCCAACCCCTGTGACATCCTGGTCGTCATTCAACCCCTGTGACATTCTGATCGTCATCCAACCACTGACCCACGCTGGTCGTCATCCAACCCCTGACCCATCCTGGCCATCATCCAACCCCTGACCCATCCTGGCCATCATCCAACCCGTGACCTATCCTGGTCTCATCATCCAACCCCTGACTCATCCTGGTGGTCATCGAACCCCTGACCCATCCTGGTCTTCATTCAATCCCTGACCCATGCAGGTCGTCATCCAACCCCTGACCCATCCTGGTCTCATCATCCAACCCCTGACCATCCAGGTCTCATCATCCAACCCCTGACCCATCTTGTTTGGCTTCCAACCCCTGACCCATCCTGATCATCATCCAACCCCTGAGCCATCCTGATCGTCATCCAATCCCTGACCCATCCTGATCGTCATCCAATCCCTGACCCAACCTGGTCTCGTCATCCAACCCCTGACCCCTCCTGGTCTCGTCATCCAACCCCTGACCCGTCCTGGTCATCATCCAACCCCAGACCCGTCCTGATCGTCATCCAACCCCTGACCCATCCTGGTCGTCATCCAACCCCTGACCCATCCTGGTCATCATCCAGCTGCTGACCCATCCTGGTCGTCATCCAACCCCTGACCATCCTGGCCATCATACAACCCCTGAACCATCCTGGTCTCGTCATCCAACCACTGACCCATCCTGGGCATCATCCAACCTGTGACCCATGCTGGTCTCATCATCCAACCCCTGACCCATCCTGGTCGTCATCCAACCCCTGACCCATCCTGGTCGTCATCCAAACCCTGACCATCCCGGTCCTTTTCCAACCCCTGACCCATCCTGGTCGTCATCCAAACCCTGATCCATCCAGGTCGTCATCCAAGCCCTGACCATTCAGGTCGTCATCCAACCCCTGAACCATCCTGGGCTTGTCATCCAACGCCTGACCCATCCTGGCTGTCATTCAATCCCTGACCCATCCTGGTCGTCATTCAATCCTTGACCCATCCTGTTCGTCATCCAACCCGTCCAATCCTAGTCATCATCCAACCCCTGACCCATCCTGGTCTCAACATCCAACCCCTGACTCATCCTGGTCATCATTCAACCCGTGACCCATCCTGGCCGTCAACCAACCCCTGGCACATCCTGGTCGTCATCCTACCCCTGACCCATCTTGGTCGTCATCCAACCCCTGACCCATCCTGGTCTCATCATCGAACCCGTGACTCATCCTGGTCGTCATCCAACCCTTGACGATTCCTGGTCGTCATCCAACCCCTGACCCATGCTGGTCCTCATCCAACCCCACAGACATCCTGGTCGTCAGCCAACCCCTGACCCATCCTGTTTGTCATCCAACCACTGACCCATCTTGGTCTTCATCCAACCGCTGACCCATCCTGGTCTCATCATCCAACACCTGACCCATCCTGGTCTCATCATCCAACCCCTGACCCATCCTGGTTGTCATCCAACCCCTGACCCATGCTGGTCGTCATCCAACCCCTGACCCATCCTGCTCCTCATCCAACCCCTGATCCATTCTGGTTGTCATCCAACTCCTGACCCATCCTGGTCATTTTCCAACCCCTGACCCATCCAGGTCGTCATCCAACCGAAGACCATCAGGTCATTAACCAAACCGTGACCCATCCTGGTCGTCATCCAACCCCTGACTCACCCTGGCTGTCGTCCAACCCCTGACCCATTCTGGTTGTCTTCCAACCCCTGACCCATCCTGATCGTCATCCATCACCTGACCCATCCTGGTCGTCATCCAACCCCAGAGCCTTCCTGATCATTATCCAATCCCTGACACAACCTCGTCGTCATCCAACACCTAACCCATCCTGGTCGTCATCCAACACCTGACTCATCCTGGTCGTCATCCAACCCCTGAGCCATCCTGGTCGTCATCCAACCCCTCAGCCATCCTGGTCGTCATCCAATCCCTGAGCCATCCTGGTCGTCATCCAACCCCTGAGCATCCCGGTCCTTTTCCAAACCCTGATCCATCCTGGTCGTCATTCAATCCCTGACCCATCCTGGTCTCGACATCCAAAACCTGACCCATCCTGGTCGTCATTCAATCCCTGACCCATCCTGGTCGTCATTCAATCCCTGACCCATCCTGGTCGTCATCCAACCCCTGACCCATCCTGGTCTCATCATCCAACACCTGACCATCCAGGTCTCATCATCCAACCCCTGAACCATCCTGGTCATTTTCCAAACCCTGACCCATCCTGGTCGTCATCCAACACCTGGCCCATCCTGGTCGTCATACAAGCCCAGACCCATGCTGGTCGTCATCCAACCCCTGAACCACCCTGGTCGTCACCCAACCCCTGACCCATCCTGGTCGTCATCCAACCCTTGATCCGTCCTGGTCATCATCCTACCCCAGACCTATACTGGTCGTCATCCAACCCATGACCAATGCTGGTCGTCATCCAACCCCTGACGCATCCTGGTCGTTATCCAACCCCTGACCCATTCCTGGTCGTCATCCAACACCTGACCCATCCTGGTCCTCATCCAACCCCTGACCATTCCTGGTCGTCAACCAACCCCTGACCCATCCTGCTCCTCATCCAACCTCTGATTCATCCTAGTCGTGATCCAACCCCTGACCTATCCTGATCGTCATCCAACCCCAGACCCATCCTGATCATTATCCAACCCCTGACCCATCCTGATCGTCATCCAACCCCTGACCCATCCTGGCCATCATCCAACCCCTGACCAATCCTGGTCTCGTCATCCAACCCGTGACCCATCCTGGTCATCATGCAGCCCGTGACCCATCCTGGTCAGATCATCCAACCCCTGAGCCAACCTGGTCGTCATCCAACCCCTGACCCATCCTGGCCATCATCCAACCCCTGACCAATCCTGGTCTCGTCATCCAACCCGTGACCCATCCTGGTCATCATGCAGCCCGTGACCCATCCTGGTCAGATCATCCAACCACTGACTCATCCTGGTCGTCATCCAACCCCTGAGCCATCCTGGTCGTCATCCAAGCCCTGTGGCATCCTGGTCGTCATCCAACCCCTGTAACATCCTGATCATCATCCAACCCCTGACCCAACCTGGTCGTCATCCAACTCCTGACCTATCGTGGTCGTCATCCAACCCCTGATCCATCCTGGTCGTCATCCAACCCATGACCCATCCTGGTCGTCATCCAACCCCTGACCTATCCTGGTCGTCATCCAAACCCTGACGCATCCTAGCTGTCATCTATCCCCTGAGCCATCCTGGTCGTCATCCAACCCCTGACCCATGCTGGTCGTCATCCAAACCCTGATCCATCCTGGTCTCATCATCCAACCCCTGACCCATCCTGGTCATCATCCAACCCGTGACCCATCCTGGTCTCATCATCCAATACCCTGACTCATCCTGGTTGTCATCCAACCCCTGACCCATCCTGGTCATCATCCAACCCCTGAGCCATCCTGGTCGTCATCCAACCCCTGAGACATCCTGGTCGTCATCCAACCCCTGACCCATCCTGGTCGTCATCCAACCCCTGAGCCATCCTGGTCGGCATCCAACCCCTGAGCCATCCTGGTCGTCATCCAACCGCTGACCCATCCTGGTCGTCATCCAACCCCTGACCATCCTGGTCGTCATCCAAACCCTGACCATCCTGATCGTCATCCAACCCCTGAGCCATCCTGGTCGTCATACAACCCCTGAGCCATCCTGGTCGTCATCCAACCCCTGTGACATCCTGGTCGTCATTCAACCCCTGTGACATTCTGATCGTCATCCAACCCCTGACCCAACCTGGTCGTCATCCAACCCCTGACCCATCTTCTTCGTCATCTAACCCGATCCATCCTAGTCATCCTCCAACCCCTGACCCATCCTGGTCCCGTCATCCAAACCCTGAGCCATCCTGGTCATCATCCAACCCCTGACCCATCCTCGTCGTCATCCAACCCCTGTCCCATCCTGGTCCTCATCCAACCCCTGACCCATCCTGTTTGTCATCCAAACCCTGACCGATCTTGGTCGTCATCCAACCCCTGACCCATCCTCGTCATCATCCAACCCCTGACACATTCTGGCCGTCATCCAACCCCTGACTCATCCTGGTCGTCATCCAACCCCTGACCCATCCTGGTCATCATCCAACCCCTGACCCATCCTAGTAGTCATCCAACCCCTGACCCACGCTGGTCGTCATCCAACCCCTGACCCATCCTGGCCATCATCCAACCCCTGACCCATCCTGGCCATCATCCAACCCGTGACCTATCCTGGTCTCATCATCCAACCCCTGACTCATCCTGGTGGTCATCGAACCCCTGACCCATCCTGGTCTTCATTCAATCCCTGACCCATGCAGGTCGTCATCCAACCCCTGACCCATCCTGGTCTCATCATCCAACCCCTGACCATCCAGGTCTCATCATCCAACCCCTGACCCATCTTGTTTGGCTTCCAACCCCTGACCCATCCTGATCATCATCCAACCCCTGAGCCATCCTGATCGTCATCCAATCCCTGACCCATCCTGATCGTCATCCAATCCCTGACCCAACCTGGTCTCGTCATCCAACCCCTGACCCATCCTGGTCTCGTCATCCAACCCCTGACCCGTCCTGGTCATCATCCAACCCCAGACCCGTCCTGGTCGTCATCCAACCCCTGACCCATCCTGGTCATCATCCAGCTGCTGACCCATCCTGGTCGTCATCCAACCCCTGACCATCCTGGCCATCATACAACCCCTGAACCATACCTGGTCTCGTCATCCAACCACTGACCCATCCTGGGCATCATCCAACCTGTGACCCATGCTGGTCTCATCATCCAACCCCTGACCCATCCTGGTCGTCATCCAACCCCTGACCCATCCTGGTCGTCATCCAAACCCTGACCATCCCGGTCCTTTTCCAACCCCTGACCCATCCTGGTCGTCATCCAAACCCTGATCCATCCTGGTCGTCATCCAAGCCCTGACCATTCAGGTCGTCATCCAACCCCTGAACCATCCTGGGCTTGTCATCCAACGCCTGACCCATCCTGGCTGTCATTCAATCCCTGACCCATCCTGGTCGTCATTCAATCCTTGACCCATCCTGTTCGTCATCCAACCCGTCCAATCCTAGTCATCATCCAACCCCTGACCCATCCTGGTCTCAACATCCAACCCCTGACTCATCCTGGTCATCATTCAACCCGTGACCCATCCTGGCCGTCAACCAACCCCTGGCACATCCTGGTCGTCATCCTACCCCTGACCCATCTTGGTCGTCATCCAACCCCTGACCCATCCTGGTCTCATCATCGAACCCGTGACTCATCCTGGTCGTCATCCAACCCTTGACGATTCCTGGTCGTCATCCAACCCCTGACCCATGCTGGTCCTCATCCAACCCCACAGACATCCTGGTCGTCAGCCAACCCCTGACCCATCCTGTTTGTCATCCAACCACTGACCCATCTTGGTCTTCATCCAACCGCTGACCCATCCTGGTCTCATCATCCAACCCCTGACCCATCCTGGTTGTCATCCAACCCCTGACCCATGCTGGTCGTCATCCAACCCCTGACCCATCCTGCTCCTCATCCAACCCCTGATCCATTCTGGTTGTCATCCAACTCCTGACCCATCCTGGTCATTTTCCAACCCCTGACCCATCCAGGTCGTCATCCAACCGAAGACCATCAGGTCATTATCCAAACCGTGACCCATCCTGGTCGTCATCCAACCCCTGACTCACCCTGGCTGTCGTCCAACCCCTGACCCATTCTGGTTGTCTTCCAACCCCTGACCCATCCTGATCGTCATCCATCACCTGACCCATCCTGGTCGTCATCCAACCCCAGAGCCTTCCTCATCATTATCCAATCCCTGACACAACCTCGTCGTCATCCAACACCTAACCCATCCTGGTCGTCATCCAACACCTGACTCATCCTGGTCGTCATCCAACCCCTGAGCCATCCTGGTCGTCATCCAACCCCTCAGCCATCCTGGTCGTCATCCAATCCCTGAGCCATCCTGGTCGTCATCCAACCCCTGAGCATCCCGGTCCTTTTCCAAACCCTGATCCATCCTGGTCGTCATTCAATCCCTGACCCATCCTGGTCTCGACATCCAAAACCTGACCCATCCTGGTCGTCATTCAATCCCTGACCCATCCTGGTCGTCATTCAATCCCTGACCCATCCTGGTTGTCATCCAACCCCTGACCCATCCTGGTCGTCATCCAACCCTTGATCTGTCCTGGTTGTCATCCTACCCCAGACCTATACTGGTCGTCATCCAACCCATGACCAATGCTGGTCATCATCCAACCCCTGACGCATCCTGGTCGTCATCCAACCCCTGACCCATTCCTGGTCGTCATCCAACACCTGACCCATCCTGGTCCTCATCCAACCCCTGACCATTCCAGGTCGTCAACCAACCCCTGACCCATCCTGCTCCTCATCCAACCTCTGATTCATGCTAGTCGTGATCCAACCCCTGACCTATCCTGATCGTCATCCAACCCCTGACCCATCCTGATCATTATCCAACCCCTGACCCATCCTGATCGTCATCCAACCCCTGACCCATCCTGGCCATCATCCAACCCCTGACCAATCCTGGTCTCGTCATCCAACCCGTGACCCATCCTGGTCATCATGCAGCCCGTGACCCATCCTGGTCAGATCATCCAACCCCTGAGCCAACCTGGTCGTCATCCAAGCCCTGAGGCATCCTGGTCGTCATCCAACCCCTGTAACATCCTGATCATCATCCAACCCCTGACCCAACCTGGTCGTCATCCAACTCCTGACCCATCGTGGTCGTCATCCAACCCCTGATCCATCCTGGTCGTCATCCAACCAATGACCCATCCTGGTCGTTTTCCAACCCCTGACCTATCCTGGTCGTCACCCAACCCCTGACCCATCCTGGTCGTCATCCAACCCCTGACCCATCCTGGTCGTCATCCAACCTGTGACCCTTCCTGGTCGTCATCCAACCCCTGAGCCATCCTGGTCGGCATCCAACCCCTGAGCCATCCTGGTCGTCATCCAACCGCTGACCCATCCTGGTCGTCATCCAACCCCTGACCAATCTGGTCGTCATCCAAACCCTGACCATCCTGATCGTCATCCAACCCCTGAGCCATCCTGGTCGTCATACAACCCCTGAGCCATCCTGGTCGTCATCCAACCCCTGTGACATCCTGGTCATCATCCAACCCCTGACCCACCCTGGCCCTCATCCAATCCCTGACCCATCCCGGTCATCATCCAACCCCTGACCCATCCTGATCGTCATCCAACCCCTGACCCATCCTGGCCATCATCCAACCCCTGACCAATCCTGGTCTCGTCATCCAACCCGTGACCCATCCTGGTCATCATGCAGCCCGTGACCCATCCTGGTCAGATCATCCAACCCCTGAGCCAACCTGGTCGTCATCCAAGCCCTGAGGCATCCTGGTCGTCATCCAACCCCTGTAACATCCTGATCATCATCCAACCCCTGACCCAACCTGGTCGTCATCCAACTCCTGACCCATCGTGGTCGTCATCCAACCCCTGATCCATCCTGGTCGTCATCCAACCAATGACCCATCCTGGTCGTTTTCCAACCCCTGACCTATCCTGGTCGTCACCCAACCCCTGACCCATCCTAGCTGTCATCTATCCCCTGAGCCATCCTGGTCGTCATCCAACCCCTGACCCATGCTGGTCTTCATCCAAACCCTGATCCATCCTGGTCTCATCATCCAACCCCTGACCCATCCTGGTCGTCATCCAACCCCTGACCCATTCTGGTCGTCATCCAACCTGTGACCCTTCCTGGTCGTCATCCAACCCCTGAGCCATCCTGGTCGGCATCCAACCCCTGAGCCATCCTGGTCGTCATCCAACCGCTGACCCCATCCTGGTCGTCATCCAACCCCTGACCAATCTGGTCGTCATCCAAACCCTGACCATCCTGATCGTCATCCAACCCCTGAGCCATCCTGGTCGTCATACAACCCCTGAGCCATCCTGGTCGTCATCCAACCCCTGTGAGATCCTGGTCGTCATCCAACCCCTGACCCACCCTGGCCCTCATCCAATCCCTGACCCATCCCGGTCATCATCCAACCCCTGACCCATCCTGGTCATCATCCAACCCCTGACCATTTCGGGTCGTCATCCAACCCCTGACCCATCCTGGTCCTCATCCAACCCCACACCCATCCAGGTCGTCATCCAACCCCTGACCCATCCTGGTCGTCATCCAACCCCTGACCCATCCTGGTCTCATCATCCAACCCCTGACCGATCCTGGTCGTCATCCAACCCATGACCAATGCTGGTCGTCATCCAACCCCTGACGCATCCTGGTCGTCATCCAACCCCTGACCAATCCTGGTCTCGTCATCCAACCCGTGACCCATCCTGGTCATCATGCTGCCCGTGACCCATCCTGGTCAGATCATCCAACCACTGACTCATCCTGGTCGTCATCCAACCCCTGAGCCATCCTGGTCGTCATCCAACCCCTGAGACATCCTGGTCGTCATCCAACCCCTGAGACATCCTGGTCGTCATCCAACCCCTGACCCATCCTGGTCGTCATCCAACCCGTGACCCATCCTGGTCGTCATCCAACCCCTGAGCCATCCTGGTCGGCATCCAAACCCTGAGCCATCCTGGTCGTCATCCAACCGCTGACCCATCCTGGTCGTCATCCAACCCCTGACCATCCTGGTCGTCATCCAAACCCTGACCATCCTGATCGTCATCCAACCCCTGAGCCATCCTGGTCGTCATACAACCCCTGAGCCATCCTGGTCGTCATCCAACCCCTGTGACATCCTGGTCGTCATGCAACCCCTGACCCATCCTGGTCGTCATCCAACCCCTGACCCATCCTGGTCGTCATCCAAACCCTGACCATCCCGGTCCTTTTCCAACCGCTGACCCATCCTGGTCGTCATCCTAACCCTGACCCATCCTGGTCGTCATCCAACCCCTGACCCATCCTGGTCTCATCATCCAACCCATGACCCATCCTGGTCGTCATCCAACCCATGACCAATGCTGGTCGTCATCCAACCCCTGACCCATCCTGGTCGTCATCCAACCCCTGAACCATTCCTGGTCGTCATCCCAACACCTGACACATCCTGGTCCTCATCCAACCCCTGACCCATCCTGCTCCTCATCCAACCTCTGATCCATCATAGTCGTCATCCAACCCCTGACCTATCCTGATCGTCATCGAACCCCTGACCCATCCTGATCATTATCCAACCCCTGACCCATCCTGATCGTCATCCAACCCCTGACCTATCCTGGTTGTCATCCAACCCCTGACCCATCCTGGTCGTCATCCAACCCCTGATCCATCCTGGTCGTCATCCGACCCCTGAACTATCCTGGTAGTCATCCGACCCCTGACCCATCCTGGTCTCGTCATCCAACCCCTGACCCATCCTGGTTGTCATCCAACCCCTGAGCCATCCTGGTCGTTATCCAACCCTTAAGCATCCCTGTCCTTTTCCAAACCCTGACCCATCCAGGTCGTCATCCAACCCCTGACCTATCCTGGTCGTCATTCAATCCCTGACCCATCCTGGTCGTCATTCAATCCCTGACCCATTCTGGTCGTCATCCAAACCCTGACCCATCCTGGTCTCATCATCCAACCCCTGACCATCCAGGTCTCATCATCCAACCCCTGACCCATCCTGGTCATTTTCCAACTCCTGACCCATCCGGGTAGTCATCCAACCCCTGACCATCCAGGTCATTATCCAACCCCTGACCCATCCTGGTCGTCATTCAATCCCTGACCCATCCTGGTCGTCATTCAATCCCTGACCCATTCTGGTCCTCATCCATCCCCTGACCCATCCTGGTCTCATCATCCAACCCCTGACCATCCAGGTCTCATCATCCAACCCCTGACCCATCCAGGTCGTCATCCAACCCATGACCATCCAGGTCATTATCCAACCCCTGACCCATCCTGGTCGTCATGGAACCCCTGACCCATACTGGCTGTCGTCCAACCCCTAACCCATCCTGGTCTCGTCATCCAACCCCTGACCCATCCTGCTCCTCATCCAACCCCTGATCCATTCTGGTTGTCATCCAACCCCTGACCTACACTGATCGTCATCCAACACCAGACCCATCCTGATCATCATCCAACACCTGACCCATTCTGGTCGTCATCCAACCCCTGACCCATCCTGTTCTCATCATCCAACCCCTGACAATCCAGGTCTCATCATCCAACCCCTGACCCATCCTGGTCAATTTCCAACCCCTGACCCATCCGGGTCGTCATCCAACCCCTGACCATCCAGTTCATTATCCAACCCCTGACCCATCCTGGTCGTCATCCAACCCCTGACCCATCCTGGTCGTCATCCAACCCCTGACCATCCCGGTCCTTTTCCAACCCCTGACCCATCCTGGTCGTCATTCAATCCCTGACCCATCCTGATCGTCATCCAACCCGTGAACCTTCCTGATCGTTTTCCAATCCCTGACCCAACCTGGTCGTCATCCAACCCATGAGCCATCCTGGTCGTCATCCAACCCCCTGACCCATCCTGGTCGTCATCCAAACCCTGACCATCCCGGTCCTTTTCCAACCCCTGACCCATCCAGTTCGTCACCCAACCCATGACCCATCCTGGTCTTGTCATCCAACGCCTGACCCATCCTGGTCGTCATTCAATCCCTGACCCATCCTGGTCGTCATTCAATCCCTGACCCATGCAGGTCGTCATCCGACACCTGACCCATCCTGGTCTCATCATCCAACCCCTGACCATCGAGGTCTCATCATCCAACCCCTGAGCCATCCTGGTTGTCGTCCAACCCCTGACCCATCCTGATGATCATCCAACCCCTGAGCCATCCTGATCGTCATCCAATCCCTGACCCATCCTGATCGTCATCCAATCCCTGACCCAACCTGGTCTCGTCATCCAACCCCTGACCCATCCTGGTCTCATCATCCAACCCCTGACACGTCCTGGTCATCATCCAACCCCAGACCCATGCTGGTCGTCATCCAACCCCTGACCCATCCTGGTCCTCATCCAACCCGTGACCCATCCTGCTTGTCATTCAACCCCTGTCCCATCCTCGTCGTCATCCAACCCATGACCCATGCTGGTCGTCATCCAACCCCTGACCCATCCTGGCCGTCATCCAACCAGTGACCCATCCTGGCTGTCATCCAACCCCTGACCCATCCTGGTTGTCATCCAACCCCTGACCCATCCTGGTCGTCATCCAACCGCTGACCCATTCCTGGTCGTCATACAACCCCTGACCCATCCTGCTCCTCATTCAACCCATGATGCATCCAGGTCGTCATCCAACCCCTGACCTATCCTGATCATCATCCAACCCCTGACCCATCCTGGTCGTCATCCAAACCCTGATCCATCCTGGTCGTCATCCAAGCCCTGACCATCCAGGTCGTCATCCAACCGCTGACCCATCCTGGGCTTGTCATCCAACGCCTGACCCATCCTGGCTGTCATCCAGTCCCTGACCCATCCAGGTCGTCATTCCATCCCTGACCCATCCTGGTCGTCATCCAACCCCTGACCCATCCTGGTCTCATCATCCAACCCCTGACTATCCAGGTCTCATCATCCAACCCCTGACCCATCCTGGTCATTTTACAACCCCTGACCCTTCCTGGTTGTCATCCAACCCCTGACCCATCCTGGTCGTCATCCAACCCCTGAGCCACCCTGGTCTCATCATCCAACCCCTGACCATCCAGGTCTCATCATCCAACCCCTGACCCATCCTGGTCCTCGTCCAACCCCTGATCCTTCCTGGTCACCATCCAACCCCTGACCATCCTGATCGTCATCCAACAACTGACCCACCCTGGCCCTCATCCAATCCCTGACCCATCCCGGTCATCATCCAACCCCTGACCCATCCTGGTCCTCATCCAACCCCACACCCATCCTGGTCGTCATCCAACCCCTGACCCATCCTGGTCGTCATTCAACCCCTGACCCATCCTGGTCGTCATCGAAACCCTGACCATCCCGGTCCTTTTCCAACCCCTGACCCATCCTGGTCGTCACCCTAACCCTGATCCATCCTGGTCGTCATCCAAGCCCTGACCATCCAGTTCATCACCCAACCCATGACCCATCCTGGTCTTGTCATCCAACGCCTGACCCATCGTGGTCGTCATTCAATCCCTGACCCATCCTGGTCTTCATTCAATCCCTGACCCATCCTGGTCTCATCATCCAACCCCTGACCATCCAGGTCTCATCATCCAACACCTGACCCATCTTGGTTGGCTTCCACCCCCTGACCCATCCTGATCATCATCCAACCCCTGAGCCATCCTGATCGTCATCCAATCCCTGACCCAACCTGGTCTCGTCATCCAACCCCTGACCCATCCTGGTCCCGTCATCCAACCACTGACCCGTCCTGGTCATCATCCAACCCCAGACCCGTCCTGGTCGTCATCCAACCCCTGACCCATCCTGGTCGTCATCCAACCCCTGACCCATCCTGGCCATCATCCAACCCGTGACCCATGCTGGTCTCATCATCCAACCCCTGAACCATCCTGGTCGTCATCCAACCCCTGACCCATCCTGGTCGTCATCCAAACCCTGACCATCCCGGTCCTTTTCCAACCGCTGACCCATCCTGGTCGTCATCCTAACCCTGACCCATCCTGGTCGTCATCCAACCCCTGACCCATCCTGGTCTCATCATCCAACCCATGACCCATCCTGGTCGTCATCCAACCCATGACCAATGCTGGTCGTCATCCAACCCCTGACCCATCCTGGTCGTCATCCAACCCCTGAACCATTCCTGGCCGTCATCCAACACCTGACACATCCTGGTCCTCATCCAACCCCTGACCCATCCTGCTCCTCATCCAACCTCTGATCCATCATAGTCGTCATCCAACCCCTGACCTATCCTGATCGTCATCGAACCCCTGACCCATCCTGATCATTATCCAACCCCTGACCCATCCTGATCGTCATCCAACCCCTGACCTATCCTGGTTGTCATCCAACCCCTGACCCATCCTGGTCGTCATCCAACCCCTGATCCATCCTGGTCGTCATCCGACCCCTGAACTATCCTGGTAGTCATCCGACCCCTGACCCATCCTGGTCTCGTCATCCAACCCCTGACCCATCCTGGTTGTCATCCAACCACTGAGCCATCCTGGTCGTTATCCAACCCTTAAGCATCCCTGTCCTTTTCCAAACCCTGACCCATCCAGGTCGTCATCCAACCCCTGACCTATCCTGGTCGTCATTCAATCCCTGACCCATCCTGGTCGTCATTCAATCCCTGACCCATTCTGGTCGTCATCCAAACCCTGACCCATCCTGGTCTCATCATCCAACCCCTGACCATCCAGGTCTCATCATCCAACCCCTGACCCATCCTGGTCATTTTCCAACCCCTGACCCATCCGGGTAGTCATCCAACCCCTGACCATCCAGGTCATTATCCAACCCCTGACCCATCCTGGTCCTCATCCATCCCCTGACCCATCCTGGTCTCATCATCCAACCCCTGACCATCCAGGTCTCATCATCCAACCCCTGACCCATCCAGGTCGTCATCCAACCCATGACCATCCAGGTCATTATCCAACCCCTGACCCATCCTGGTCGTCATGGAACCCCTGACCCATACTGGCTGTCGTCCAACCCCTAACCCATCCTGGTCTCGTCATCCAACCCCTGACCCATCCTGCTCCTCATCCAACCCCTGATCCATTCTGGTTGTCATCCAACCCCTGACCTACACTGATCGTCATCCAACTCCAGACCCATCCTGATCATCATCCAACACCTGACCCATTCTGGTCGTCATCCAACCCCTGACCCATCCTGTTCTCATCATCCAACCCCTGACAATCCAGGTCTCATCATCCAACCCCTGACCCATCCTGGTCAATTTCCAACCCCTGACCCATCCGGGTCGTCATCCAACCCCTGACCATCCAGGTCATTATCCAACCCCTGACCCATCCTGGTCGTCATCCAACCCCTGACCCATCCTGGTCGTCATCCAACCCCTGACCCATCCTGGTCGTCATTCAATCCCTGTCCCATCCTGATCGTCATCCAACCCGTGAACCTTCCTGATCGTTTTCCAATCCCTGACCCAACCTGGTCGTCATCCAACCCCTGATCCATCCTGGTCGTCATCCGACCCCTGAACTATCCTGGTAGTCATCCGACCCCTGACCCATCCTGGTCTCGTCATCCAACCCCTGACCCATCCTGGTTGTCATCCAACCCCTGAGCCATCCTGGTCGTTATCCAACCCTTAAGCATCCCTGTCCTTTTCCAAACCCTGACCCATCCAGGTCGTCATCCAACCCCTGACCTATCCTGGTCGTCATTCAATCCCTGACCCATCCTGGTCGTCATTCAATCCCTGACCCATTCTGGTCGTCATCCAAACCCTGACCCATCCTGGTCTCATCATCCAACCCCTGACCATCCAGGTCTCATCATCCAACCCCTGACCCATCCTGGTCATTTTCCAACCCCTGACCCATCCGGGTAGTCATCCAACCCCTGACCATCCAGGTCATTATCCAACCCCTGACCCATCCTGGTCCTCATCCATCCCCTGACCCATCCTGGTCTCATCATCCAACCCCTGACCATCCAGGTCTCATCATCCAACCCCTGACCCATCCAGGTCGTCATCCAACCCATGACCATCCAGGTCATTATCCAACCCCTGACCCATCCTGGTCGTCATGGAACCCCTGACCCATACTGGCTGTCGTCCAACCCCTAACCCATCCTGGTCTCGTCATCCAACCCCTGACCCATCCTGCTCCTCATCCAACCCCTGATCCATTCTGGTTGTCATCCAACCCCTGACCTACACTGATCGTCATCCAACTCCAGACCCATCCTGATCATCATCCAACACCTGACCCATTCTGGTCGTCATCCAACCCCTGACCCATCCTGTTCTCATCATCCAACCCCTGACAATCCAGGTCTCATCATCCAACCCCTGACCCATCCTGGTCAATTTCCAACCCCTGACCCAACCTGGTCGTCATCCAACCCATGAGCAATCCTGGTCGTCATCCAACCCCTGACCCATCCTGGTCGTCATCCAAACCCTGACCATCCCGGTCCTTTTCCAACCCCTGACCCATCCAGTTCGTCACCCAACCCATGACCCATCCTGGTCTTGTCATCCAACGCCTGACCCATCCTGGTCGTCATTCAATCCCTGACCCATCCTGGTCGTCATTCAATCCCTGACCTATGCAGGTCGTCATCCGACCCCTGACCCATCCTGGTCTCATCATCCAACCCCTGACCATCGAGGTCTCATCATCCAACCCCTGAGCCATCCTGGTTGTCGTCCAACCCCTGACCCATCCTGATCATCATCCAACCCCTGAGCCATCCTGATCGTCATCCAATCCCTGACCCATCCTGATCGTCATCCAATCCCTGACCCAACCTGGTCTCGTCATCCAACCCCTGACCCATCCTGGTCTCATCATCCAACCCCTGACACGTCCTGGTCATCATCCAACCCCAGACCCATGCTGGTCGTCATCCAACCCCTGACCCATCCTGGTCCTCATCCAACCCGTGACCCATCCTGCTTGTCATTCAACCCCTGTCCCATCCTCGTCGTCATCCAACCCATGACCCATGCTGGTCGTCATCCAACCCCTGACCCATCCTGGCCGTCATCCAACCAGTGACCCATCCTGGCTGTCATCCAACCCCTGACCCATCCTGGTTGTCATCCAACCCCTGACCCATCCTGGTCGTCATCCAACCGCTGACCCATTCCTGGTCGTCATACAACCCCTGACCCATCCTGCTCCTCATTCAACCCATGATGCATCCAGGTCGTCATCCAACCCCTGACCTATCCTGATCATCATCCAACCCCTGACCCATCCTGGTCGTCATCCAAACCCTGATCCATCCTGGTCGTCATCCAAGCCCTGACCATCCAGGTCGTCATCCAACCGCTGACCCATCCTGGGCTTGTCATCCAACGCCTGACCCATCCTGGCTGTCATCCAGTCCCTGACCCATCCAGGTCGTCATTCCATCCCTGACCCATCCTGGTCGTTATCCAACCCTTAAGCATCCCTGTCCTTTTCCAAACCCTGACCCATCCAGGTCGTCATCCAACCCCTGACCTATCCTGGTCGTCATTCAATCCCTGACCCATCCTGGTCGTCATTCAATCCCTGACCCATTCTGGTCGTCATCCAAACCCTGACCCATCCTGGTCTCATCATCCAACCCCTGACCATCCAGGTCTCATCATCCAACCCCTGACCCATCCTGGTCATTTTCCAACCCCTGACCCATCCGGGTAGTCATCCAACCCCTGACCATCCAGGTCATTATCCAACCCCTGACCCATCCTGGTCCTCATCCATCCCCTGACCCATCCTGGTCTCATCATCCAACCCCTGACCATCCAGGTCTCATCATCCAACCCCTGACCCATCCAGGTCGTCATCCAACCCATGACCATCCAGGTCATTATCCAACCCCTGACCCATCCTGGTCGTCATGGAACCCCTGACCCATACTGGCTGTCGTCCAACCCCTAACCCATCCTGGTCTCGTCATCCAACCCCTGACCCATCCTGCTCCTCATCCAACCCCTGATCCATTCTGGTTGTCATCCAACCCCTGACCTACACTGATCGTCATCCAACTCCAGACCCATCCTGATCATCATCCAACACCTGACCCATTCTGGTCGTCATCCAACCCCTGACCCATCCTGTTCTCATCATCCAACCCCTGACAATCCAGGTCTCATCATCCAACCCCTGACCCATCCTGGTCAATTTCCAACCCCTGACCCATCCGGGTCGTCATCCAACCCCTGACCATCCAGGTCATTATCCAACCCCTGACCCATCCTGGTCGTCATCCAACCCCTGACCCATCCTGGTCGTCATCCAACCCCTGACCCATCCTGGTCGTCATTCAATCCCTGTCCCATCCTGATCGTCATCCAACCCGTGAACCTTCCTGATCGTTTTCCAATCCCTGACCCAACCTGGTCGTCATCCAACCCCTGATCCATCCTGGTCGTCATCCGACCCCTGAACTATCCTGGTAGTCATCCGACCCCTGACCCATCCTGGTCTCGTCATCCAACCCCTGACCCATCCTGGTTGTCATCCAACCCCTGAGCCATCCTGGTCGTTATCCAACCCTTAAGCATCCCTGTCCTTTTCCAAACCCTGACCCATCCAGGTCGTCATCCAACCCCTGACCTATCCTGGTCGTCATTCAATCCCTGACCCATCCTGGTCGTCATTCAATCCCTGACCCATTCTGGTCGTCATCCAAACCCTGACCCATCCTGGTCTCATCATCCAACCCCTGACCATCCAGGTCTCATCATCCAACCCCTGACCCATCCTGGTCATTTTCCAACCCCTGACCCATCCGGGTAGTCATCCAACCCCTGACCATCCAGGTCATTATCCAACCCCTGACCCATCCTGGTCCTCATCCATCCCCTGACCCATCCTGGTCTCATCATCCAACCCCTGACCATCCAGGTCTCATCATCCAACCCCTGACCCATCCAGGTCGTCATCCAACCCATGACCATCCAGGTCATTATCCAACCCCTGACCCATCCTGGTCGTCATGGAACCCCTGACCCATACTGGCTGTCGTCCAACCCCTAACCCATCCTGGTCTCGTCATCCAACCCCTGACCCATCCTGCTCCTCATCCAACCCCTGATCCATTCTGGTTGTCATCCAACCCCTGACCTACACTGATCGTCATCCAACTCCAGACCCATCCTGATCATCATCCAACACCTGACCCATTCTGGTCGTCATCCAACCCCTGACCCATCCTGTTCTCATCATCCAACCCCTGACAATCCAGGTCTCATCATCCAACCCCTGACCCATCCTGGTCAATTTCCAACCCCTGACCCAACCTGGTCGTCATCCAACCCATGAGCAATCCTGGTCGTCATCCAACCCCTGACCCATCCTGGTCGTCATCCAAACCCTGACCATCCCGGTCCTTTTCCAACCCCTGACCCATCCAGTTCGTCACCCAACCCATGACCCATCCTGGTCTTGTCATCCAACGCCTGACCCATCCTGGTCGTCATTCAATCCCTGACCCATCCTGGTCGTCATTCAATCCCTGACCTATGCAGGTCGTCATCCGACCCCTGACCCATCCTGGTCTCATCATCCAACCCCTGACCATCGAGGTCTCATCATCCAACCCCTGAGCCATCCTGGTTGTCGTCCAACCCCTGACCCATCCTGATCATCATCCAACCCCTGAGCCATCCTGATCGTCATCCAATCCCTGACCCATCCTGATCGTCATCCAATCCCTGACCCAACCTGGTCTCGTCATCCAACCCCTGACCCATCCTGGTCTCATCATCCAACCCCTGACACGTCCTGGTCATCATCCAACCCCAGACCCATGCTGGTCGTCATCCAACCCCTGACCCATCCTGGTCCTCATCCAACCCGTGACCCATCCTGCTTGTCATTCAACCCCTGTCCCATCCTCGTCGTCATCCAACCCATGACCCATGCTGGTCGTCATCCAACCCCTGACCCATCCTGGCCGTCATCCAACCAGTGACCCATCCTGGCTGTCATCCAACCCCTGACCCATCCTGGTTGTCATCCAACCCCTGACCCATCCTGGTCGTCATCCAACCGCTGACCCATTCCTGGTCGTCATACAACCCCTGACCCATCCTGCTCCTCATTCAACCCATGATGCATCCAGGTCGTCATCCAACCCCTGACCTATCCTGATCATCATCCAACCCCTGACCCATCCTGGTCGTCATCCAAACCCTGATCCATCCTGGTCGTCATCCAAGCCCTGACCATCCAGGTCGTCATCCAACCGCTGACCCATCCTGGGCTTGTCATCCAACGCCTGACCCATCCTGGCTGTCATCCAGTCCCTGACCCATCCAGGTCGTCATTCCATCCCTGACCCATCCTGGTCGTTATCCAACCCTTAAGCATCCCTGTCCTTTTCCAAACCCTGACCCATCCAGGTCGTCATCCAACCCCTGACCTATCCTGGTCGTCATTCAATCCCTGACCCATCCTGGTCGTCATTCAATCCCTGACCCATTCTGGTCGTCATCCAAACCCTGACCCATCCTGGTCTCATCATCCAACCCCTGACCATCCAGGTCTCATCATCCAACCCCTGACCCATCCTGGTCATTTTCCAACCCCTGACCCATCCGGGTAGTCATCCAACCCCTGACCATCCAGGTCATTATCCAACCCCTGACCCATCCTGGTCCTCATCCATCCCCTGACCCATCCTGGTCTCATCATCCAACCCCTGACCATCCAGGTCTCATCATCCAACCCCTGACCCATCCAGGTCGTCATCCAACCCATGACCATCCAGGTCATTATCCAACCCCTGACCCATCCTGGTCGTCATGGAACCCCTGACCCATACTGGCTGTCGTCCAACCCCTAACCCATCCTGGTCTCGTCATCCAACCCCTGACCCATCCTGCTCCTCATCCAACCCCTGATCCATTCTGGTTGTCATCCAACCCCTGACCTACACTGATCGTCATCCAACTCCAGACCCATCCTGATCATCATCCAACACCTGACCCATTCTGGTCGTCATCCAACCCCTGACCCATCCTGTTCTCATCATCCAACCCCTGACAATCCAGGTCTCATCATCCAACCCCTGACCCATCCTGGTCAATTTCCAACCCCTGACCCATCCGGGTCGTCATCCAACCCCTGACCATCCAGGTCATTATCCAACCCCTGACCCATCCTGGTCGTCATCCAACCCCTGACCCATCCTGGTCGTCATCCAACCCCTGACCCATCCTGGTCGTCATTCAATCCCTGTCCCATCCTGATCGTCATCCAACCCGTGAACCTTCCTGATCGTTTTCCAATCCCTGACCCAACCTGGTCGTCATCCAACCCCTGATCCATCCTGGTCGTCATCCGACCCCTGAACTATCCTGGTAGTCATCCGACCCCTGACCCATCCTGGTCTCGTCATCCAACCCCTGACCCATCCTGGTTGTCATCCAACCCCTGAGCCATCCTGGTCGTTATCCAACCCTTAAGCATCCCTGTCCTTTTCCAAACCCTGACCCATCCAGGTCGTCATCCAACCCCTGACCTATCCTGGTCGTCATTCAATCCCTGACCCATCCTGGTCGTCATTCAATCCCTGACCCATTCTGGTCGTCATCCAAACCCTGACCCATCCTGGTCTCATCATCCAACCCCTGACCATCCAGGTCTCATCATCCAACCCCTGACCCATCCTGGTCATTTTCCAACCCCTGACCCATCCGGGTAGTCATCCAACCCCTGACCATCCAGGTCATTATCCAACCCCTGACCCATCCTGGTCCTCATCCATCCCCTGACCCATCCTGGTCTCATCATCCAACCCCTGACCATCCAGGTCTCATCATCCAACCCCTGACCCATCCAGGTCGTCATCCAACCCATGACCATCCAGGTCATTATCCAACCCCTGACCCATCCTGGTCGTCATGGAACCCCTGACCCATACTGGCTGTCGTCCAACCCCTAACCCATCCTGGTCTCGTCATCCAACCCCTGACCCATCCTGCTCCTCATCCAACCCCTGATCCATTCTGGTTGTCATCCAACCCCTGACCTACACTGATCGTCATCCAACTCCAGACCCATCCTGATCATCATCCAACACCTGACCCATTCTGGTCGTCATCCAACCCCTGACCCATCCTGTTCTCATCATCCAACCCCTGACAATCCAGGTCTCATCATCCAACCCCTGACCCATCCTGGTCAATTTCCAACCCCTGACCCAACCTGGTCGTCATCCAACCCATGAGCAATCCTGGTCGTCATCCAACCCCTGACCCATCCTGGTCGTCATCCAAACCCTGACCATCCCGGTCCTTTTCCAACCCCTGACCCATCCAGTTCGTCACCCAACCCATGACCCATCCTGGTCTTGTCATCCAACGCCTGACCCATCCTGGTCGTCATTCAATCCCTGACCCATCCTGGTCGTCATTCAATCCCTGACCTATGCAGGTCGTCATCCGACCCCTGACCCATCCTGGTCTCATCATCCAACCCCTGACCATCGAGGTCTCATCATCCAACCCCTGAGCCATCCTGGTTGTCGTCCAACCCCTGACCCATCCTGATCATCATCCAACCCCTGAGCCATCCTGATCGTCATCCAATCCCTGACCCATCCTGATCGTCATCCAATCCCTGACCCAACCTGGTCTCGTCATCCAACCCCTGACCCATCCTGGTCTCATCATCCAACCCCTGACACGTCCTGGTCATCATCCAACCCCAGACCCATGCTGGTCGTCATCCAACCCCTGACCCATCCTGGTCCTCATCCAACCCGTGACCCATCCTGCTTGTCATGTCATTCAACCCCTGTCCCATCCTCGTCGTCATCCAACCCATGACCCATGCTGGTCGTCATCCAACCCCTGACCCATCCTGGCCGTCATCCAACCAGTGACCCATCCTGGCTGTCATCCAACCCCTGACCCATCCTGGTTGTCATCCAACCCCTGACCCATCCTGGTCGTCATCCAACCGCTGACCCATTCCTGGTCGTCATCCAACCCCTGACCCATCCTGCTCCTCATTCAACCCATGATGCATCCAGGTCGTCATCCAACCCCTGACCTATCCTGATCATCATCCAACCCCTGACCCATCCTGGTCGTCATCCAAACCCTGATCCATCCTGGTCGTCATCCAAGCCCTGACCATCCAGGTCGTCATCCAACCGCTGACCCATCCTGGGCTTGTCATCCAACGCCTGACCCATCCTGGCTGTCATCCAATCCCTGACCCATCCAGGTCGTCATTCCATCCATGACCCATCCTGGTCGTCATCCAACCCCTGACCCATCCTGGTCTCATCATCCAACCCCTGACTATCCAGGTCTCATCATCCAACCCCTGACCCATCCTGGTCATTTTACAACCCCTGACCCTTCCTGGTTGTCATCCAACCCCTGACCCATCCTGGTCGTCATCCAACCCCTGAGCCACCCTGGTCTCATCATCCAACCCCTGACCATCCAGGTCTCATCATCCAACCCCTGACCCATCCTGGTCCTCGTCCAACCCCTGATCCTTCCTGGTCATCATCCAACCCCTGACCATCCTGATCGTCATCCAACAACTGACCCACCCTGGCCCTCATCCGATCCCTGACCCATCCCGGTCATCATCCAACCCCTGACCCATCCTGGTCCTCATCCAACCCCACACCCATCCTGGTCGTCATCCAACCCCTGACCCATCCTGGTCGTCATTCAACCCCTGACCCATCCTGGTCGTCATCGAAACCCTGACCATCCGGTCCTTTTCCAACCCCTGACCCATCCTGGTCGTCACCCTAACCCTGATCCATCCTGGTCGTCATCCAAGCCCTGACCATCCAGTTCATCACCCAACCCATGACCCATCCTGGTCTCATCATCCAACCCCTGACCATCCAGGTCTCATCATCCAACACCTGACCCATCTTGGTTGGCTTCCAACCCCTGACCCATCCTGATCATCATCCAACCCCTGAGCAATCCTGATCGTCATCCAATCCCTGACCCAACCTGGTCTCGTCATCCAACCCCTGACCCATCCTGGTCTCGTCATCCAACCCCTGACCCGTCCTGGTCATCATCCAACCCCAGACCCGTCCTGGTCGTCATCCAACCCCTGACCCATCCTGGTCGTCATCCAACCCCTGACCAATCCTGGTCATCATCCAGCTGCTGACCCATCCTGGTCGTCATCCAACCCCTGACCCATCCTGGCCATCATCCAACCCGTGACCCATGCTGGTCTCATCATCCAACCCCTGACCCATCCTGGTCGTCATCCAACCCCTGACCCATCCTGGTCGTCATCCAAACCCTGACCATCCCGGTCCTTTTCCAACCCCTGACCCATCCTGGTCGTCATCCAAACCCTGATCCATCCTGGTCGTCATCCAAGCCCTGACCATCCTGATCGTCATCCAACCCCTCACCCATCCTGGTCTCATCATCCAACCCCTGACCATCCAGGTCTCATCATCCAACCCCTGATCCATCCAGGTCATTTTCCAACCCCTGACCCAACCTGGTCGTCATCCAACCCTTGACCCATCCTGTTCGTCATCCAACCCGTCCAATCCTAGTCATCATCCAACCCCTGACCCATCCTGGTCTGATCATCCAACCCCTGACTCATCCTGGTCATCATCCAACCCGTGACCCATCCTGGCCGTCATCCAACCTCTGGCACATCCTGGTCGTCATCCAACCCCTAACCCATCTTGGTCGTCATCCAACCCCTGACCCATCCTGGTCTCATCATCGAACCCGTGACTCATCCTGGTCGTCATCCAACCCTTGACGATTCCTGGTCGTCATCCAAACCCTGACCCATGCTGGTCCTCATCCAACCCCACAGCCATCCTGGTCGTCAGCTAACCCCTGACCCATCCTGTTTGTCATCCAACCACTGACCCATCTTGGTCTTCATCCAACCGCTGACCCATCCTGGTCTCATCATCCAACACCTGACCCATCCTGGTCTCATCATCCAACCGCTGACCCATCCTGGTCGTCATCCAACCCCTGACCATCCTGGTCGTCATCCAAACCCTGACCATCCTGATCGTCATCCAACCCCTGAGCCATCCTGGTCGTCATACAACCCCTGAGCCATCCTGGTCGTCATCCAACCCCTGTGACATCCTGGTCGTCATTCAACCCCTGACCCATCCTGGTCCTCATCCAACCCCACACCCATCCTGGTCGTCATGCAACCCCTGACCCATCCTGGTCGTCATCCAACCCCTGACCCATCCTGGTCGTCATCCAAACCCTGACCATCCCGGTCCTTTTCCAACCCCTGACCCATCCTGGTCGTCATCCAACCCCTGACCCATCCTGGTCGTCATCCAAACCCTGACCATCCCGGTCCTTTTCCAACCGCTGACCCATCCTGGTCGTCATCCTAACCCTGACCCATCCTGGTCGTCATCCAAACCCTGACCCATCCTGTTCTCATCATCCAACCCATGACCCATCCTGGTCGTCATCCAACCCATGACCAATGCTGGTCGTCATCCAACCCCTGACCCATCCTCGTCGTCATCCAACCCCTGAACCATTCCTGGTCGTCATCCAACACCTGACACATCCTGGTCCTCATCCAACCCCTGACCCATCCTGCTCCTCATCCAACCTCTGATCCATCATAGTCGTCATCCAACCCCTGACCTATCCTGATCGTCATCGAACCCCTGACCCATCCTGATCATTATCCAACCCCTGACCCATCCTGATCGTCATCCAACCCCTGACCTATCCTGGTTGTCATCCAACCCCTGACCCATCCTGGTCATCATCCAACCCCTGATCCATCCTGGTCGTCATCCGACCCCTGAACTATCCTGGTAGTCATCCGACCCCTGACCCATCCTGGTCTCGTCATCCAACCCCTGACCCATCCTGGTTGTCATCCAACCCCTGAGCCATCCTGGTCGTTATCCAACCCTTAAGCATCCCTGTCCTTTTCCAAACCCTGACCCATCCAGGTCGTCATCCAACCCCTGACCTATCCTGGTCATCATTCAATCCCTGACCCATCCTGGTCGTCATTCAATCCCTGACCCATTCTGGTTGTCATCCGAACCCTGACCCATCCTGGTCTCATCATCCAACCCCTGACCATCCAGGTCTCATCATCCAACCCCTGACCCATCCTGGTCATTTTCCAACCCCTGACCCATCCGGGTAGTCATCCAACCCCTGACCATCCAGGTCATTATCCAACCCCTGACCCATCCTGGTCGTCATTCAATCCCTGACCCATCCTGGTCGTCATTCAATCCCTGTCCCATTCTGGTCCTCATCCATCCCCTGACCCATCCTGGTCTCATCATCCAACCCCTGACCATCCAGGTCTCATCATCCAACCCCTGACCCATCCTGGTCGTCATGGAACCCCTGACCCATACTGGCTGTCGTCCAACCCCTAACCCATCCTGGTCTCGTCATCCAACCCCTGACCCATCCTGCTCCTCATCCAACCCCTGATCCATTCTGGTTGTCATCCAACCCCTGACCTACACTGATCGTCATCCAACTCCAGACCCATCCTGATCATCATCCAACACCTGACCCATTCTGGTCGTCATCCAACCCCTGACCCATCCTGTTCTCATCATCCAACCCCTGACAATCCAGGTCTCATCATCCAACCCCTGACCCATCCTGGTCAATTTCCAACCCCTGACCCATCCGGGTCGTCATCCAACCCCTGACCATCCAGGTCATTATCCAACCCCTGACCCATCCTGGTCGTCATCCGACCCCTGACCCATCCTGGTCGTCATTCAATCCCTGACCCATCCTGGTCGTCATTCAATCCCTGACCATCCAGGTCTCATCATCCAACCCCTGACCCATCCTGGTCAGTTTCCAACCCCTGACCCATCCAGGTCGTCATGCAACCCCTGACCATCCAGGTCATTATCCAACCCCTGACCCATCCTGGTCGTCATCGAACCCCTGACCCATCCTGGCTGTCGTCCAACCTGTGAGCCATCCTGGTTGTCTTCCAACCCCTGACCCATCCTGATCGTCATCCAACCCGTGAGCCTTCCTGATCGTTATCCAATCCCTGACCCAACCTGGTCGTCATCCAACCCATGAGCCATCCTGGTCGTCATCCAACCCCTGACCCATAGTGGTCGTCATCCAAACCCTGACCATCCCGGTCCTTTTCCAACCCCTGACCCATCCAGTTCGTCACCCAACCCATGACCCATCCTGGTCTTGTCATCCAACGCCTGACCCATCCTGGTCGTCATTCAATCCATGACCCATCCTGGTCGTCATTCAATCCCTGACCCATGCAGGTCGTCATCCGACCCCTGACCCATCCTGGTCTCATCATCCAACCCCTGACCATCCAGGTCTCATCATCCAACCCCTGAGCCATCCTGGTTGTCTTCCAACCCCTGACCCATCCTGATCATCATCCAACCCCTGAGCCATCCTGATCGTCATCCAATCCCTGACCCATCCTGATCGTCATCCAATCCCTGACCCAACCTGGTCTCGTCATCCAACCCCTGACCCATCCTGGTCCTCATCCAACCCGTGACCCATCCTGCTTGTCATTCAACCCCTGTCCCATCCTCGTCGTCATCCAACCCATGACCCATGCTGGTCGTCATCCAACCCCTGACCCATCCTGGCTGTCATCCAACCCCTGACCCATCCTGGTCGTCATCCAACCGCTGACCCATTCCTGGTCGTCATCCAACCCCTGACCCATCCTGCTCCTCATTCAACCCATGATGCATCCAGGTCGTCATCCAACCCCTGACCTATCCTGATCATCATCCAACCCCTGACCCATCCTGGTCGTCATCCAAACCCTGATCCATCCTGGTCGTCATCCAAGCCCTGACCATCCAGGTCGTCATCCAACCGCTGACCCATCCTGGGCTTGTCATCCAACGCCTGACCCATCCTGGCTGTCATCCAATCCCTGACCCATCCTGGTCGTCATTCCATCCCTGACCCATCCTGGTCGTCATCCAACCCCTGACCCATCCTGGTCTCATCATCCAACCCCTGACTATCCAGGTCTCATCATCCAACCCCTGACCCATCCTGGTCATTTTACAACCCCTGACCCTTCCTGGTTGTCATCCAACCCCTGACCCATCCTGGTCGTCATCCAACCCCTGAGCCACCCTGGTCTCATCATCCAACCCCTGACCATCCAGGTCTCATCATCCAACCCCTGACCCATCCTGGTCCTCGTCCAACCCCTGATCCTTCCTGGTCACCATCCAACCCCTGACCATCATGATCGTCATCCAACAACTGACCCACCCTGGCCCTCATCCAATCCCTGACCCATCCCGGTCATCATCCATCCCCTGACCCATCCTGGTCCTCATCCAACCCCACACCCATCCTGGTCGTCATCCAACCCCTGACCCATCCTGGTCGTCATCCAACCCCTGACCCATCCTGGTCGTCATCGAAACCCTGACCATCCCGGTCCTTTTCCAACCCCTGATCCATCCTGGTCGTCATCCAAGCCCTGACCATCCAGTTCATCACCCAACCCATGACCCATCCTGGTCTTGTCATCCAACGCCTGACCCATCGTGGTCGTCATTCAATCCCTGACCCATCCTGGTCTTCATTCAATCCCTGACCCATCCTGGTCTCATCATCCAACCCCTGACCATCCAGGTCTCATCATCCAACACCTGACCCATCTTGGTTGGCTTCCAACCCCTGACCCATCCTGATCATCATCCAACCCCTGAGCCATCCTGATCGTCATCCAATCCCTGACCCAACCTGGTCTCGTCATCCAACCCCCGACCCATCCTGGTCTCGTCATCCAACCCCTGACCCGTCCTGGTCATCATCCAACCCCAGACCCGTCCTGGTCGTCATCCAACCCCTGACCCATCCTGGTCGTCATCCAAACCCTGACCCATCCTGGTCATCATCCAGCTGCTGACCCATCCTGGTCGTCATCCAACCCCTGACCCATCCTGGCCATCATCCAACCCGTGACCCATGCTGGTCTCATCATCCAACCCCTGACCCATCCTGGTCGTCATCCAACCCCTGACCCATCCTGGTCGTCATCCAAACCCTGACCATCCCGGTCCCTTTCCAACCCCTGACCCATCCTGGTCGTCATCCAAACCCTGATCCATCCTGGTCGTCATCCAAGCCCTGACCATTCAGGTCGTCATCCAACCCCTGACCCATCCTGGGCTTGTTATCCAACGCCTGACCCATCCTGGCTGTCATTCAATCCCTGACCCATCCTGGTCGTCATTCAATCCCTGACCCATCCTGATCGTCATCCAACCCCTCACCCATCCTGGTCTCATCATCCAACCCCTGACCATCCAGGTCTCATCATCCAACCCCTGATCCATCCTGGTCATTTTCCAACCCCTGACCCAACCTGGTCGTCATCCAACCCTTGACCCATCCTGTTCGTCATCCAACCCGTCCAATCCTAGTCATCATCCAACCCCTGACCCATCCTGGTCTGATCATCCAACCCCTGACTCATCCTGGTCATCATCCAACCCGTGACCCATCCTGGCCGTCATCCAACCTCTGGCACATCCTGGTTGTCATCCAACCCCTAACCCATCTTGGTCGTCATCCAACCCCTGACCCATCCTGGTCTCATCATCGAACCCGTGACTCATCCTGGTCGTCATCCAACCCTTGACGATTCCTGGTCGTGATCCAAACCCTGACCCATGCTGGTCCTCATCCAACCCCACAGCCATCCTGGTCGTCAGCTAATCCCTGACCCATCCTGTTTGTCATCCAACCACTGACCCATCTTGGTCTTCATCCAACCGCTGACCCATCCTGGTCTCATCATCCAACACCTGACCCATCCTGGTCTCATCATCCAACCCCTGACCCATCCTGGTTGTCATCCAACCCCTGACCCATGCTGGTCGTCATCCAACCCCTGACCCATCCTGCTCCTCATCCAACCCCTGATCCATTCTGGTTGTCATCCAACTCCTGACCCATCCTGGTCATTTTCCAACCCCTGACCCATCCAGGTCGTCATCCAACCCATGACCATCCGGGTCATTATCCAAACCCTGACCCATCCTGGTCGTCATCCAACCCCTGACTCACCCTGGCTGTCGTCCAACCCCTGACCCATTCTGGTTGTCTTCCAACCCCTGACCCATCCTGATCGTCATCCATCACCTGACCCATCCTGGTCGTCATCCAACCCCAGAGCCTTCCTGATTGTTATCCAATCCCTGACCCATCCTGGTCCTCATCCAACCCCACACCCATCCTGGTCGTCATCCAACCCCTGACCCATCCTGGTCGTCATCCAACCCCTGACCCATCCTGGTCGTCATCGAAACCCTGACCATCCCGGTCCTTTTCCAACCCCTGATCCATCCTGGTCGTCATCCAAGCCCTGACCATCCAGTTCATCACCCAACCCATGACCCATCCTGGTCTTGTCATCCAACGCCTGACCCATCGTGGTCGTCATTCAATCCCTGACCCATCCTGGTCTTCATTCAATCCCTGACCCATCCTGGTCTCATCATCCAACCCCTGACCATCCAGGTCTCATCATCCAACACCGGACCCATCTTGGTTGGCTTCCAACCCCTGACCCATCCTGATCATCATCCAACCCCTGAGCCATCCTGATCGTCATCCAATCCCTGACCCAACCTGGTCTCGTCATCCAACCCCTGACCCATCCTGGTCTCGTCATCCAACCCCTGACCCGTCCTGGTCATCATCCAACCCCAGACCCGTCCTGGTCGTCATCCAACCCCTGACCCATCCTGGTCGTCATCCAAACCCTGACCCATCCTGGTCATCATCCAGCTGCTGACCCATCCTGGTCGTCATCCAACCCCTGACCCATCCTGGCCATCATCCAACCCGTGACCCATGCTGGTCTCATCATCCAACCCCTGACCCATCCTGGTCGTCATCCAACCCCTGACCCATCCTGGTCGTCATCCAAACCCTGACCATCCCGGTCCTTTTCCAACCCCTGACCCATCCTGGTCGTCATCCAAACCCTGATCCATCCTGGTCGTCATCCAAGCCCTGACCATTCAGGTCGTCATCCAACCCCTGACCCATCCTGGGCTTGTTATCCAACGCCTGACCCATCCTGGCTGTCATTCAATCCCTGACCCATCCTGGTCGTCATTCAATCCCTGACCCATCCTGATCATCATCCAACCCCTCACCCATCCTGGTCTCATCATCCAACCCCTGACCATCCAGGTCTCATCATCCAACCCCTGATCCATCCTGGTCATTTTCCAACCCCTGACCCAACCTGGTCGTCATCCAACCCTTGACCCATCCTGTTCGTCATCCAACCCGTCCAATCCTAGTCATCATCCAACCCCTGACCCATCCTGGTCTGATCATCCAACCCCTGACTCATCCTGGTCATCATCCAACCCGTGACCCATCCTGGCCGTCATCCAACCTCTGGCACATCCTGGTCGTCATCCAACCCCTAACCCATCTTGGTCGTCATCCAACCCCTGACCCATCCTGGTCTCATCATCGAACCCGTGACTCATCCTGGTCGTCATCCAACCCTTGACGATTCCTGGTCGTGATCCAAACCCTGACCCATGCTGGTCCTCATCCAACCCCACAGCCATCCTGGTCGTCAGCTAACCCCTGACCCATCCTGGTCTCATCATCCAACACCTGACCCATCCTGGTCTCATCATCCAACCCCTGACCCATCCTGGTTGTCATCCAACCCCTGACCCATGCTGGTCGTCATCCAACCCCTGACCCATCCTGCTCCTCATCCAACCCCTGATCCATTCTGGTTGTCATCCAACTCCTGACCCATCCTGGTCATTTTCCAAACCCTGACCCATCCTGGTCGTCATCCAACCCCTGACTCACCCTGGCTGTCGTCCAACCCTGACCCATTCTGGTTGTCTTCCAACCCCTGACCCATCCTGATCGTCATCCATCACCTGACCCATCCTGGTCGTCATCCAACCCCAGAGCCTTCCTGATTGTTATCCAATCCCTGACCCAACCTGGTCGTCATCCAACACCTGACCCATCCTGGTCGTCATCCAACACCTGACTCATCCTGGTCGTCATCCAACCCCTGAGCCATCCTGTTCGTCATCCAACCCCTCAGCCATCCTGGTCGTCATCCAATCCCTGAGCCATCCTGGTCGTCATCCAACCCCTGAGCATCCCGGTCCTTTTCCAAACCCTGATCCATCCTGGTCGTCATTCAATCCCTGACCCATCCTGGTCGTCATTCAATCCCTGACCCATCCTGGTCGTCATCCAACCCCTGACCCATCCTGGTCTCATCATCCAAACCCTGAACCATCCTGGTCATTTTCCAAACCCTGACCCATCCTGGTCGTCATCCAACACCTGACCTATCCTGATCGTCATCCAACCCCTGACCCATCCTGATCATTATCCAACCCCTGACCCATCCTGATCGTCATCCAACCCCTGACCCATCCTGACCATCATCCAACCCCTGACCAATCCTGGTCTCGTCATCCAACCCGTGACCCATCCTGGTCATCATGCAGCCCGTGACCCATCCTGGTCAGATCATCCAACCACTGACTCATCCTGGTCGTCATCCAACCCCTGAGCCATCCTGGTCGTCATCCAAGCCCTGTGGCATCCTGGTCGTCATCCAACCCCTGTAACATCCTGATCATCATCCAACCCCTGACCCAACCTGGTCGTCAACCAACTCCTGACCTATCGTGGTCGTCATCCAACCCCTGATCCATCCTGGTCGTCATCCAACCCATGACCCATCCTGGTCGTCATCCAACCCCTGAGCCATCCTGGTCGTCATCCAACCCCTGACCCATGCTGGTCGTCATCCAAACCCTGATCCATCCTGGTCTCATCATCCAACCCCTGACCCATCCTGGTCATCATCCAACCCGTGACCCATCCTGGTCTCATCATCCAATACCCTGACTCATCCTGGTTGTCATCCAACCCCTGACCCATCCTGGTCATCATCCAACCCCTGAGCCATCCTGGTCGTCATCCAACCCCTGAGACATCCTGGTCGTCATCCAACCCCTGACCCATCCTGGTCGTCATCCAACCCCTGAGCCATCCTGGTCGGCATCCAACCCCTGAGCCATCCTGGTCGTCATCCAACCGCTGACCCATCCTGGTCGTCATCCAACCCCTGATCATCCTGGTCGTCATCCAAACCCTGACCATCCTGATCGTCATCCAACCCCTGAGCCATCCTGGTCGTCATACAACCCCTGAGCCATCCTGGTCGTCATCCAAACCCTGTGACATCCTGGTCGTCATTCAACCCCTGTGACATTCTGATCGTCATCCAACCCCTGACCCAACCTGGTCGTCATCCAACCCCTGACCCATCTTCTTCGTCATCTAACCCGATCCATCCTAGTCATCCTTCAACCCCTGACCCATCCTGGTCCCGTCATCCAAACCCTGAGCCATCCTGGTCATCATTCAACCCCTGACCCATCCTGGTCGTCATCCAACCCCTGTCCCATCCTGGTCCTCATCCAACCCCTGACCCATCCTGTTTGTCATCCAAACCCTGACCGATCTTGGTCGTCATCCAACCCCTGACCCATCCTCGTCATCATCCAACCCCTGACCCATTCTGGCCGTCATCCAACCCCTGACTCATCCTGGTCGTCATCCAACCCCTGACCCATCCTGGTCATCATCCAACCCCTGACCCATCCTGGTAGTCATCCAACCCCTGACCCACGCTGGTCGTCATCCAACCCCTGACCCATCCTGGCCATCATCCAACCCCTGACCCATCCTGGTCGTTATACAACCCGTGACCTATCCTGGTCTCATCATCCAACCCCTGACTCATCCTGGTGGTCATCCGACCCCTGTCCCATCCTGGTCTCATCATCCAACCCCTGACCATCCAGGTCTCATCATCCAACCCCTGAGCCATCCTGGTTGTCTTCCAACCCCTGACCCATCCTGATGATCATCCAACCCCTGAGCCATCCTGATCGTCATCCAATCCCTGACCCATCCTGATCGTCATCCAATCCCTGACCCAACCTGGTCTCGTCATCCAACCCCTGACCCATCCTGGTCCTCATCCAACCCGTGACCCATCCTGCTTGTCATTCAACCCCTGTCCCATCCTCGTCGTCATCCAACCCATGACCCATGCTGGTCGTCATCCAACCCCTGACCCATCCTGGCTGTCATCCAACCCCTGACCCATCCTGGTCGTCATCCAACCGCTGACCCATTCCTGGTCGTCATCCAACCCCTGACCCATCCTGCTCCTCATTCAACCCATGATGCATCCAGGTCGTCATCCAACCCCTGACCTATCCTGATCATCATCCAACCCCTGACCCATCCTGGTCGTCATCCAAACCCTGATCCATCCTGGTCGTCATCCAAGCCCTGACCATCCAGGTCGTCATCCAACCGCTGACCCATCCTGGGCTTGTCATCCAACGCCTGACCCATCCTGGCTGTCATCCAATCCCTGACCCATCCTGGTCGTCATTCCATCCCTGACCCATCCTGGTCGTCATCCAACCCCTGACCCATCCTGGTCTCATCATCCAACCCCTGACTATCCAGGTCTCATCATCCAACCCCTGACCCATCCTGGTCATTTTACAACCCCTGACCCTTCCTGGTTGTCATCCAACCCCTGACCCATCCTGGTCGTCATCCAACCCCTGAGCCACCCTGGTCTCATCATCCAACCCCTGACCATCCAGGTCTCATCATCCAACCCCTGACCCATCCTGGTCCTCGTCCAACCCCTGATCCTTCCTGGTCACCATCCAACCCCTGACCATCATGATCGTCATCCAACAACTGACCCACCCTGGCCCTCATCCAATCCCTGACCCATCCCGGTCATCATCCATCCCCTGACCCATCCTGGTCCTCATCCAACCCCACACCCATCCTGGTCGTCATCCAACCCCTGACCCATCCTGGTCGTCATCCAACCCCTGACCCATCCTGGTCGTCATCGAAACCCTGACCATCCCGGTCCTTTTCCAACCCCTGATCCATCCTGGTCGTCATCCAAGCCCTGACCATCCAGTTCATCACCCAACCCATGACCCATCCTGGTCTTGTCATCCAACGCCTGACCCATCGTGGTCGTCATTCAATCCCTGACCCATCCTGGTCTTCATTCAATCCCTGACCCATCCTGGTCTCATCATCCAACCCCTGACCATCCAGGTCTCATCATCCAACACCTGACCCATCTTGGTTGGCTTCCAACCCCTGACCCATCCTGATCATCATCCAACCCCTGAACCATCCTGATCGTCATCCAATCCCTGACCCAACCTGGTCTCGTCATCCAACCCCTGACCCATCCTGGTCTCGTCATCCAACCCCTGACCCGTCCTGGTCATCATCCAACCCCAGACCCGTCCTGGTCGTCATCCAACCCCTGACCCATCCTGGTCGTCATCCAAACCCTGACCCATCCTGGTCATCATCCAGCTGCTGACCCATCCTGGTCGTCATCCAACCCCTGACCCATCCTGGCCATCATCCAACCCGTGACCCATGCTGGTCTCATCATCCAACCCCTGACCCATCCTGGTCGTCATCCAACCCCTGACCCATCCTGGTCGTCATCCAAACCCTGACCATCCCGGTCCCTTTCCAACCCCTGACCCATCCTGGTCGTCATCCAAACCCTGATCCATCCTGGTCGTCATCCAAGCCCTGACCATTCAGGTCGTCATCCAACCCCTGACCCATCCTGGGCTTGTTATCCAACGCCTGACCCATCCTGGCTGTCATTCAATCCCTGACCCATCCTGGTCGTCATTCAATCCCTGACCCATCCTGATCGTCATCCAACCCCTCACCCATCCTGGTCTCATCATCCAACCCCTGACCATCCAGGTCTCATCATCCAACCCCTGATCCATCCTGGTCATTTTCCAACCCCTGACCCAACCTGGTCGTCATCCAACCCTTGACCCATCCTGTTCGTCATCCAACCCGTCCAATCCTAGTCATCATCCAACCCCTGACCCATCCTGGTCTGATCATCCAACCCCTGACTCATCCTGGTCATCATCCAACCCGTGACCCATCCTGGCCGTCATCCAACCTCTGGCGCATCCTGGTTGTCATCCAACCCCTAACCCATCTTGGTCGTCATCCAACCCCTGACCCATCCTGGTCTCATCATCGAACCCGTGACTCATCCTGGTCGTCATCCAACCCTTGACGATTCCTGGTCGTGATCCAAACCCTGACCCATGCTGGTCCTCATCCAACCCCACAGCCATCCTGGTCGTCAGCTAATCCCTGACCCATCCTGTTTGTCATCCAACCACTGACCCATCTTGGTCTTCATCCAACCGCTGACCCATCCTGGTCTCATCATCCAACACCTGACCCATCCTGGTCTCATCATCCAACCCCTGACCCATCCTGGTTGTCATCCAACCCCTGACCCATGCTGGTCGTCATCCAACCCCTGACCCATCCTGCTCCTCATCCAACCCCTGATCCATTCTGGTTGTCATCCAACTCCTGACCCATCCTGGTCATATTCCAACCCCTGACCCATCCAGGTCGTCATCCAACCCATGACCATCCGGGTCATTATCCAAACCCTGACCCATCCTGGTCGTCATCCAACCCCTGACTCACCCTGGCTGTCGTCCAACCCCTGACCCATTCTGGTTGTCTTCCAACCCCTGACCCATCCTGATCGTCATCCATCACCTGACCCATCCTGGTCGTCATCCAACCCCAGAGCCTTCCTGATTGTTATCCAATCCCTGACCCATCCTGGTCCTCATCCAACCCCACACCCATCCTGGTCGTCATCCAACCCCTGACCCATCCTGGTCGTCATCCAACCCCTGACCCCTCCTGGTCGTCATCGAAACCCTGACCATCCCGGTCCTTTTCCAACCCCTGATCCATCCTGGTCGTCATCCAAGCCCTGACCATCCAGTTCATCACCCAACCCATGACCCATCCTGGTCTTGTCATCCAACGCCTGACCCATCGTGGTCGTCATTCAATCCCTGACCCATCCTGGTCTTCATTCAATCCCTGACCCATCCTGGTCTCATCATCCAACCCCTGACCATCCAGGTCTCATCATCCAACACCGGACCCATCTTGGTTGGCTTCCAACCCCTGACCCATCCTGATCATCATCCAACCCCTGAGCCATCCTGATCGTCATCCAATCCCTGACCCAACCTGGTCTCGTCATCCAACCCCTGACCCATCCTGGTCTCGTCATCCAACCCCTGACCCGTCCTGGTCATCATCCAACCCCAGACCCGTCCTGGTCGTCATCCAACCCCTGACCCATCCTGGTCGTCATCCAAACCCTGACACATCCTGGTCATCATCCAGCTGCTGACCCATCCTGGTCGTCATCCAACCCCTGACCCATCCTGGTCATCATCCAACCCGTGACCCATGCTGGTCTCATCATCCAACCCCTGACCCATCCTGGTCGTCATCCAACCCCTGACCCATCCTGGTCGTCATCCAAACCCTGACCATCCCGGTCCTTTTCCAACCCCTGACCCATCCTGGTCGTCATCCAAACCCTGATCCATCCTGGTCGTCATCCAAGCCCTGACCATTCAGGTCGTCATCCAACCCCTGACCCATCCTGGGCTTGTTATCCAACGCCTGACCCATCCTGGCTGTCATTCAATCCCTGACCCATCCTGGTCGTCATTCAATCCCTGACCCATCCTGATCATCATCCAACCCCTCACCCATCCTGGTCTCATCATCCAACCCCTGACCATCCAGGTCTCATCATCCAACCCCTGATCCATCCTGGTCATTTTCCAACCCCTGACCCAACCTGGTCGTCATCCAACCCTTGACCCATCCTGTTCGTCATCCAACCCGTCCAATCCTAGTCATCATCCAACCCCTGACCCATCCTGGTCTGATCATCCAACCCCTGACTCATCCTGGTCATCATCCAACCCGTGACCCATCCTGGCCGTCATCCAACCTCTGGCACATCCTGGTCGTCATCCAACCCCTAACCCATCTTGGTCGTCATCCAACCCCTGACCCATCCTAGTCTCATCATCGAACCCGTGACTCATCCTGGTCGTCATCCAACCCTTGACGATTCCTGGTCGTGATCCAAACCCTGACCCATGCTGGTCCTCATCCAACCCCACAGCCATCCTGGTCGTCAGCTAACCCCTGACCAAGCCTGGTCTCATCATCCAACACCTGACCCATCCTGGTCTCATCATCCAACCCCTGACCCATCCTGGTTGTCATCCAACCCCTGACCCATGCTGGTCGTCATCCAACCCCTGACCCATCCTGCTCCTCATCCAACCCCTGATCCATTCTGGTTGTCATCCAACTCCTGACCCATCCTGGTCATTTTCCAAACCCTGACCCATCCTGGTCGTCATCCAACCCCTGACTCACCCTGGCTGTCGTCCAACCCTGACCCATTCTGGTTGTCTTCCAACCCCTGACCCATCCTGATCGTCATCCATCACCTGACCCATCCTGGTCGTCATCCAACCCCAGAGCCTTCCTGATTGTTATCCAATCCCTGACCCAACCTGGTCGTCATCCAACACCTGACCCATCCTGGTCGTCATCCAACACCTGACTCATCCTGGTCGTCATCCAACCCCTGAGCCATCCTGTTCGCCATCCAACCCCTCAGCCATCCTGGTCGTCATCCAATCCCTGAGCCATCCTGGTCGTCATCCAACCCCTGAGCATCCCGGTCCTTTTCCAAACCCTGATCCATCCCGGTCGTCATTCAATCCCTGACCCATCCTGGTCGTCATTCAATCCCTGACCCATCCTGGTCGTCATCCAACCCCTGACCCATCCTGGTCTCATCATCCAAACCCTGAACCATCCTGGTCATTTTCCAAACCCTGACCCATCCTGGTCGTCATCCAACACCTGACCTATCCTGATCGTCATCCAACCCCTGACCCATCCTGATCATTATCCAACCCCTGACCCATCCTGATCGTCATCCAACCCCTGACCCATCCTGGCCATCATCCAACCCCTGACCAATCCTGGTCTCGTCATCCAACCCGTGACCCATCCTGGTCATCATGCAGCCCGTGACCCATCCTGGTCAGATCATCCAACCACTGACTCATCCTGGTCGTCATCCAACCCCTGAGCCATCCTGGTCGTCATCCAAGCCCTGTGGCATCCTGGTCGTCATCCAACCCCTGAGCCATCCTGGTCGTCATCCAACCCCTGACCCATGCTGGTCGTCATCCAAACCCTGATCCATCCTGGTCTCATCATCCAACCCCTGACCCATCCTGGTCATCATCCAACCCGTGACCCATCCTGGTCTCATCATCCTATACCCTGACTCATCCTGGTTGTCATCCAACCCCTGACCCATCCTGGTCATCATCCAACCCCTGAGCCATCCTGGTCGTCATCCAACCCCTGAGACATCCTGGTCGTCATCCAACCCCTGACCCATCCTGGTCGTCATCCAACCCCTGAGCCATCCTGGTCGGCATCCAACCCCTGAGCCATCCTGGTCGTCATCCAACCGCTGACCCATCCTGGTCGTCATCCAACCCCTGATCATCCTGGTCGTCATCCAAACCCTGACCATCCTGATCGTCATCCAACCCCTGAGCCATCCTGGTCGTCATACAACCCCTGAGCCATCCTGGTCGTCATCCAAACCCTGTGACATCCTGGTCGTCATTCAACCCCTGTGACATTCTGATCGTCATCCAACCCCTGACCCAACCTGGTCGTCATCCAACCCCTGACCCATCTTCTTCGTCATCTAACCCAATCCATCCTAGTCATCCTTCAACCCCTGACCCATCCTGGTCCCGTCATCCAAACCCTGAGCCATCCTGGTCATCATTCAACCCCTGACCCATCCTGGTCGTCATCCAACCCCTGTCCCATCCTGGTCCTCATCCAACCTCTGATTCATCCTAGTCGTCATCCAACCCCTGACCTATCCTGATCGTCATCCAACCCCTGACCCATCCTGGCCATCATCCAACCCCTGACCAATCCTGGTCTCGTCATCCAACCCGTGACCCATCCTGGTCATCATGCTGCCCGTGACCCATCCTGGTCAGATCATCCAACCACTGACTCATCCTGGTCGTCATCCAACCCCTGAGCCATCCTCGTCGTCATCCAACCCCTGAGACATCATGGTCGTCATACAACCCCTGACCCATCCTGGCCATCATCCAACCCCTGAGCCATCCTGGTCGTCATCCAACCCCTGAGCCATCCTGGTCGGCATCCAAACCCTGAGCCATCCTGGTCGTCATCCAACCCCTGACCCATCCTCGTCATCATCCAACCCCTGACCCATTCTGGCCGTCATCCAACCCCTGACTCATCCTGGTCGTCATCCAACCCCTGACCCATCCTGGTCATCATCCAACCCCTGACCCATCCTGGTAGTCATCCAACCCCTGACCCACGCTGGTCGTCATCCAACCCCTGACCCATCCTGGCCATCATCCAACCCCTGACCCATCCTGGTCGTTATACAACCCGTGACCTATCCTGGTCTCATCATCCAACCCCTGACTCATCCTGGTGGTCATCGAACCCCTGACCCATCCTGGTCTTCATTCAATCCCTGACCCATGCAGGTCGTCATCCAACCCCTGACCCATCCTGGTCTCATCATCCAACCCCTGACCATCCAGGTCTCATCATCCAACCCCTGACCCATCTTGTTTGGCTTCCAACCCCTGACCCATCCTGATCATCATCCAACCCCTGAGCCATCTTGATCGTCATCCAACCCCTGAGCCATCTTGATCGTCATCCAAGCCCTGACCATTCAGGTCGTCATCCAACCCCTGACCCATCCTGGGCTTGTTATCCAACGCCTGACCCATCCTGGCTGTCATTCAATCCCTGACCCATCCTGGTCGTCATTCAATCCCTGACCCATCCTGATCATCATCCAACCCCTCACCCATCCTGGTCTCATCATCCAACCCCTGACCATCCAGGTCTCATCATCCAACCCCTGATCCATCCTGGTCATTTTCCAACCCCTGACCCAACCTGGTCGTCATCCAACCCTTGACCCATCCTGTTCGTCATCCAACCCGTCCAATCCTAGTCATCATCCAACCCCTGACCCATCCTGGTCTGATCATCCAACCCCTGACTCATCCTGGTCATCATCCAACCCGTGACCCATCCTGGCCGTCATCCAACCTCTGGCACATCCTGGTCGTCATCCAACCCCTAACCCATCTTGGTCGTCATCCAACCCCTGACCCATCCTGGTCTCATCATCGAACCCGTGACTCATCCTGGTCGTCATCCAACCCTTGACGATTCCTGGTCGTGATCCAAACCCTGACCCATGCTGGTCCTCATCCAACCCCACAGCCATCCTGGTCGTCAGCTAACCCCTGACCAAGCCTGGTCTCATCATCCAACACCTGACCCATCCTGGTCTCATCATCCAACCCCTGACCCATCCTGGTTGTCATCCAACCCCTGACCCATGCTGGTCGTCATCCAACCCCTGACCCATCCTGCTCCTCATCCAACCCCTGATCCATTCTGGTTGTCATCCAACTCCTGACCCATCCTGGTCATTTTCCAAACCCTGACCCATCCTGGTCGTCATCCAACCCCTGACTCACCCTGGCTGTCGTCCAACCCTGACCCATTCTGGTTGTCTTCCAACCCCTGACCCATCCTGATCGTCATCCATCACCTGACCCATCCTGGTCGTCATCCAACCCCAGAGCCTTCCTGATTGTTATCCAATCCCTGACCCAACCTGGTCGTCATCCAACACCTGACCCATCCTGGTCGTCATCCAACACCTGACTCATCCTGGTCGTCATCCAACCCCTGAGCCATCCTGTTCGTCATCCAACCCCTCAGCCATCCTGGTCGTCATCCAATCCCTGAGCCATCCTGGTCGTCATCCAACCCCTGAGCATCCCGGTCCTTTTCCAAACCCTGATCCATCCTGGTCGTCATTCAATCCCTGACCCATCCTGGTCGTCATTCAATCCCTGACCCATCCTGGTCGTCATCCAACCCCTGACCCATCCTGGTCTCATCATCCAAACCCTGAACCATCCTGGTCATTTTCCAAACCCTGATCCATCCTGGTCTCATCATCCAACCCCTGATCCATCCTGGTCGTCATCCAACCCATGACCCATCCTGGTCGTCATCCAACCCCTGAGCCATCCTGGTCGTCATCCAACCCCTGACCCATGCTGGTCGTCATCCAAACCCTGATCCATCCTGGTCTCATCATCCAACCCCTGACCCATCCTGGTCATCATCCAACCCGTGACCCATCCTGGTCTCATCATCCTATACCCTGACTCATCCTGGTTGTCATCCAACCCCTGACCCATCCTGGTCATCATCCAACCCCTGAGCCATCCTGGTCGTCATCCAACCCCTGAGACATCCTGGTCGTCATCCAACCCCTGACCCATCCTGGTCGTCATCCAACCCCTGAGCCATCCTGGTCGGCATCCAACCCCTGAGCCATCCTGGTCGTCATCCAACCGCTGACCCATCCTGGTCGTCATCCAACCCCTGATCATCCTGGTCGTCATCCAAACCCTGACCATCCTGATCGTCATCCAACCCCTGAGCCATCCTGGTCGTCATACAACCCCTGAGCCATCCTGGTCGTCATCCAAACCCTGTGACATCCTGGTCGTCATTCAACCCCTGTGACATTCTGATCGTCATCCAACCCCTGACCCAACCTGGTCGTCATCCAACCCCTGACCCATCTTCTTCGTCATCTAACCCGATCCATCCTAGTCATCCTTCAACCCCTGACCCATCCTGGTCCCGTCATCCAAACCCTGAGCCATCCTGGTCATCATTCAACCCCTGACCCATCCTGGTCGTCATCCAACCCCTGTCCCATCCTGGTCCTCATCCAACCTCTGATTCATCCTAGTCGTCATCCAACCCCTGACCTATCCTGATCGTCATCCAACCCCTGACCCATCCTGGCCATCATCCAACCCCTGACCAATCCTGGTCTCGTCATCCAACCCGTGACCCATCCTGGTCATCATGCTGCCCGTGACCCATCCTGGTCAGATCATCCAACCACTGACTCATCCTGGTCGTCATCCAACCCCTGAGCCATCCTCGTCGTCATCCAACCCCTGAGACATCATGGTCGTCATACAACCCCTGACCCATCCTGGCCATCATCCAACCCCTGAGCCATCCTGGTCGTCATCCAACCCCTGAGCCATCCTGGTCGGCATCCAAACCCTGAGCCATCCTGGTCGTCATCCAACCCCTGACCCATCCTCGTCATCATCCAACCCCTGACCCATTCTGGCTGTCATCCAACCCCTGACTCATCCTGGTCGTCATCCAACCCCTGACCCATCCTGGTCATCATCCAACCCCTGACCCATCCTGGTAGTCATCCAACCCCTGACCCATCCTGGTCATCATCCAACCCCTGACCCATCCTGGTAGTCATCCAACCCCTGACCCACGCTGGTCGTCATCCAACCCCTGACCCATCCTGGCCATCATCCAACCCCTGACCCATCCTGGTCGTTATACAACCCGTGACCTATCCTGGTCTCATCATCCAACCCCTGACTCATCCTGGTGGTCATCGAACCCCTGACCCATCCTGGTCTTCATTCAATCCCTGACCCATGCAGGTCGTCATCCAACCCCTGACCCATCCTGGTCTCATCATCCAACCCCTGACCATCCAGGTCTCATCATCCAACCCCTGACCCATCTTGTTTGGCTTCCAACCCCTGACCCATCCTGATCATCATCCAACCCCTGAGCCATCTTGATCGTCATCCAATCCCTGACACATCCTGATCGTCATCCAATCCCTGACCCAACCTGGTCTCGTCATCCAACCCCTGACCCATCCTGGTCTCGTCATCCAACCCCTGACCCGTCCTGGTCATCATCCAAACCCAGACCCGTCCTGGTCGTCATCCAACCCCTGACCATTCCTGGTCGTCATCCAACCCCTGACCCATCCTGGTCATCATCCAGCTGCTGACCCATCCTGGTCGTCATCCAACCCCTGACCATCCTGGCCATCATACAACCCCTGAACCATCCTGGTCTCGTCATCCAACCACTGACCCATCCTGGGCATCATCCAACCTGTGACCCATGCTGGTCTCATCATCCAACCCCTGACCCATCCTGGTCGTCATCCAACCCCTGACCCATCCTGGTCGTCATCCAAACCCTGACCATCCCGGTCCTTTTCCAACCCCTGACCCATCCTGGTCGTCATCCAAACCCTGATCCATCCTGGTCGTCATCCAAGCCCTGACCATTCAGGTCGTCATCCAACCCCTGACCCATCCTGGGCTTGTCATCCAACGCCTGACCCATCCTGGCTGTCATTCAATCCCTGACCCATCCTGGTCGTCATTCAATCCTTGACCCATCCTGTTCGTCATCCAACCCGTCCAATCCTAGTCATCATCCAACCCCTGACCCATCCTGGTCTCAACATCCAACCCCTGACTCATCCTGGTCATCATCCAACCCGTGACCCATCCTGGCCGTCAACCAACCCCTGGCACATCCTGGTCATCATCCTACCCCTGACCCATCTTGGTCGTCATCCAACCCCTGACCTATCCTGGTCTCATCATAGAACCCGTGACTCATCCTGGTCGTCATCCAACCCTTGACGATTCCTGGTCGTCATCCAACCCCTGACCCATGCTGGTCCTCATCCAACCCCACAGACATCCTGGTCGTCAGCCAACCCCTGACCCATCCTGTTTGTCATCCAACCACTGACCCATCCTGGTCTCATCATCCAACCCCTGACCCATCCTGGTTGTCATCCAACCCCTGACCCATGCTGGTCGTCATCCAACCCCTGACCCATCCAGGTCGTCATCCAACCCCTGACCATCCAGGTCATTATCCAACCCCTGACACATCTTGGTCGTCATCCAAACCCTGACCCATTCTGGTTGTCGACCAACCCCTGACCCATCCTGGTTGTCTTCCAACCCCTGACCCTTCCTGATCGTCATCCAACCCCTGACCGATCCTGGTCGTCATCCAACCCATGACCAATGCTGGTCGTCATCCAACCCCTGACGCATACTGGTCGTCATCCAACCCCTGACCCATTCCTGGTCGTCATCCAACACCTGACCCATCCTGGTCCTCATCCAACCCCTGACCATTCCTGGTCGTCAACCAACCCCTGACCCATCCTGCTCCTCATCCAACCTCTGATTCATCCTAGTCGTCATCCAACCCCTGACCTATCCTGATCGTCATCCAAACCCTGACCCATCCTGATCATTATCCAACCCCTGACCTATCCTGATCGTCATCCAACCCCTGACCCATCCTGGCCATCATCCAACCCCTGACCAATCCTGGTCTCGTCATCCAACCCGTGACCCATCCTGGTCATCATGCTGCCAGTGACCCATCCTGGTCAGATCATCCAACCACTGACTCATCCTGGTCGTCATCCAACCCCTGAGCCATCCTGGTCGTCATCCAACCCCTGAGACATCCTGGTCGTCATCCAACCCCTGACCCATCCTGGTCGTCATCCAACCCGTGACCCATCCTGGTCGTCATCCAACCCCTGAGCCATCCTGGTCGGCATCCAAACCCTGAGCCATCCTGGTCGTCATCCAACCGCTGACCCATCCTGGTCGTCATCCAACCCCTGACCATCCTGGTCGTCATCCAAACCCTGACCATCCTGATCGTCATCCAACCCCTGAGCCATCCTGGTCGTCATACAACCCCTGAGCCATCCTGGTCGTCATCCAACACCTGTGACATCCTGGTCGTCATTCAACCCCTGACCCAACCTGGTCGTCATCCAACCCCCGACCAATCTTCTTCGTCATCTAACCCGATCCATCCTAGTCATCCTCCAACCCCTGACCCATCCTGGTCCCGTCATCCAAACCCTGACCCATCCTGGTCATCATCCAACCCCTGACCCATCCTGGTCGTCATCCAACCCCTGTCCCATCCTGGTCCTCATCCAATCCCTGACCAATCCTCTTCGCCATCCAAACCCTGACGATCTTGGTCGTCATCCAACCCCTGACCCATCCTCGTCATCATCCAACCCCTGACCCATTCTGGCCGTCATTCAACCCCTGACTCATCCTGGTCGTCATCCAACCCCTGACCCATCCAAGTCATCATCCAACCCCTGACCCATCCTCGTAGTCATCCAACCCCTGACCCATCCTGGCCATCATCCAACACCTGACCCATCCTGGTCGTCATCCAACCCGTGACCTATCCTGGTCTCATCATCCAACCCCTGACTCATCCTGGTGGTCATCGAACCCCTGACCGATCCTGGTCGACATCCAACCCGTGAGCCATCCTGGTCATCATTCAACCCCAGAGACATTCTGGTCGTCATCCAACCCTTGAGCCATCCTGGTCGTCATCCAACCCCTGACCCATCCTGGTCGTCATCCAACCCCTGACCCATCCTGGTCGTCATCCAACCCCTGACCCACGCAGGTCGTCATCCAACCCCTAACCCATCCTGGCCATCATCCAACCCCTGACCCATCCTGGTCGTCATCCAACCCGTGACCCATCCTGGTCGTCATCCAACCCCTGAGCCATCCTGGTCGGCATTCAACCCCTGAGCCATCCTGGTCGGCATCCAACTCCTGACCCATCCTGGTCGTCATCCAACCCCTGACCATCCTGATCGTCATCCAACCCCTGAGCCATCCTGGTCGTCATACAACCCCTGAGCCATCCTGGTGGTCATCCAACCCCTGTGACATCCTGGTCGTCATTCAACCCCTGTGACATTCTGATCGTCATCCAACCCCTGACCCATCTTCTTCGTCATCCAACCCGATCCATCCTAGTCATCCTCCAACCCCTGACCCATCCTGGTCTCGTCATTCAAACCCTGACCCATCCTGGTCATCATCCAACCCGTGATCCATCCTCGTCTCAACATCGAACCCCTGACGCATCCTGGTCTTCATCCAACCCCTGACCCATCCTGGTCCTCATCCAGCCCCTGACCCATCCGGTTCGTCATCCAAACCCTGACCGATCTTGGTCGTCATCCAACCCCTGAACCATCCTCGTCATCATCCAACCCCTGACCCATTCTGGCCGTCATCCAACCCCTGACCCATCCTGTTTGTCATCCAAACCCTGACCCATGCTGGTCGTCATCCAAACCCTGAGCCATCCTGGTCGTCATCCAACCCCTGACCCATCCTCGTCATCATCCAACCCCTGACCCATTCTGGCCGTCATCCAACCCCTGACTCATCCTGGTCGTCATCCAACCCCTGACCCATCCTGGTCATCATCCAACCCCTGACCCATCCTGGTAGTCATCCAACCCCTGACCCACGCTGGTCGTCATCCAACCCCTGACCCATCCTGGCCATCATCCAACCCCTGACCCATCCTGGTCGTTATACAACCCGTGACCTATCCTGGTCTCATCATCCAACCCCTGACTCATCCTGGTGGTCATCGAACCCCTGACCCATCCTGGTCTTCATTCAATCCCTGACCCATGCAGGTCGTCATCCAACCCCTGACCCATCCTGGTCTCATCATCCAACCCCTGACCATCCAGGTCTCATCATCCAACCCCTGACCCATCTTGTTTGGCTTCCAACCCCTGACCCATCCTGATCATCATCCAACCCCTGAGCCATCTTGATCGTCATCCAATCCCTGACACATCCTGATCGTCATCCAATCCCTGACCCAACCTGGTCTCGTCATCCAACCCCTGACCCATCCTGGTCTCGTCATCCAACCCCTGACCCGTCCTGGTCATCATCCAAACCCAGACCCGTCCTGGTCGTCATCCAACCCCTGACCATTCCTGGTCGTCATCCAACCCCTGACCCATCCTGGTCATCATCCAGCTGCTGACCCATCCTGGTCGTCATCCAACCCCTGACCATCCTGGCCATCATACAACCCCTGAACCATCCTGGTCTCGTCATCCAACCACTGACCCATCCTGGGCATCATCCAACCTGTGACCCATGCTGGTCTCATCATCCAACCCCTGACCCATCCTGGTCGTCATCCAACCCCTGACCCATCCTGGTCGTCATCCAAACCCTGACCATCCCGGTCCTTTTCCAACCCCTGACCCATCCTGGTCGTCATCCAAACCCTGATCCATCCTGGTCGTCATCCAAGCCCTGACCATTCAGGTCGTCATCCAACCCCTGACCCATCCTGGGCTTGTCATCCAACGCCTGACCCATCCTGGCTGTCATTCAATCCCTGACCCATCCTGGTCGTCATTCAATCCTTGACCCATCCTGTTCGTCATCCAACCCGTCCAATCCTAGTCATCATCCAACCCCTGACCCATCCTGGTCTCAACATCCAACCCCTGACTCATCCTGGTCATCATCCAACCCGTGACCCATCCTGGCCGTCAACCAACCCCTGGCACATCCTGGTCGTCATCCTACCCCTGACCCATCTTGGTCGTCATCCAACCCCTGACCTATCCTGGTCTCATCATCGAACCCGTGACTCATCCTGGTCGTCATCCAACCCTTGACGATTCCTGGTCGTCATCCAACCCCTGACCCATGCTGGTCCTCATCCAACCCCACAGACATCCTGGTCGTCAGCCAACCCCTGACCCATCCTGTTTGTCATCCAACCACTGACCCATCTTGGTCTTCATCCAACCGCTGACCCATCCTGGTCTCATCAGCCAACACCTGACCCATCCTGGTCTCATCATCCAACCCCTGACCCATCCTGGTTGTCATCCAACCCCTGACCCATGCTGGTCGTCATCCAACCCCTGACCCATCCAGGTCGTCATCCAACCCCTGACCATCCAGGTCATTATCCAACCCCTGACACATCTTGGTCGTCATCCAAACCCTGACCCATTCTGGTTGTCGACCAACCCCTGACCCATCCTGGTTGTCTTCCAACCCCTGACCCTTCCTGATCGTCATCCAACCCCTGACCGATCCTGGTCGTCATCCAACCCATGACCAATGCTGGTCGTCATCCAACCCCTGACGCATCCTGGTCGTCATCCAACCCCTGACCCATTCCTGGTCGTCATCCAACACCTGACCCATCCTGGTCCTCATCCAACCCCTGACCATTCCTGGTCGTCAACCAACCCCTGACCCATCCTGCTCCTCATCCAACCTCTGATTCATCCTAGTCGTCATCCAACCCCTGACCTATCCTGATCGTCATCCAAACCCTGACCCATCCTGATCATTATCCAACCCCTGACCTATCCTGATCGTCATCCAACCCCTGACCCATCCTGGCCATCATCCAACCCCTGACCAATCCTGGTCTCGTCATCCAACCCGTGACCCATCCTGGTCATCATGCTGCCAGTGACCCATCCTGGTCAGATCATCCAACCACTGACTCATCCTGGTCGTCATCCAACCCCTGAGCCATCCTGGTCGTCATCCAACCCCTGAGACATCATGGTCGTCATCCAACCCCTGAGACATCCTGGTCGTCATCCAACCCCTGACCCATCCTGGTCGTCATCCAACCCGTGACCCATCCTGGTCGTCATCCAACCCCTGAGCCATCCTGGTCGGCATCCAAACCCTGAGCCATCCTGGTCGTCATCCAACCGCTGACCCATCCTGGTCGTCATCCAACCCCTGACCATCCTGGTCGTCATCCAAACCCTGACCATCCTGATCGTCATCCAACCCCTGAGCCATCCTGGTCGTCATACAACCCCTGAGCCATCCTGGTCGTCATCCAACACCTGTGACATCCTGGTCGTCATTCAACACCTGACCCAACCTGGTCGTCATCCAACCCCCGACCAATCTTCTTCGTCATCTAACCCGATCCATCCTAGTCATCCTCCAACCCCTGACCCATCCTGGTCCCGTCATCCAAACCCTGACCCATCCTGGTCATCATCCAACCCCTGACCCATCCTGGTCGTCATCCAACCCCTGTCCCATCCTGGTCCTCATCCAATCCCTGACCAATCCTCTTCGCCAGCCAAACCCTGACGATCTTGGTCGTCATCCAACCCCTGACCCATCCTCGTCATCATCCAACCCCTGACCCATTCTGGCCGTCATTCAACCCCTGACTCATCCTGGTCGTTATCCAACCCCTGACCCATCCAAGTCATCATCCAACCCCTGACCCATCCTCGTAGTCATCCAACCCCTGACCCATCCTGGCCATCATCCAACACCTGACCCATCCTGGTCGTCATCCAACCCGTGACCTATCCTGGTCTCATCATCCAACCCCTGACTCATCCTGGTGGTCATCGAACCCCTGACCGATCCTGGTCGACATCCAACCCGTGAGCCATCCTGGTCATCATTCAACCCCAGAGACATTCTGGTCGTCATCCAACCCTTGAGCCATCCTGGTCGTCATCCAACCCCTGACCCATCCTGGTCGTCATCCAACCCCTGACCCATCCTGGTCGTCATCCAACCCCTGACCCACGCAGGTCGTCATCCAACCCCTAACCCATCCTGGCCATCATCCAACCCCTGACCCATCCTGGTCGTCATCCAACCCGTGACCCATCCTGGTCGTCATCCAACCCCTGAGCCATCCTGGTCGGCATTCAACCCCTGAGCCATCCTGGTCGGCATCCAACTCCTGACCCATCCTGGTCGTCATCCAACCCCTGACCATCCTGATCGTCATCCAACCCCTGAGCCATCCTGGTCGTCATACAACCCCTGAGCCATCCTGGTGGTCATCCAACCCCTGTGACATCCTGGTCGTCATTCAACCCCTGTGACATTCTGATCGTCATCCAACCCCTGACCCATCTTCTTCGTCATCCAACCCGATCCATCCTAGTCATCCTCCAACCCCTGACCCATCCTGGTCTCGTCATTCAAACCCTGACCCATCCTGGTCATCATCCAACCCGTGATCCATCCTCGTCTCAACATCGAACCCCTGACGCATCCTGGTCTTCATCCAACCCCTGACCCATCCTGGTCCTCATCCAGCCCCTGACCCATCCGGTTCGTCATCCAAACCCTGACCGATCTTGGTCGTCATCCAACCCCTGAACCATCCTCGTCATCATCCAACCCCTGACCCATTCTGGCCGTCATCCAACCCCTGACCCATCCTGTTTGTCATCCAAACCCTGACCCATGCTGGTCGTCATCCAAACCCTGATCCATCCTGGTCTCATCATCCAACCCCTGACCCATCCTGGTCATCATCCAACCCGTGACCCATCCTGGTCTCATCATCCAATACCCTGACTCATCCTGGTTGTCATCCAACCCCTGACCCATCCTGGTCATCATCCAACCCCTGAGCCATCCTGGTCGTCATCCAACCCCTGAGACATCCTGGTCGTCATCCAACCCCTGACCCATCCTGGTCGTCATCCAACCCCTGAGCCATCCTGGTCGGCATCCAACCCCTGAGCCATCCTGGTCGTCATCCAACCGCTGACCCATCCTGGTCGTCATCCAACCCCTGATCATCCTGGTCGTCATCCAAACCTTGACCATCCTGATCGTCATCCAACCCCTGAGCCATCCTGGTCGTCATACAACCCCTGAGCCATCCTGGTCGTCATCCAAACCCTGTGACATCCTGGTCGTCATTCAACCCCTGTGACATTCTGATCGTCATCCAACCCCTGACCCAACCTGGTCGTCATCCAACCCCTGACCCATCTTCTTCGTCATCTAACCCGATCCATCCTAGTCATCCTTCAACCCCTGACCCATCCTGGTCCCGTCATCCAAACCCTGAGCCATCCTGGTCATCATCCAACCCCTGACCCATCCTGGTCGTCATCCAACCCCTGTCCCATCCTGGTCCTCATCCAACCCCTGACCCATCCTGTTTGTCATCCAAACCCTGACCGATCTTGGTCGTCATCCAACCCCTGACCCATCCTCATCATCATCCAACCCCTGACCCATTCTGGCCGTCATCCAACCCCTGACTCATCCTGGTCGTCATCCACCCCCTGACCCATCCTGGTCATCATCCAACCCCTGACCCATCCTGGTAGTCATCCAACCCCTGACCCACGCTGGTCGTCATCCAACCCCTGACCCATCCTGGCCATCATCCAACCCCTGACCCATCCTGGTCGTTATACAACCCGTGACCTATCCTGGTCTCATCATCCAACCCCTGACTCATCCTGGTGGTCATCGAACCCCTGACCCATCCTGGTCTTCATTCAATCCCTGACCCATGCAGGTCGTCATCCAACCCCTGACCCATCCTGGTCTCATCATCCAACCCCTGACCATCCAGGTCTCATCATCCAACCCCTGACCCATTTTGTTTGGCTTCCAACCCCTGACCCATCCTGATCATCATCCAACCCCTGAGCCATCTTGATCGTCATCCAATCCCTGACACATCCTGATCGTCATCCAATCCCTGACCCAACCTGGTCTCGTCATCCAACCCCTGACCCATCCTGGTCTCGTCATCCAACCCCAGACCCGTCCTGGTCGTCATCCAACCCCTGACCCATCCTGGTCGTCATCCAACCCCTGACCCATCCTGGTCATCATCCAGCTGCTGACCCATCCTGGTCGTCATCCAACCCCTGACCATCCTGGCCATCATACAACCCCTGAACCATCCTGGTCTCGTCATCCAACCACTGACCCATCCTGGGCATCATCCAACCTGTGACCCATGCTGGTCTCATCATCCAACCCCTGACCCATCCTGGTCGTCATCCAACCCCTGACCCATCCTGGTCGTCATCCAAACCCTGACCATCCCGGTCCTTTTCCAACCCCTGACCCATCCTGGTCATCATCCAAACCCTGATCCATCCTGGTCGTCATCCAAGCCCTGACCATTCAGGTCGTCATCCAACCCCTGACCCATCCTGGGCTTGTCATCCAACGCCTGACCCATCCTGGCTGTCATTCAATCCCTGACCCATCCTGGTCGTCATTCAATCCTTGACCCATCCTGTTCGTCATCCAACCCGTCCAATCCTAGTCATCATCCAACCCCTGACCCATCCTGGTCTCAACATCCAACCCCTGACTCATCCTGGTCATCATCCAACCCGTGACCCATCCTGGCCGTCAACCAACCCCTGGCACATCCTGGTCGTCATCCTACCCCTGACCCATCTTGGTCGTCATCCAACCCCTGACCTATCCTGGTCTCATCATCGAACCCGTGACTCATCCTGGTCGTCATCCAACCCTTGACGATTCCTGGTCGTCATCCAACCCCTGACCCATGCTGGTCCTCATCCAACCCCACAGACATCCTGGTCGTCAGCCAACCCCTGACCCATCCTGTTTGTCATCCAACCACTGACCCATCTTGGTCTTCATCCAACCGCTGACCCATCCTGGTTTCATCATCCAACACCTGAGCCATCCTGGTCTCATCATCCAACCCCTGACCCATCCTGGTTGTCATCCAACCCCTGACCCATGCTGGTCGTCATCCAACCCCTGACCCATCCAGGTCGTCATCCAACCCCTGACCATCCAGGTCATTATCCAACCCCTGACACATCTTGGTCGTCATCCAACCCCTGACCCATTCTGGTTGTCGACCAACCCCTGACCCATCCTGGTTGTCTTCCAAACCCTGACCCTTCCTGATCGTCATCCAACCCCTGACCGATCCTGGTCGTCATCCAACCCATGACCAATGCTGGTCGTCATCCAACCCCTGACGCATCCTGGTCGTCATCCAACCCCTGACCCATTCCTGGTCGTCATCCAACACCTGACCCATCCTGGTCCTCATCCAACCCCTGACCATTCCTGGTCGTCAACCAACCCCTGACCCATCCTGCTCCTCATCCAACCTCTGATTCATCCTAGTCGTCATCCAACCCCTGACCTATCCTGATCGTCATCCAACCCCTGACCCATCCTGGCCATCATCCAACCCCTGACCAATCCTGGTCTCGTCATCCAACCCGTGACCCATCCTGGTCATCATGCTGCCCGTGACCCATCCTGGTCAGATCATCCAACCACTGACTCATCCTGGTCGTCATCCAACCCCTGAGACATCATGGTCGTCATCCAACCCCTGAGACATCCTGGTCGTCATCCAACCCCTGACCCATCCTGGTCGTCATCCAACCCGTGACCCATCCTGGTCGTCATCCAACCCCTGAGCCATCCTGGTCGGCATCCAAACCCTGAGCCATCCTGGTCGTCATCCAACCCCTGACCCATCCTCGTCATCATCCAACCCCTGACCCATTCTGGCCGTCATCCAACCCCTGACTCATCCTGGTCGTCATCCAACCCCTGACCCATCCTGGTCATCATCCAACCCCTGACCCATCCTGGTAGTCATCCAACCCCTGACCCACGCTGGTCGTCATCCAACCCCTGACCCATCCTGGCCATCATCCAACCCCTGACCCATCCTGGTCGTTATACAACCCGTGACCTATCCTGGTCTCATCATCCAACCCCTGACTCATCCTGGTGGTCATCGAACCCCTGACCCATCCTGGTCTTCATTCAATCCCTGACCCATGCAGGTCGTCATCCAACCCCTGACCCATCCTGGTCTCATCATCCAACCCCTGACCATCCAGGTCTCATCATCCAACCCCTGACCCATCTTGTTTGGCTTCCAACCCCTGACCCATCCTGATCATCATCCAACCCCTGAGCCATCTTGATCGTCATCCAATCCCTGACACATCCTGATCGTCATCCAATCCCTGACCCAACCTGGTCTCGTCATCCAACCCCTGACCCATCCTGGTCTCGTCATCCAACCCCTGACCCGTCCTGGTCATCATCCAACCCCAGACCCGTCCTGGTCGTCATCCAACCCCTGACCCATCCTGGTCGTCATCCAACCCCTGACCCATCCTGGTCATCATCCAGCTGCTGACCCATCCTGGTCGTCATCCAACCCCTGACCATCCTGGCCATCATACAACCCCTGAACCATGCTGGTCTCGTCATCCAACCACTGACCCATCCTGGGCATCATCCAACCTGTGACCCATGCTGGTCTCATCATCCAACCCCTGACCCATCCTGGTCGTCATCCAACCCCTGACCCATCCTGGTCGTCATCCAAACCCTGACCATCCCGGTCCTTTTCCAACCCCTGACCCATCCTGGTCGTCATCCAAACCCTGATCCATCCTGGTCGTCATCCAAGCCCTGACCATTCAGGTCGTCATCCAACCCCTGACCCATCCTGGGCTTGTCATCCAACGCCTGACCCATCCTGGCTGTCATTCAATCCCTGACCCATCCTGGTCGTCATTCAATCCTTGACCCATCCTGTTCGTCATCCAACCCGTCCAATCCTAGTCATCATCCAACCCCTGACCCATCCTGGTCTCAACATCCAACCCCTGACTCATCCTGGTCATCATCCAACCCGTGACCCATCCTGGCCGTCAACCAACCCCTGGCACATCCTGGTCGTCATCCTACCCCTGACCCATCTTGGTCGTCATCCAACCCCTGACCTATCCTGGTCTCATCATCGAACCCGTGACTCATCCTGGTCGTCATCCAACCCTTGACGATTCCTGGTCGTCATCCAACCCCTGACCCATGCTGGTCCTCATCCAACCCCACAGACATCCTGGTCGTCAGCCAACCCCTGACCCATCCTGTTTGTCATCCAACCACCGACCCATCTTGGTCTTCATCCAACCGCTGACCCATCCTGGTCTCATCAGCCAACACCTGACCCATCCTGGTCTCATCATCCAACCCCTGACCCATGCTGGTCGTCATCCAACCCCTAACCCATCCAGGTCGTCATCCAACCCCTGACCATCCAGGTCATTATCCAACCCCTGACACATCTTGGTCGTCATCCAACCCCTGACCCATTCTGGTTGTCGACCAACCCCTGACCCATCCTGGTTGTCTTCCAACCCCTGACCCTTCCTGATCGTCATCCAACCCCTGACCGATCCTGGTCGTCATCCAACCCATGACCAATGCTGGTCGTCATCCAACCCCTGACGCTTCCTGGTCGTCATCCAACCCCTGATCCATTCCTTGTCGTCATCCAACACCTGACCCATCCTGGTCCTCATCCAACCCCTGACCATTCCTGGTCGTCAACCAACCCCTGACCCATCCTGCTCCTCATCCAACCTCTGATTCATCCTAGTCGTCATCCAACCCCTGACCTATCCTGATCGTCATCCAAACCCTGACCCATCCTGATCATTATCCAACCCCTGACCTATCCTGATCGTCATCCAACCCCTGACCCATCATGGCCATCATCCAACCCCTGACCAATCCTGGTCTCGTCATCCAACCCGTGACCCATCCTGGTCATCATGCTGCCAGTGACCCATCCTGGTCAGATCATCCAACCACTGACTCATCCTGGTCGTCATCCAACCCCTGAGCCATCCTGGTCGTCATCCAACCCCTGAGACATCATGGTCGTCATCCAACCCCTGAGACATCCTGGTCGTCATCCAACCCCTGACCCATCCTGGTCGTCATCCAACCCGTGACCCATCCTGGTCGTCATCCAACCCCTGAGCCATCCTGGTCGGCATCCAAACCCTGAGCCATCCTGGTCGTCATCCAACCGCTGACCCATCCTGGTCGTCATCCAACCCCTGACCATCCTGGTCGTCATCCAAACCCTGACCATCCTGATCGTCATCCAACCCCTGAGCCATCCTGGTCGTCATACAACCCCTGAGCCATCCTGGTCGTCATCCAACACCTGTGACATCCTGGTCGTCATTCAACCCCTGACCCAACCTGGTCGTCATCCAACCCCCGACCAATCTTCTTCGTCATCTAACCCGATCCATCCTAGTCATCCTCCAACCCCTGACCCATCCTGGTCCCGTCATCCAAACCCTGACCCATCCTGGTCATCATCCAACCCCTGACCCATCCTGGTCGTCATCCAACCCCTGTCCCATCCTGGTCCTCATCCAACCCCTGACAAATCCTGTTCGCCATCCAAACCCTGACGATCTTGGTCGTCATCCAACCCCTGACCCATCCTCGTCATCATCCAACCCCTGACCCATTCTGGCCGTCATTCAACCCCTGACTCATCCTGGTCGTCATCCAACCCCTGACCCATCCTAGTCATCATCCAACCCCTGACCCATCCTCGTAGTCATCCAACCCCTGACCCATCCTGGCCATCATCCAACACCTGACCCATCCTGGTCGTCATCCAACCCGTGACCTATCCTGGTCTCATCATCCAACCCCTGACTCATCCTGGTGGTCATCGAACCCCTGACCGATCCTGGTCGACATCCAACCCGTGAGCCATCCTGGTCATCATTCAACCCCAGAGACATTCTGGTCGTCATTCAACCCTTGAGCCATCCTGGTCGTCATCCAACCCCTGACCCATCCTGGTCGTCATCCAACCCCTGACCCATCCTGGTCGTCATCCAACCCCTGACCCACGCAGGTCGTCATCCAACCCCTAACCCATCCTGGCCATCATCCAACCCCTGACCCATCCTGGTCGTCATCCAACCCGTGACCCATCCTGGTCGTCATCCAACCCCTGAGCCATCCTGGTCGGCATTCAACCCCTGAGCCATCCTGGTCGGCATCCAACCCCTGTGACATCCTGGTCGTCATTCAACTCCTGTGACATTCTGATCGTCATCCAACACCTGACCCATATTCTTCGTCATCCAACCCGATCCATCCTAGTCATCCTCCAACCCCTGACCCATCCTGGTCTCGTCATTCAAACCCTGACCCATCCTGGTCATCATCCAACCCGTGATCCATCCTCGTCTCAACATCGAACCCCTGACGCATCCTGGTCTTCATCCAACCCCTGACCCATCCTGGTCCTCATCCAGCCCCTGACCCATCCGGTTCGTCATCCAACCCCTGCCTCATCCTGGTCGTCATCCAACCCCTGAACCATCCTCGTCATCATCCAACCCCTGACCCATCCTGGTCTCCTCATCGAACCCCTGACTCATTCTGGTCGTCATCCAACCCCTGAAGATTCCTGGTCGTCATCCAACTCCTGACTCATGCTGGTCCTCATCCAACCCCACACCCATCCTGGTCGTCATCCAACCCCTGACCCATCCTGGTTGTCATCCAACCCCTGACCATCCTGGTCGTCATCTAACCCCTGACACATCTTGGTCGTCATCCAACCCCTGAGCCATCCTGGTCGTCATCCAACCCCTGACACATCCTGGTCGTCATCGAAACCCTGACCTATCCTGGTCGTTATCCAATCCCTGACCCATCCTGCCCATCATCCATCTCCTGAGCCATCCTGGTCGTCATCCAACCCCGGACACATCCTGGTCGTCATCCAACCCCTGATCCATCCTGGTCTCATCATCCAACCCCTGACACATCCTGGCCATCATCCAACCCCTGACCCATCCTGGTCGTCATCCAACCCGTGACCTATCCTGGTCTCATCATCCAACCCCTGACTCATCCTGGTGGTCATCGAACCCCTGACCGATCCTGGTCGACATCCAACCCGTGAGCCATCCTGGTCATCATTCAACCCCACAGACATTCTGGTCGTCATCCAACCCTTGAGCCATCCTGGTCGTCATCCAACCCCTGACCCATCCTGGTCGTCATCCAACCCCTGACCCATCCTGGTCGTCATCCAACCCCTGACCCACGCAGGTCGTCATCCAACCCCTAACCCATCCTGGCCATCATCCAACCCCTGACCCATCCTGGTCGTCATCCAACCCGTGACCCATCCTTGTCGTCATCCAACCCCTGAGCCATCCTGGTCGGCATTCAACCCCTGAGCCATCCTGGTCGGCATCCAACCCCTGACCCATCCTGGTCGTCATCCAACCCCTGACCATCCTGATCGTCATCCAACCCCTGAGCCATCCTGGTCGTCATACAACCCCTGAGCCATCCTGGTCGTCATTCAACCCCTGTGACATCCTGGTCGTCATTCAACCCCTGTGACATTCTGATCGTCATCCAACCCCTGACCCATCTTCTTCGTCATCCAACCCGATCCATCCTAGTCATCCTCCAACCCCTGACCCATCCTGGTCTCGTCATCCAAACCCTGACCCATCCTGGTCATCATCCAACCCGTGATCCATCCTCGTCTCAACATCGAACCCCTGACGCATCCTGGTCGTCATCCAACCCCTGAGCCATCCTGGTCTTCATCCAACCCCTGACCCATCCTGGTCCTCATCCAGCCCCTGACCCATCCGGTTCGTCATCCAAACCCTGACCGATCTTGGTCGTCATCCAACCCCTGAACCATCCTCGTCATCATCCAACCCCTGACCCATTCTGGCCGTCATCCAACCCCTGCCTCATCCTGGTCGTCATCCAACCCCTGACCCATCCTGGTCATCATCCAACCCCTGACCCATCCTGGTCTCCTCATCGAACCCCTGACTCATTCTGGTCGTCATCCAACCCCTGACGATTCCTGGTCGTCATCCAACTCCTGACTCATGCTGGTCCTCATCCAACCCCACACCCATCCTGGTCGTCATCCAACCCCTGATCCATCCTGGTCTCATCATCCAACCCCTGACACATCCTGGTCATCATCCAACCCGTGACCCATCCTGGTCTCATCATCCAACCCCTGACTAATCCTGGTCGTCATCCAACCCCTGACCAATACTGGTCGTCATCCAACCCGTGTGACATCCTGGTCGTCATTCAACACCTGTGACATCCTGATTGTCGTGCAACCCCTGTGACATCCTGATCGTCGTCCAACTCCTGACCCAACCTGGTCGTCATCCAAGCCTTGACGTATCCTGGTCATCATCCAACCCGCGACCCATCCTAGCTGTTATATATCCCCTGAGCCATCCTGGTCGTCATCCAACCCCTGACCCATGCTGGTCGTCATGCAAACCCTGATCCATCCTGGTCTCATCATCCAACCCCTGACCCATCCTGGTCATCATCCAACCCGTGACCCATCCTGGTCTCATCATCCAATACCCTGACTCATCCTGGTTGTCATCCAACCCCTGACCCATCCTGGTCATCATCCATCCCCTGAGCCATCCTGGTCGTCATCCAACCCCTGAGACATCCTGGTCGTCATCCAACCCCTGACCCATCCTGGTCGTCATCCAACCCGTGACCCATCCTGGTTGTCATCCAACCCCTGAGCCATCCTGGTCGTCATCCAACCCGTGACCTATCCTGGTCTCATCATCCAACCCCTGACTCATCCTGGTGGTCATCGAACCCCTGACCGATCCTGGTCGACATCCAACCCTGAGCCATCCTGGTCATCATTCAACCCCAGAGATATTCTGGTCGTCATCCAACCCTTGAGCCATCCTGGTCGTCATCCAACCCCTGACCCATCCTGGTCGTCATCCAACCCCTGACCCATCCTGGTCGTCATCCAACCCCTGACCCACGCAGGTCGTCATCCAACCCCTAACCCATCCTGGCCATCATCCAACCCCTGACCCATCCTGGTCGTCATCCAACCCGTGACCCATCCTGGTCGTCATCCAACCCCTGAGCCATCCTGGTCGGCATTCAACCCCTGAGCCATCCTGGTCGGCATCCAACCCCTGACCCATCCTGGTCGTCATCCAACCCCTGACCATCCTGATCGTCATCCAACCCCTGAGCCATCCTGGTCGTCATACAACCCCTGAGCCATCCTGGTCGTCATCCAACCCCTGTGACATCCTGGTTGTCATTCAACCCCTGTGACATTCTGATCGTCATCCAACCTCTGACCCATCTTCTTCGTCATCCAACCCGATCCATCCTAGTCATCCTCCAACCCCTGACCCATCCTGGTCTCGTCATCCAAACCCTGACCCATCCTGGTCATCATCCAACCAGTGATCCATCCTCGTCTCAACATCGAACCCCTGACGCATCCTGGTCGTCATCCAACCCCTGAGCCATCCTGGTCTTCATCCAACCCCTGACCCATCCTGGTCCTCATCCAGCCCCTGACCCATCCGGTTCGTCATCCAAACCCTGACCGATCTTGGTCGTCATCCAACCCCTGAACCATCCTCGTCATCATCCAACCCCTGACCCATTCTGGCCGTCATCCAACCCCTGCCTCATCCTGGTCGTCATCCAACCCCTGACCCATCCTGGTCATCATCCAACCCCTGACCCATCCTGGTCTCCTCATCGAACCCCTGACTCATTCTGGTCGTCATCCAACCCCTGACGATTCCTGGTCGTCATCCAACTCCTGACTCATGCTGGTCCTCATCCAACCCCACACCCATCCTGGTCGTCATCCAACCCCTGACCCATCCTGGTTGTCATCCAACCCCTGACCATCCTGGTCGTCATCTAACCCCTGACACATCTTGGTCGTCATCCAACCCCTGAGCCATCCTGGTCGTCATCCAACCCCTGACACATCCTGGTCGTCATCGAAACCCTGACCTATCCTGGTCGTTATCCAATCCCTGACCCATCCTGCCCATCATCCATCTCCTGAGCCATCCTGGTCGTCATCCAACCCCTGACACATCCTGGTCGTCATCCAACCCCTGATCCATCCTGGTCTCATCATCCAACCCCTGACCCATCCTGGTCATCATCCAACCCCTGACCCATCCTGGTCGTCATCCAACCCGTGACCTATCCTGGTCTCATCATCCAACCCCTGACTCATCCTGGTGGTCATCGAACCCCTGACCGATCCTGGTCGACATCCAACCCGTGAGCCATCCTGGTCATCATTCAACCCCAGAGACATTCTGGTCGTCATCCAACCCTTGAGCCATCCTGGTCGTCATCCAACCCCTGACCCATCCTGGTCGTCATCCAACCCCTGACCCATCCTGGTCGTCATCCAACCCTGACCCACGCAGGTCGTCATCCAACCCCTAACCCATCCTGGCCATCATCCAACCGCTGACCCATCCTGGTCGTCATCCAACCCGTGACCCATCCTGGTCGTCATCCAACCCCTGAGCCATCCTGGTCGGCATTCAACCCCTGAGCCATCCTGGTCGGCATCCAACCCCTGACCCATCCTGGTCGTCATCCAACCCCTGACCATCCTGATCGTCATCCAACCCCTGAGCCATCCTGGTCGTCATACAACCCCTGAGCCTTCCTGGTCGTCATCCAACCCCTGTGACATCCTGGTCGTCATTCAACCCCTGTGACATTCTGATCGTCATCCAACCCCTGACCCATCTTCTTCGTCATCCAACCCGATCCATCCTAGTCATCCTCCAACCCCTGACCCATCCTGGTCTCGTCATCCAAACCCTGACCCATCCTGGTCATCATCCAACCCGTGATCCATCCTCGTCTCAACATCGAACCCCTGACGCATCCTGGTCGTCATCCAACCCCTGAGCCATCCTGGTCTTCATCCAACCCCTGACCGATCCTGGTCCTCATCCACCCCTGACCCATCCGGTTCGTCATCCAAACCCTGACACATCTTGGTCGTCATCCAACCCCTGAGCCATCCTGGTCGTCATCCAACCCCTGACACATCCTGGTCGTCATCGAAACCCTGACCTATCCTGGTCGTTATCCAATCCCTGACCCATCCTGCCCATCATCCATCTCCTGAGCCATCCTGGTCGTCATCCAACCCCTGACACATCCTGGTCGTCATCCAACCCCTGATCATCCTGGTCTCATCATCCAACCCCTGACCCATCCTGGTCATCATCCAACCCGTGACCCATCCTGGTCTCATCATCCAATACCCTGACTCATCCTGGTTGTCATCCAACCCCTGACCCATCCTGGTCATCATCCAACCCCTGAGCCATCCTGGTCGTCATCCAACCCCTGAGACATCCTGGTCGTCATCCAACCCCTGACCATCCTGGTCGTCATCCAACCAGTGACCCATCCTGGATGTCATCCAACCCCTGAGCCATCCTGGTCGTCATCCAACCCCTGACCCATCCTAGTCGTCATCCAAACCCTGACCGTCCTGATCGTCATCCAACCCCTGAGCCATCCTGGTCGTCATACAACCCCTGAGCCATCCTGGTCGTCATCCAACCGCTGTGACATCCTGGTCGTCATTCAACCCCTGTGACATTCTGATCGTCATCCAACCCCTGACCCAACCTGGTCGTCATCCAACCCCTGACCCATCTTCTTCGTCATCCAACCCGATCCATCCTAGTCATCCTCCAACCCCTAACCCATCCTGGTCATCATCCAACCCCTGACCCATCCTGTTCGTCATCCAAACCCTGACCGATCTTGGTCGTCATCCAACCCCTGACCCATCCTCGTCATCATCCAACCCCTGACCCATTCTGGCCGTCATCCAACCCCTGACTCATCCTGGTCGTCATCCAACCCCTGACCCATCCTGGACATCATCCAACCCCTGACCCATCCTGGTATCATCATCGAACCCCTGACTCATTCTGGTCGTCATCCAACCCCTGACGATTCCTGGTCATCATCCAACCGCAGACCCATGCTGGTCCTCATCCAACCGCACACCCATACTGGTCGTCATCCAATCCCTGACCCATCCTGGTTGTCATCCAACCCCTGACCATCCTGGTCGTCATCCAACCCCTGACCATCCTGGTCGTCATCCAACCCCTGAGCCATCCTGGTCTCATCATCCAACCCCGGACCCATCCTGGTCTCATCATCCAACCCCTGACCCATCCTGGTCGTCATCCAACCCCTGACCCATCCTGGTCGTCATCCAACCCCTGACCCACGCTGGTCGTCATACAACCCCTGACCCATCCTGGCCATCATCCAACCCCTGAGCCATCCTGGTCGGCATCCAAACCCTGAGCCATCCTGGTCGTCATCCAAACCCTGAGCCATCCTGGTCGTCATCCAACCCCTGACCCATGCTGGTCGTCATGCAAACCCTGATCCATCCTGGTCTCATCATCCAACCCCTGACCCATCCTGGTCATCATCCAACCCGTGACCCATCCTGGTCTCATCATCCAATACCCTGACTCATCCTGGTTGTCATCCAACCCCTGACCCATCCTGGTCATCATCCAACCCCTGAGCCATCCTGGTCGTCATCCAACCCCTGAGACATCCTGGTCGTCATCCAACCCCTGACCCATCCTTGTCGTCATCCAACCCGTGACCCATCCTGGTTGTCATCCGACCCCTGAGCCATCCTGGTCTCGTCATCCGACCCCTGAGCCATCCTGGCCGTCATCAAACCCCTGACCCATCCTGGTCGTCATCCAACCCGTGACCTATCCTGGTCTCATCATCCAACCCCGGACTCATCCTGGTGGTCAACGAACCCCTGACCCATCCTGGTCGACATCCAACCCGTGAGCCATCCTGGTCATCATCCAACCCCAGAGCCATTCTGGTCGTCATCCAACCCTTGAGCCATCCTGGTCGTCATCCAACCCCTGACCCATCCTGGTCGTCATCCAACCCCTGACCCATCCTGGTCGTCATCTAACCCCACACCCATCCTGTCGTCATCCAACCCCTGACCCATCCTGGTCGTCATCCATCCCCTGACTCATCCTGGTCGTCATCCAACCCGTGACCCATCCTGGTCGTCATCCAACCCCTGACCGATCCTGGTCGTCAACAACCCATGACCAATGCTGGTCGTCATTCAACCCCTGACGCATCCTGGTCGTCATCCAACCCCTGACCCATTCCTGGTCGTCATCCAACACCTGACCCATCCTGGTCCTCATCCAACCCCTGACCATTCCTGGTCGTCAACCAACCCCTGACCCATCCTGCTCCTCATCCAACCTCTGATTCATCCTAGTCGTCATCCAACCCCTGACCTATCCTGATCGTCATCCAACCCCTGACCCATCCTGATCATTATCCAACCCCTGACCCATCCTGATCGTCATCCAACCCCTGACTAATCCTGGTCTCGTCATCCAACCCGTGACCCATCCTGGTCATCATGCAGCCCGTGACCTATCCTGGTCAGATCATCCAACCCCTGACTCATCCTGGTCGTCATCCAACCCCTGAGCCAACCTGGTCGTCATCCAAGCCCTGAGGCATCCTGGTCGTCATCCAACCCCTGTAACATCCTGATCATCATCCAACCCCTGACCCAACCTGGTCGTCATCCAACTCCTGACCCATCGTGGTCGTCATCCAACCCCTGATCCATCCTGGTCGTCATCCAACCCATGACCCATCCTGGTCGTCATCCAACCCGTGACCTATCCTGGTCGTCATCCAACCCCTGACCCATCCTAGCTGTCATCTATCCCCTGAGCCATCCTGGTCGTCATCCAACCCCTGACCCATGCTGGTCTTCATCCAAACCCTGATCCATCCTGGTCTCATCATCCAACCCCTGACCCATCCTGGTCGTCATCCAACCCCTGACCCATCCTGGTCGTCATCCAACCCGTGACCCATCCTGGTCGTCATCCAACCCGTGAGCCATCCTGGTCGTCATCCAACCGCTGACCCATCCTGGTCGTCATCCATCCCCTGACCATCCTGGTCATCATCCAAACCCTGACCATCCTGATCGTCATCCTACCCCTGAGCCATCCTGGTCGTCATACAACCCCTGAGCCATCCTGGTCGTCATCCAACCCCTGTGACATCCTGGTCATCATGCAACCCCTGACCCACCCTGGCCCTTATCCAATCCCTGACCCATCCCGGTCATCATCCAAACCCTGACCCATCCTGGTCATCATCCAACCCCTGACCATTTCCGGTCGTCATCCAACCCCTGACCCATCCTGGTCCTCATTCAACCCCACACCCATCCAGGTCGTCATCCAACCCCTGACCCATCCTGGTCGTCATCCAACCCCTGACCCATCCTGGTCTCATCATCCAACCCCTGACCGATCCTGGTCGTCATCCAACCCATGACCAATGCTGGTCGTCATCCAACCTCTGACGCATCCTGGTCGTCATCCAACCCCTGACCCATTCCTGGTCGCCATCCAACACCTGACCCATCCTGGTCCTCATCCAACCCCTGATCATTCCTGGTCGTCAACCAACCCCTGACCCATCCTGCTCCTCATCCAACCTCTGATTCATCCTAGTCGTCATCCAACCCCTGACCAATCCTGGTCTCGTCATCCAACCCGTGACCCATCCTGGTCATCATGCAGCCCGTGACCCATCCTGGTCTCATCATCCAACCCCTGACCGATCCTGGTCGTCATCCAACCCATGACCAATGCTGGTCGTCATCCAACCTCTGACGCATCCTGGTCGTCATCCAACCCCTGACCCATTCCTGGTCGCCATCCAACACCTGACCCATCCTGATCGTCATCCAACCCCTGACCCATCCTGGTCCTCATCCAACCCCACACCCATCCAAGTCGTCATCCAACCCCTGACCCATCCTGGTCGTCATCCAACCCCTGACCCATCCTGGTCTCATCATCCAACCCCTGACCGATCCTGGTCGTCATCCAACCCATGACCAATGCTGGTCGTCATCCAACCTCTGACGCATCCTGGTCGTCATCCAACCCCTGACCCATTCCTGGTCGCCATCCAACACCTGACCCATCCTGATCGTCATCCAACCCCTGACCCATCCTGATCATTATCCAACCCCTGACCTATCCTGATCGTCATCCAACCCCTGACCCATCCTGGCCATCATCCAACCCCTGACCAATCCTGGTCTCGTCATCCAACCCGTGACCCATCCTGGTCATCATGCAGCCCATGACCCATCCTAGTCAGATCATCCAACCACTGACTCATCCTGGTCGTCATCCAACCCCTGAGCCATCCTGGTCGGCATCCAAACCCTGAGCCATCCTTGTCGTCATCCAACCGCTGACCCATCCTGGTCGTCATCCAACCCCTGACCATCCTGGTCGTCATCCAAAACCTGACCATCCTGATCGTCATCCAACCCCTGAGCCATCCTGGTCGTCATACAACCCCTGAGCCATCCTGGTCGTCATCCAACCCCTGTGACATCCTGGTCGTCATTCAACCCCTGTGACATTCTGATCGTCATGCATCCCCTGACCCAAGCTGGTCGTCATCCAACCCCGGACCCATCTTCTTCGTCATCTAACCCGATCCATCCTAGTCATCCTCCAACCCCTGACCCATCCTGGTCCCGTCATCCAAACCCTGACCCATCCTGGTCATCATCCAACCCCTGACCCATCCTAGTCGTCATCCAACCCCTGTCCCATCCTGGTCCTCATCCAACCCCTGACCCATCCTGTTCGTCATCCAACCCCTGACCGATCTTGGTCGTCATCCAACCCCTGACCCATCCTCGTCATCATCCAACCCCTGACCCATTCTGGCTGTCATCCAACCCCTGAGTCATCCTGGTCGTCATCCAACCCCTGACCCATCCTAGTCATCATCCAACCCCTGAACCATCCGCGTAGTCATCCAACCCCTGACCCACGCTGGTCCTCATCCAACCCCACACCCATACTGGTCGTCATCCAATCCCTGACCCATCCTGGTTGTCATCCAACCCCTGACCATCCTGGTCGTCATCCAACCCCTGACCATCCTGGTCGTCATCCAACCCCTGAGCCATCCTGGTCTCATCATCCAACCCCGGACCCATCCTGGTCTCATCATCCAACCCCTGACCCATCCTGGTCGTCATCCAACCCCTGACCCATCCTGGTCGTCATCCAACACCTGACCCACGCTGGTCGTCATCCAACCCCTGACCCATCCTGGCCATCATCCAACCCCTGATCCATCCTGGCCGTCATCAAAACCCCTGACCCATGCTGGTCGTCATCCAACCCGTGACCTATCCTGGTCTCATCATCCAACCCCTGACTCATCCTGGTGGTCAACGAACCCCTGACCCATCCTGGTCGACATCCAACCCGTGAGCCATCCTGGTCATCATCCAACCCCAGAGCCATTCTGGTCGTCATCCAACCCTTGAGCCATCCTGGTCGTCATCCAACCCCTGACCCATCCTGGTCGTCATCCAACCCCTGACCCATCCTGGTCGTCATCTAACCCCACACCCATCCTGTCGTCATCCAACCCCTGACCCATCCTGGTCGTCATCCATCCCCTGACTCATCCTGGTCGTCATCCAACCCGTGACCCATCCTGGTCGTCATCCAACCCCTGACCGATCCTGGTCGTCAACAACCCATGACCAATGCTGGTCGTCATTCAACCCCTGACGCATCCTGGTCGTCATCCAACCCCTGACCCATTCCTGGTCGTCATCCAACACCTGACCCATCCTGGTCCTCATCCAACCCCTGACCATCCCTGGTCGTCAACCAACCCCTGACCCATCCTGCTCCTCATCCAACCTCTGATTCATCCTAGTCGTCATCCAACCCCTGACCTATCCTGATCGTCATCCAACCCCTGACCCATCCTGATCATTATCCAACCCCTGACCCATCCTGATCGTCATCCAACCCCTGACTAATCCTGGTCTCGTCATCCAACCCGTGACCCATCCTGGTCATCATGCAGCCCGTGACCTATCCTGGTCAGATCATCCAACCCCTGACTCATCCTGGTCGTCATCCAACCCCTGAGCCAACCTGGTCGTCATCCAAGCCCTGAGGCATCCTGGTCGTCATCCAACCCCTGTAACATCCTGATCATCATCCAACCCCTGACCCAACCTGGTCGTCATCCAACTCCTGACCCATCGTGGTCGTCATCCAACCCCTGACCCATCCTGGTCCTCATTCAACCCCACACCCATCCAGGTCGTCTTCCAACCCCTGACCCATCCTGGTCGTCATCCAACCCCTGACCCATCCTGGTCTCATCATCCAACCCCTGACCGATCCTGGTCGTCATCCAACCCATGACCAATGCTGGTCGTCATCCAACCTCTGACGCATCCTGGTCGTCATCCAACCCCTGACCCATTCCTGGTCGCCATCCAACACCTGACCCATCCTGGTCCTCATCCAACCCCTGACCATTCCTGGTCGTCAACCAACCCCTGACCCATCCTGCTCCTCATCCAACCTCTGATTCATCCGAGTCGTCATCCAACCCCTGACCAATCCTGGTCTCGTCATCCAACCCGTGACCCATCCTGGTCATCATGCAGCCCGTGACCCATCCTGGTCTCATCATCCAACCCCTGACCGATCCTGGTCGTCATCCAACCCATGACCAATGCTGGTCGTCATCCAACCTCTGACGCATCCTGGTCGTCATCCAACCCCTGACCCATTCCTGGTCGCCATCCAACACCTGACCCATCCTGATCGTCATCCAACCCCTGACCCATCCTGGTCCTCATCCAACCCCACACCCATCCAGGTCGTCATCCAACCCCTGACCCATCCTGGTCGTCATTCAACCCCTGACCCATCCTGGTCTCATCATCCAACCCCTGACCGATCCTGGTCGACATCCAACCCATGACCAATGCTGGTCGTCATCCAACCTCTGACGCATCCTGGTCGTCATCCAACCCCTGACCCATTCCTGGTCGTCATCCAACACCTGACCCATCCTGATCGTCATCCAACCCCTGACCCATCCTGATCATTATCCAACCCCTGACCTATCCTGATCGTCATCCAACCCCTGACCCATCCTGGCCATCATCCAACCCCTGACCAATCCTGGTCTCGTCATCCAACCCGTGACCCATCCTGGTCATCATGCAGCCCGTGACCCATCCTAGTCAGATCATCCAACCACTGACTCATCCTGGTCGTCATCCAACCCCTGAGCCATCCTGGTCGTCATCCAACTCCTGAGCCATCCTGGTCGTCATCCAACCCCTGAGACATCCTGGTCGTCATCCAACCCCTGACCCATCCTGGTCGTCATCCAACCCGTGACCCATCCTGGTCGTCATCCAACCCCTGAGCCATCCTGGTCGGCATCCAAACCCTGAGCCATCCTTGTCGTCATCCAACCGCTGACCCTTCCTGGTCGTCATCCAACCCCTGACCATCCTGGTCGTCATCCAAAACCTGACCATCCTGATCGTCATCCAACCCCTGAGCCATCCTGGTCGTCATACAACCCCTGAGCCATCCTGGTCGTCATCCAACCCCTGTGACATCCTGGTCGTCATTCAACCCCTGTGACATTCTGATCGTCATCCATCCCCTGACCCAAGCTGGTCGTCATCCAACCCCGGACCCATCTTCTTCGTCATCTAACCCGATCCATCCTAGTCATCCTCCAACCCCTGACCCATCCTGGTCCCGTCATCCAAACCCTGACCCATCCTGGTCATCATCCAACCCCTGACCCATCCTAGTCGTCATCCAACCCCTGTCCCATCCTGGTCCTCATCCAACCCCTGACCCATCCTGTTCGTCATCCAAACCCTGACCGATTTTGGTCGTCATCCAACCCCTGACCCATCCTCGTCATCATCCAACCCCTGACCCATTCTGGCTGTCATCCAACCCCTGAGATATCCTGGTCGTCATCCAACCCCTGACCCATCCTAGTCATCACCCAACCCCTGAACCATCCGCGTAGTCATCCAACCCCTGACCCACGCTGGTCGTCATCCAACCCCTGACCCATCCTGGCCATCATCCAACCCCTGACCCATCCTGGTCGTCATCCAACCCGTGACCTATCCTGGTCTCATCATCCAACCCCTGACTCATCCTGGTGGTCATCGAACCCCTGACCGATCCTGGTCGACATCCAACCCGTGAGCCATCCTGGTCATCATCCAACCCCAGAGACATTCTGGTCGACATCCAACCCTTGAGCCATCCTTGTCGTCATCCAGCCCCTGACCCATCCTGGTCGTCATCCAACCCCTGACCCATCCTGGTCGTCATCCAACCCCTGACCCACGCAGGTCGTCATCCAACCCCTGACCCAACCTGGCCATCATCCATCCCCTGACCCATCCTGGTCGTCATCCAACCCGTGACCCATCCTGGTCCTCATCCAACCCCTGAGCCATCCTGGTCGGCATTCAACCCCTGAGCCATCCTGGTCGGCAACCAACCCCTGACCCATCCTGGTCGTCATCCAACCCCTGACCATCCTGATCGTCATCCAACCCCTGTGACATCCTGGTCGTCATTCAACCCCTGTGACATTCTGATCGTCATCCAACCCCTGACCCATCTTCTTCGTCATCCAACCCGATCCATCCTAGTCATCCTCCAACCCCTGACCCATCCTGGTCTCGTCATCCAAACCCTGACACATCCTGGTCATCATCCAACCCGTGATCCATCCTCGTCTCATCATCGAACCCCTGACGCATTCTGTTCGTCATCCAACCCCTGACCCAACCTGGTCGTCATCCAACCCCAGACCCATCTTCTTCGTCATCCAACCCGATCCATCCTAGTCATCCTCCAACCCCTAACCCATCCTGGTCATCATCCACCCCTGACCCATCCTGTTCGTCATCCAAACCCTGACCGATCTAGGTCGTCATCCAACCCCTGACCCATCCTCGTCATCATCCAACCCCTGACCCATTCTGGCCGTCATCCAACCCCTGACTCATCCTGGTCGTCATCCAACCCCTGACCAATCCTGGACATCATCCAACCCCTGACCCATCCTGGTCTCATCATCGAACCCCTGACTCATTCTGGTCGTCATCCAACCCCTGACGATTCCTGGTCATCATCCAAGCGCAGACCCATGCTGGTCCTCATCCAACCCCACACCCATACTGGTCGTCATCCAATCCCTGACCCATCCTGGTTGTCATCCAACCCCTGACCATCCTGGTCGTCATCCAACCCCTGACCATCCTGGTCGTCATCCAACCCCTGAGCCATCCTGGTCTCATCATCCAACCCCGGACCCATCCTGGTCTCATCATCCAACCCCTGACCCATCCTGGTCGTCATCCAACCCCTGACCCATCCTGGTCGTCATCCAACCCCTGACCCATCCTGGTCGTCATCTAACCCCACACCCATCCTGTCGTCATCCAACCCCTGACCCATCCTGGTCGTCATCCATCCCCTGACTCATCCTGGTCGTCATCCAACCCGTGACCCATCCTGGTCGTCATCCAACCCCTGACCGATCCTGGTCGTCAACAACCCATGACCAATGCTGGTCGTCATTCAACCCCTGACGCATCCTGGTCGTCATCCAACCCCTGACCCATTCCTGGTCGTCATCCAACACCTGACCCATCCTGGTCCTCATCCAACCCCTGACCATTCCTGGTCGTCAACCAACCCCTGACCCATCCTGCTCCTCATCCAACCTCTGATTCATCCTAGTCGTCATCCAACCCCTGACCTATCCTGATCGTCATCCAACCCCTGACCCATCCTGATCATTATCCAACCCCTGACCCATCCTGATCGTCATCCAACCCCTGACCCAACCTGGTCGTCATCCAACTCCTGACCCATCGTGGTCGTCATCCAACCCCTGATCCATCCTGGTCGTCATCCAACCCATGACCCATCCTGGTCGTCATCCAACCCGTGACCTATCCTGGTCGTCATCCAACCCCTGACCCATCCTAGCTGTCATCTATCCCCTGAGCCATCCTGGTCGTCATCCAACCCCTGACCCATGCTGGTCTTCATCCAAACCCTGATCCATCCTGGTCTCATCATCCAACCCCTGACCCATCCTGGTCGTCATCCAACCCCTGACCCATCCTGGCCGTCATCCAACCCGTGACCCATCCTGGTCGTCATCCAACCCCTGAGCCATCCTGGTTGTCATCCAACTGCTGACCCATCCTGGTCGTCATCCATCCCCTGACCATCCTGGTCATCATCCAAACCCTGACCATCCTGATCGTCATCCTACCCCTGAGCCATCCTGGTCGTCATACAACCCCTGAGCCATCCTGGTCGTCATCCAACCCCTGTGACATCCTGGTCATCATGCAACCCCTGACCCACCCTGGCCCTTATCCAATCCCTGACCCATCCCGGTCATCATCCAAACCCTGACCCATCCTGGTCATCATCCAACCCCTGACCATTTCGGGTCGTCATCCAACCCCTGACCCATCCTGGTCCTCATTCAACCCCACACCCATCCAGGTCATCATCCAACCCCTGACCCATCCTGGTCGTCATCCAACCCCTGACCCATCCTGGTCTCATCATCCAACCCCTGACCGATCTTGGTCGTCATCCAACCCATGACCAATGCTGGTCGTCATCCAACCTCTGACGCATCCTGGTCGTCATCCAACCCCTGACCCATTCCTGGTCGCCATCCAACACCTGACCCATCCTGGTCCTCATCCAACCCCTGACCATTCCTGGTCGTCAACCAACCCCTGACCCATCCTGCTCCTCATCCAACCTCTGATTCATCCTAGTCGTCATCCAACCCCTGACCAATCCTGGTCTCGTCATCCAACCCGTGACCCATCCTGGTCATCATGCAGCCCGTGACCCATCCTGGTCTCATCATCCAACCCCTGACCGATCCTGGTCGTCATCCAACCCATGACCAATACTGGTCGTCATCCAACCTCTGACGCATCCTGGTCGTCATCCAACCCCTGACCCATTCCTGGTCGCCATCCAACACCTGACCCATCCTGATCGTCATCCAACCCTTGACCCATCCTGGTCCTCATCCAACCCCACACCCATCCAGGTCGTCATCCAACCCCTGACCCATCCTGGTCGTCATTCAACCCCTGACCCATCCTGGTCTCATCATCCAACCCCTGACCGATCCTGGTCGTCATCCAACCCATGACCAATGCTGGTCGTCATCCAACCTCTGACGCATCCTGGTCGTCATCCAACCCCTGACCCATTCCTGGTCGCCATCCAACACCTGACCCATCCTGATCGTCATTCAACCCCTGACCCATCCTCATCATTATCCAACCCCTGACCTATCCTGATCGTCATCCAACCGCTGACCCATCCTGGCCATCATCCAACCCCTGACCAATCCTGGTCTCGTCATCCAACCCGTGACCCATCCTGGTCATCATGCAGCCCGTGACCCATCCTAGTCAGATCATCCAACCACAGACTCATCCTGCTCGTCATCCAACCCCTGAGCCATCCTGGTCATCATCCAACCCCTGAGACATCCTGGTCGTCATCCAACCCCTGACCCATCCTGGTCGTCATCCAACCCGTGACCCATCCTGGTCGTCATCCAACCCCTGAGCCATCCTGGTCGGCATCCAAACCCTGAGCCATCCTTGTCGTCATCCAACCGCTGACCCATCCTGGTCGTCATCCAACCCCTGACCATCCTGGTCGTCATCCAAAACCTGACCATCCTGATCGTCATCCAACCCCTGAGCCATCCTGGTCGTCATACAACCCCTGAGCCATCCTGGTCGTCATCCAACCCCTGTGACATCCTGGTCGTCATTCAACCCCTGTGACATACTGATCGTCATCCATCCCCTGACCCAAGCTGGTCGTCATCCAACCCCGGACCCATCTTCTTCGTCATCTAACCCGATCCATCCTGGTCATCCTCCAACCCCTGACCCATCCTGGTCCCGTCATCCAAACCCTGACCCATCCTGGTCATCATCCAACCCCTGACCCATCCTAGTCGTCATCCAACCCCTGTCCCATCCTGCTCCTCATCCAACCCCTGACCCATCCTGTTCGTCATCCAACCCCTGACCGATCTTGGTCGTCATCCAACCCATGACCAATGCTGGTCGTCATCCAACCTCTGACGCATCCTGGTCGTCATCCAACCCCTGACCCATTCCTGGTCGCCATCCAACACCTGACCCATCCTGGTCCTCATCCAACCCCTGACCATTCCTGGTCGTCAACCAACCCCTGACCCATCCTGCTCCTCATCCAACCTCTGATTCATCCTAGTCGTCATCCAACCCCTGACCAATCCTGGTCTCGTCATCCAACCCGTGACCCATCCTGGTCATCATGCAGCCCGTGACCCATCCTGGTCTCATCATCCAACCCCTGACCGATCCTGGTCGTCATCCAACCCATGACCAATACTGGTCGTCATCCAACCTCTGACGCATCCTGGTCGTCATCCAACCCCTGACCCATTCCTGGTCGCCATCCAACACCTGACCCATCCTGATCGTAATCCAACCCCTGACCCATCCTGGTCCTCATCCAAACCCACACCCATCCAGGTCGTCATCCAACCCCTGACCCATCCTGGTCGTCATCCAACCCCTGACCCATCCTGGTCTCATCATCCAACCCCTGACCGATCCTGGTCGTCATCCAACCCATGACCAATGCTGGTCGTCATCCAACCTCTGACGCATCCTGGTCGTCATCCAACCCCTGACCCATTCCTGGTCGCCATCCAACACCTGACCCATCCTGATCGTCATCCAACCCCTGACCCATCCTGATCATTATCCAACCCCTGACCTATCCTGATCGTCATCCAACCCCTGACCCATCCTGGCCATCATCCAACCCCTGACCAATCCTGGTCTCGTCATCCAACCCGTGACCCATCCTGGTCATCATGCAGCCCGTGACCCATCCTAGTCAGATCATCCAACCACTGACTCATCCTGGTCGTCATCCAACCCCTGAGCCATCCTGGTCATCATCCAACCCCTGAGACATCCTGGTCGTCATCCAACCCCTGACCCATCCTGGTCATCATCCAACCCGTGACCCATCCTGGTCGTCATCCAACCCCTGAGCCATCCTGGTCGGCATCCAAACCCTGAGCCATCCTTGTCGTCATCCAACCGCTGACCCATCCTGGTCGTCATCCAACCCCTGACCATCCTGGTCGTCATCCAAAACCTGACCATCCTGATCGTCATCCAACCCCTGAGCCATCCTGGTCGTCATACAACCCCTGAGCCATCCTGGTCGTCATCCAACCCCTGTGACATCCTGGTCGTCATTCAACCCCTGTGACATTCTGATCGTCATCCATCCCCTGACCCAAGCTGGTCGTCATCCAACCCCGGACCCATCTTCTTCGTCATCTAACCCGATCCATCCTAGTCATCCTCCAACCCCTGACCCATCCTGGTCCCGTCATCCAAACCCTGACCCATCCTGGTCATCATCCAACCCCTGACCCATCCTAGTCGTCATCCAACCCCTGTCCCATCCTGGTCCTCATCCAACCCCTGACCCATCCTGTTCGTCATCCAAACCCTGACCGATCTTGGTCGTCATCCAACCCCTGACCCATCCTCGTCAACATCCAACCCCTGACCCATTCTGGCTGTCATCCAACCCCTGAGTCATCCTGGTCGTCATCCAACCCCTGACCCATCCTAGTCATCATCCAACCCCTGAACCATCCGCGTAGTCATCCAACCCCTGACCCACGCTGGTCGTCATCCAACCCCTGACCCATCCTGATCATTATCCAACCCCTGACCCATCCTGATCGTCATCCAACCCCTGACCCAACCTGGTCGTCATCCAACTCCTGACCCATCGTGGTCGTCATCCAACCCCTGATCCATCCTGGTCGTCATCCAACCCCTGACCCATCCTGGTCGTCATCCAACCCGTGACCCATCCTGGTCGTCATCCAACCCCTGAGCCATCCTGGTTGTCATCCAACCGCTGACCCATCCTGGTCGTCATCCATCCCCTGACCATCCTGGTCATCATCCAAACCCTGACCATCCTGATCGTCATCCTACCCCTGAGCCATCCTGGTCGTCATACAACCCCTGAGCCATCCTGGTCGTCATCCAACCCCTGTGACATCCTGGTCATCATGCAACCCCTGACCCACCCTGGCCCTTATCCAATCCCTGACCCATCCCGGTCATCATCCAAACCCTGACCCATCCTGGTCATCATCCAACCCCTGACCATTTCGGGTCGTCATCCAACCCCTGACCCATCCTGGTCCTCATTCAACCCCACACCCATCCAGGTCATCATCCAACCCCTGACCCATCCTGGTCGTCATCCAACCCCTGACCCATCCTGGTCTCATCATCCAACCCCTGACCGATCCTGGTCGTCATCCAACCCATGACCAATGCTGGTCGTCATCCAACCTCTGACGCATCCTGGTCGTCATCCAACCCCTGACCCATTCCTGGTCGCCATCCAACACCTGACCCATCCTGGTCCTCATCCAACCCCTGACCATTCCTGGTCGTCAACCAACCCCTGACCCATCCTGCTCCTCATCCAACCTCTGATTCATCCTAGTCGTCATCCAACCCCTGACCAATCCTGGTCTCGTCATCCAACCCGTGACCCATCCTGGTCATCATGCAGCCCGTGACCCATCCTGGTCTCATCATCCAACCCCTGACCGATCCTGGTCGTCATCTAACCCATGACCAATACTGGTCGTCATCCAACCTCTGACGCATCCTGGTCGTCATCCAACCCCTGACCCATTCCTGGTCGCCATCCAACACCTGACCCATCCTGATCGTCATCCAACCCTTGACCCATCCTGGTCCTCATCCAACCCCACACCCATCCAGGTCGTCATCCAACCCCTGACCCATCCTGGTCGTCATTCAACCCCTGACCCATCCTGGTCTCATCATCCAACCCCTGACCGATCCTGGTCGTCATCCAACCCATGACCAATGCTGGTCGTCATCCAACCTCTGACGCATCCTGGTCGTCATCCAACCCCTGACCCATTCCTGGTCGCCATCCAACACCTGACCCATCCTGATCGTCATCCAACCCCTGACCCATCCTGATCATTATCCAACCCCTGACCTATCCTGATCGTCATCCAACCGCTGACCCATCCTGGCCATCATCCAACCCCTGACCAATCCTGGTCTCGTCATCCAACCCGTGACCCATCCTGGTCATCATGCAGCCCGTGACCCATCCTAGTCAGATCATCCAACCACTGACTCATCCTGGTCGTCACCCAACCCCTGAGCCATCCTGGTCATCATCCAACCCCTGAGACATCCTGGTCGTCATCCAACCCCTGACCCATCCTGGTCGTCATCCAACCCGTGACCCCTCCAGGTCGTCATCCAACCCCTGAGCCATCCTGGTCGGCATCCAAACCCTGAGCCATCCTTGTCGTCATCCAACCGCTGACCCATCCTGGTCGTCATCCAACCCCTGACCATCCTGGTCGTCATCCAAAACCTGACCATCCTGATCGTCATCCAACCCCTGAGCCATCCTGGTCGTCATACAACCCCTGAGCCATCCTGGTCGTCATCCAACCCCTGTGACATCCTGGTCGTCATTCAACCCCTGTGACATTCTGATCGTCATCCATCCCCTGACCCAAGCTGGTCGTCATCCAACCCCGGACCCATCTTCTTCGTCATCTAACCCGATCCATCCTGGTCATCCTCCAAACCCTGACCCATCCTGGTCCCGTCATCCAAACCCTGACCCATCCTGGTCATCATCCAACCCCTGACCCATCCTAGTCGTCATCCAACCCCTGTCCCATCCTGGTCCTCATCCAACCCCTGACCCATCCTGTTCGTCATCCAACCCCTGACCGATCTTGGTCGTCATCCAACCCATGACCAATGCTGGTCGTCATCCAACCTCTGACGCATCCTGGTCGTCATCCAACCCCTGACCCATTCCTGGTCGCCATCCAACACCTGACCCATCCTGGTCCTCATCCAACCCCTGACCATTCCTGGTCGTCAACCAACCCCTGACCCATCCTGCTCCTCATCCAACCTCTGATTCATCCTAGTCGTCATCCAACCCCTGACCAATCCTGGTCTCGTCATCCAACCCGTGACCCATCCTGGTCATCATGCAGCCCGTGACCCATCCTGGTCTCATCATCCAACCCCTGACCGATCCTGGTCGTCATCCAACCCATGACCAATACTGGTCGTCATCCAACCTCTGACGCATCCTGGTCGTCATCCAACCCCTGACCCATTCCTGGTCGCCATCCAACACCTGACCCATCCTGATCGTAATCCAACCCCTGACCCATCCTGGTCCTCATCCAAACCCACACCCATCCAGGTCGTCATCCAACCCCTGACCCATCCTGGTCGTCATCCAACCCCTGACCCATCCTGGTCTCATCATCCAACCCCTGACCGATCCTGGTCGTCATCCAACCCATGACCAATGCTGGTCGTCATCCAACCTCTGACGCATCCTGGTCGTCATCCAACCCCTGACCCATTCCTGGTCGCCATCCAACACCTGACCCATCCTGATCGTCATCCAACCCCTGACCCATCCTGATCATTATCCAACCCCTGACCTATCCTGATCGTCATCCAACCCCTGACCCATCCTGGCCATCATCCAACCCCTGACCAATCCTGGTCTCGTCATCCAACCCGTGACCCATCCTGGTCATCATGCAGCCCGTGACCCATCCTAGTCAGATCATCCAACCACTGACTCATCCTGGTCGTCATCCAACCCCTGAGCCATCCTGGTCATCATCCAACCCCTGAGACATCCTGGTCGTCATCCAACCCCTGACCCATCCTGGTCATCATCCAACCCGTGACCCATCCTGGTCGTCATCCAACCCCTGAGCCATCCTGGTCGGCATCCAAACCCTGAGCCATCCTTGTCGTCATCCAACCGCTGACCCATCCTGGTCGTCATCCAACCCCTGACCATCCTGGTCGTCATCCAAAACCTGACCATCCTGATCGTCATCCAACCCCTGAGCCATCCTGGTCGTCATACAACCCCTGAGCCATCCTGGTCGTCATCCAACCCCTGTGACATCCTGGTCGTCATTCAACCCCTGTGACATTCTGATCGTCATCCATCCCCTGACCCAAGCTGGTCGTCATCCAACCCCGGACCCATCTTCTTCGTCATCTAACCCGATCCATCCTAGTCATCCTCCAATCCCTGACCCATCCTGGTCCCGTCATCCAAACCCTGACCCATCCTGGTCATCATCCAACCCCTGACCCATCCTAGTCGTCATCCAACCCCTGTCCCATCCTGGTCCTCATCCAACCCCTGACCCATCCTGTTCGTCATCCAAACCCTGACCGATCTTGGTCGTCATCCAACCCCTGACCCATCCTCGTCAACATCCAACCCCTGACCCATTCTGGCTGTCATCCAACCCCTGAGTCATCCTAGACATCATCCAACCCCTGAACCATCCGCGTAGTCATCCAACCCCTGACCCACGCTGGTCGTCATCCAACCCCTGACCCATCCTGGCCATCATCCAACCCCTGACCCATCCTGGTCGTCATCCAACCCGTGACCTATCCTGGTCTCATCATCCAACCCCTGACTCATCCTGGTGGTCATCGAACCCCTGACCGATCCTGGTCGACATCCAACCCGTGAGCCATCCTGGTCAGCATCCAACCCCAGAGACATTCTGGTCGACATCCAACCCTTGAGCCATCCTTGTCGTCATCCAGCCCCTGACCCATCCTGGTCGTCATCCAACCCCTGACCCATCCTGGTCGTCATCCAACCCCTGACCCACGCAGGTCTTCATCCAACCCCTGACCCATCCTGGCCATCATCCATCCCCTGACACATCCTGGTCGTCATCCAACCCGTGACCCATCCTGGTCGTCATCCAACCCCTGAGCCATCCTGGTCGGCATTCAACCCCTGAGCCATCCTGGTCGGCATCCAACCCCTGACCCATCCTGGTCGTCATCCAACCCCTGACCATCCTGATCGTCATCCAACCCCTGTGACATCCTGGTCGTCATTCAACCCCTGTGACATTCTGATCGTCATCCAACCCCTGACCCATCTTCTTCGTCATCCAACCCGATCCATCCTAGTCATCCTCCAACCCCTGACCCATCCTGGTCTCGTCATCCAAACCCTGACCCATCCTGGTCATCATCCAACCCGTGATCCATCCTCGTCTCATCATCGAACCCCTGACGCATTCTGTTCGTCATCCAACCCCTGACCCAACCTGGTCGTCATCAAACCCCTGACCCATCTTCTTCGTCATCCAACCCGATCCATCCTAGTCATCCTCCAACCCCTAACCCATCCTGGTCATCATCCACCCCTGACCCATCCTGTTCGTCATCCAAACCCTGAACGATCTTGGTCGTCATCCAACCCCTGACCCATCCTCGTCATCATCCAACCCCTGACCCATTCTGGCCGTCATCCAACCCCTGACTCATCCTGGTCGTCATCCAACCCCTGACCCATCCTGGACATCATCCAACCCCTGACCCATCCTGGTCTCATCATCGAACCCCTGACTCATTCTGGTCGTCATCCAACCCCTGACGATCCCTGGTCATCATCCAACCGCAGACCCATGCTGGTCCTCATCCAACCCCACACCCATACTGGTCGCCATCCAATCCCTGACCCATCCTGGTTGTCATCCAACCCCTGACCATCCTGGTCGTCATCCAACCCCTGACCATCCTGGTGGTCATCCAACCCCTGAGCCATCCTGGTCTCATCATCCAACCCCGGACCCATCCTGGTCTCATCATCCAACCCCTGACCGATCCTGGTCGTCATCCAACCCATGACCAATACTGGTCGTCATCCAACCTCTGACGCATCCTGGTCGTCATCCAACCCCTGACCCATTCCTGGTCGCCATCCAACACCTGACCCATCCTGATCGTAATCCAACCCCTGACCCATCCTGGTCCTCATCCAAACCCACACCCATCCAGGTCGTCATCCAACCCCTGACCCATCCTGGTCGTCATCCAACCCCTGACCCATCCTGGTCTCATCATCCAACCCCTGACCGATCCTGGTCGTCATCCAACCCATGACCAATGCTGGTCGTCATCCAACCTCTGACGCATCCTGGTCGTCATCCAACCCCTGACCCATTCCTGGTCGCCATCCAACACCTGACCCATCCTGATCGTCATCCAACCCCTGACCCATCCTGATCATTATCCAACCCCTGACCTATCCTGATCGTCATCCAACCCCTGACCCATCCTGGCCATCATCCAACCCCTGACCAATCCTGGTCTCGTCATCCAACCCGTGACCCATCCTGGTCATCATGCAGCCCGTGACCCATCCTAGTCAGATCATCCAACCACTGACTCATCCTGGTCGTCATCCAACCCCTGAGCCATCCTGGTCATCATCCAACCCCTGAGACATCCTGGTCGTCATCCAACCCCTGACCCATCCTGGTCATCATCCAACCCGTGACCCATCCTGGTCGTCATCCAACCCCTGAGCCATCCTGGTCGGCATCCAAACCCTGAGCCATCCTTGTCGTCATCCAACCGCTGACCCATCCTGGTCGTCATCCAACCCCTGACCATCCTGGTCGTCATCCAAAACCTGACCATCCTGATCGTCATCCAACCCCTGAGCCATCCTGGTCGTCATACAACCCCTGAGCCATCCTGGTCGTCATCCAACCCCTGTGACATCCTGGTCGTCATTCAACCCCTGTGACATTCTGATCGTCATCCATCCCCTGACCCAAGCTGGTCGTCATCCAACCCCGGACCCATCTTCTTCGTCATCTAACCCGATCCATCCTAGTCATCCTCCAACCCCTGACCCATCCTGGTCCCGTCATCCAACCCCTGTCCCATCCTGGTCCTCATCCAACCCCTGACCCATCCTGTTCGTCATCCAAACCCTGACCGATCTTGGTCGTCATCCAACCCCTGACCCATCCTCGTCAACATCCAACCCCTGACCCATTCTGGCTGTCATCCAACCCCTGAGTCATCCTGGTCGTCATCCAACCCCTGACCCATCCTAGTCATCATCCAACCCCTGAACCATCCGCGTAGTCATCCAACCCCTGACCCACGCTGGTCGTCATCCAACCCCTGACCCATCCTGGCCATCATCCAACCCCTGACCCATCCTGGTCGTCATCCAACCCGTGACCTATCCTGGTCTCATCATCCAACCCCTGACTCATCCTGGTGGTCATCGAACCCCTGACCGATCCTGGTCGACATCCAACCCGTGAGCCATCCTGGTCAGCATCCAACCCCAGAGACATTCTGGTCGACATCCAACCCTTGAGCCATCCTTGTCGTCATCCAGCCCCTGACCCATCCTGGTCGTCATCCAACCCCTGACCCATCCTGGTCGTCATCCAACCCCTGACCCACGCAGGTCTTCATCCAACCCCTGACCCATCCTGGCCATCATCCATCCCCTGACACATCCTGGTCGTCATCCAACCCGTGACCCATCCTGGTCGTCATCCAACCCCTGAGCCATCCTGGTCGGCATTCAACCCCTGAGCCATCCTGGTCGGCATCCAACCCCTGACCCATCCTGGTCGTCATCCAACCCCTGACCATCCTGATCGTCATCCAACCCCTGTGACATCCTGGTCGTCATTCAACCCCTGTGACATTCTGATCGTCATCCAACCCCTGACCCATCTTCTTCGTCATCCAACCCGATTCATCCTAGTCATCCTCCAACCCCTGACCCATCCTGGTCTCGTCATCCAAACCCTGACCCATCCTGGTCATCATCCAACCCGTGATCCATCCTCGTCTCATCATCGAACCCCTGACGCATTCTGTTCGTCATCCAACCCCTGACCCAACCTGGTCGTCATCAAACCCCTGACCCATCTTCTTCGTCATCCAACCCGATCCATCCTAGTCATCCTCCAACCCCTAACCCATCCTGGTCATCATCCACCCCTGACCCATCCTGTTCGTCATCCAAACCCTGAACGATCTTGGTCGTCATCCAACCCCTGACCCATCCTCGTCATCATCCAACCCCTGACCCATTCTGGCCGTCATCCAACCCCTGACTCATCCTGGTCGTCATCCAACCCCTGACCCATCCTGGACATCATCCAACCCCTGACCCATCCTGGTCTCATCATCGAACCCCTGACTCATTCTGGTCGTCATCCAACCCCTGACGATCCCTGGTCATCATCCAACCGCAGACCCATGCTGGTCCTCATCCAACCCCACACCCATACTGGTCGCCATCCAATCCCTGACCCATCCTGGTTGTCATCCAACCCCTGACCATCCTGGTCGTCATCCAACCCCTGACCATCCTGGTGGTCATCCAACCCCTGAGCCATCCTGGTCTCATCATCCAACCCCGGACCCATCCTGGTCTCATCATCCAACCCCTGACCCATCCTGGTCCTCATTCAACCCCACACCCATCCAGGTCATCATCCAACCCCTGACCCATCCTGGTCGTCATCCAACCCCTGACCCATCCTGGTCTCATCATCCAACCCCTGACCGATCCTGGTCGTCATCCAACCCATGACCAATGCTGGTCGTCATCCAACCTCTGACGCATCCTGGTCGTCATCCAACCCCTGACCCATTCCTGGTCGCCATCCAACACCTGACCCATCCTGGTCCTCATCCAACCCCTGACCATTCCTGGTCGTCAACCAACCCCTGACCCATCCTGCTCCTCATCCAACCTCTGATTCATCCTAGTCGTCATCCAACCCCTGACCAATCCTGGTCTCGTCATCCAACCCGTGACCCATCCTGGTCATCATGCAGCCCGTGACCCATCCTGGTCTCATCATCCAACCCCTGACCGATCCTGGTCGTCATCCAACCCATGACCAATACTGGTCGTCATCCAACCTCTGACGCATCCTGGTCGTCATCCAACCCCTGACCCATTCCTGGTCGCCATCCAACACCTGACCCATCCTGGTCGTCATTCAACCCCTGACCCATCCTGGTCTCATCATCCAACCCCTGACCGATCCTGGTCGTCATCCAACCCATGACCAATGCTGGTCGTCATCCAACCTCTGACGCATCCTGGTCGTCATCCAACCCCTGACCCATTCCTGGTCGCCATCCAACACCTGACCCATCCTGATCGTCATCCAACCCCTGACCCATCCTCATCATTATCCAACCCCTGACCTATCCTGATCGTCATCCAACCGCTGACCCATCCTGGCCATCATCCAACCCCTGACCAATCCTGGTCTCGTCATCCAACCCGTGACCCATCCTGGTCATCATGCAGCCCGTGACCCATCCTAGTCAGATCATCCAACCACTGACTCATCCTGCTCGTCATCCAACCCCTGAGCCATCCTGGTCATCATCCAACCCCTGAGACATCCTGGTCGTCATCCAACCCCTGACCCATCCTGGTCGTCATCCAAACCGTGACCCATCCTGGTCGTCATCCAACCCCTGAGCCATCCTGGTCGGCATCCAAACCCTGAGCCATCCTTGTCGTCATCCAACCGCTGACCCATCCTGGTCGTCATCCAACCCCTGACCATCCTGGTCGTCATCCAAAACCTGACCATCCTAATCGTCATCCAACCCCTGAGCCATCCTGGTCGTCATACAACCCCTGAGCCATCCTGGTCGTCATCCAACCCCTGTGACATCCTGGTCGTCATTCAACCCCTGTGACATTCTGATCGTCATCCATCCCCTGACCCAAGCTGGTCGTCATCCAACCCCGGACCCATCTTCTTCGTCATCTAACCCGATCCATCCTGGTCATCCTCCAACCCCTGACCCATCCTGGTCCCGTCATCCAAACCCTGACCCATCCTGGTCATCATCCAACCCCTGACCCATCCTAGTCGTCATCCAACCCCTGTCCCATCCTGCTCCTCATCCAACCCCTGACCCATCCTGTTCGTCATCCAACCCCTGACCGATCTTGGTCGTCATCCAACCCATGACCAATGCTGGTCGTCATCCAACCTCTGACGCATCCTGGTCGTCATCCAACCCCTGACCCATTCCTGGTCGCCATCCAACACCTGACCCATCCTGGTCCTCATCCAACCCCTGACCATTCCTGGTCGTCAACCAACCCCTGACCCATCCTGCTCCTCATCCAACCTCTGATTCATCCTAGTCGTCATCCAACCCCTGACCAATCCTGGTCTCGTCATCCAACCCGTGACCCATCCTGGTCATCATGCAGCCCGTGACCCATCCTGGTCTCATCATCCAACCCCTGACCGATCCTGGTCGTCATCCAACCCATGACCAATGCTGATCGTCATCCAACCTCTGACGCATCCTGGTCGTCATCCAACCCCTGACCCATTCCTGGTCGCCATCCAACACCTGACCCATCCTGATCGTCATCCAACCCCTGACCCATCCTGATCATTATCCAACCCCTGACCTATCCTGATCGTCATCCAACCCCTGACCCATCCTGGCCATCATCCAACCCCTGACCAATCCTGGTCTCGTCATCCAACCCGTGACCCATCCTGGTCATCATGCAGCCCGTGACCCATCCTAGTCAGATCATCCAACCACTGACTCATCCTGGTCGTCATCCAACCCCTGAGCCATCCTGGTCATCATCCAACCCCTGAGACATCCTGGTCGTCATCCAACCCCTGACCCATCCTGGTCATCATCCAACCCGTGACCCATCCTGGTCGTCATCCAACCCCTGAGCCATCCTGGTCGGCATCCAAACCCTGAGCCATCCTTGTCGTCATCCAACCGCTGACCCATCCTGGTCGTCATCCAACCCCTGACCATCCTGGTCGTCATCCAAAACCTGACCATCCTGATCGTCATCCAACCCCTGAGCCATCCTGGTCGTCATACAACCCCTGAGCCATCCTGGTCGTCATCCAACCCCTGTGACATCCTGGTCGTCATTCAACCCCTGTGACATTCTGATCGTCATCCATCCCCTGACCCAAGCTGGTCGTCATCCAACCCCGGACCCATCTTCTTCGTCATCTAACCCGATCCATCCTAGTCATCCTCCAACCCCTGACCCATCCTGGTCCCGTCATCCAAACCCTGACCCATCCTGGTCATCATCCAACCCCTGACCCATCCTAGTCGTCATCCAACCCCTGTCCCATCCTGGTCCTCATCCAACCCCTGACCCATCCTGTTCGTCATCCAAACCCTGACCGATCTTGGTCGTCATCCAACCCCTGACCCATCCTCGTCAACATCCAACCCCTGACCCATTCTGGCTGTCATCCAACCCCTGAGTCATCCTGGTCGTCATCCAACCCCTGACCCATCCTAGTCATCATCCAACCCCTGAACCATCCGCGTAGTCATCCAACCCCTGACCCACGCTGGTCGTCATCCAACCCCTGACCCATCCTGGCCATCATCCAACCCCTGACCCATCCTGGTCGTCATCCAACCCGTGACCTATCCTGGTCTCATCATCCAACCCCTGACTCATCCTGGTGGTCATCGAACCCCTGACCGATCCTGGTCGACATCCAACCCGTGAGCCATCCTGGTCAGCATCCAACCCCAGAGACATTCTGGTCGACATCCAACCCTTGAGCCATCCTTGTCGTCATCCAGCCCCTGACCCATCCTGGTCGTCATCCAACCCCTGACCCATCCTGGTCGTCATCCAACCCCTGACCCACGCAGGTCTTCATCCAACCCCTGACCCATCCTGGCCATCATCCATCCCCTGACACATCCTGGTCGTCATCCAACCCGTGACCCATCCTGGTCGTCATCCAACCCCTGAGCCATCCTGGTCGGCATTCAACCCCTGAGCCATCCTGGTCGGCATCCAACCCCTGACCCATCCTGGTCGTCATCCAACCCCTGACCATCCTGATCGTCATCCAACCCCTGTGACATCCTGGTCGTCATTCAACTCCTGTGACATTCTGATCGTCATCCAACCCCTGACCCATCTTCTTCGTCATCCAACCCGATCCATCCTAGTCATCCTCCAACCCCTGACCCATCCTGGTCTCGTCATCCAAACCCTGACCCATCCTGGTCATCATCCAACCCGTGATCCATCCTCGTCTCATCATCGAACCCCTGACGCATTCTGTTCGTCATCCAACCCCTGACCCAACCTGGTCGTCATCAAACCCCTGACCCATCTTCTTCGTCATCCAACCCGATCCATCCTAGTCATCCTCCAACCCCTAACCCATCCTGGTCATCATCCACCCCTGACCCATCCTGTTCGTCATCCAAACCCTGAACGATCTTGGTCGTCATCCAACCCCTGACCCATCCTCGTCATCATCCAACCCCTGACCCATTCTGGCCGTCATCCAACCCCTGACTCATCCTGGTCGTCATCCAACCCCTGACCCATCCTGGACATCATCCAACCCCTGACCCATCCTGGTCTCATCATCGAACCCCTGACTCATTCTGGTCGTCATCCAACCCCTGACGATCCCTGGTCATCATCCAACCGCAGACCCATGCTGGTCCTCATCCAACCCCACACCCATACTGGTCGCCATCCAATCCCTGACCCATCCTGGTTGTCATCCAACCCCTGACCATCCTGGTCGTCATCCAACCCCTGACCATCCTGGTGGTCATCCAACCCCTGAGCCATCCTGGTCTCATCATCCAACCCCGGACCCATCCTGGTCTCATCATCTAACCCCTGACCCATCCTGGTCGTCATCCAACCCCTGACCCATCCTGGTCGTCATCCAACCCCTGACCCACGCTGGTCGTCATCCAACCCCTGACCCATCCTGGCCATCATCCAACCCCTGACCCATCCTGGCCGTCATCAAACCCCTGACCCATCCTGGTCGTCATCCAACCCGTGACCTATCCTGGTCTCATCATCCAACCCCTGACTCATCCTGGTGGTCATCGAACCCCTGACCCATCCTGGTCGACATCCAACCCGTGAGCCATCCTGGTCATCATCCAACCCCAGAGCCATTCGGGTCGTCATCCAACCCTTAAGCCATCCTGGTCGTCATCCAACCCCTGACCCATCCTGGTCGTCATCTAACCCCACACCCATCCTGGTCGTCATCCAACCCCTGACCCATCCTGGTCGTCATCCATCCCCTGACTCATCCTGGTCGTCATCCAACCCGTGACCCATCCTGGTCGTCATCCAACCCCTGACCGATCCTGGTCGTCAACAACCCATGACCAATGCTGGTCGTCATCCAACCCCTGACGCATCCTGGTCGTCATCCAACCACTGACCCATTCCTGGTCGTCATCCAACACCTGACCCATCCTGGTCCTCATCCAACCCCTGACCATTCCTGGTCGTCAACCAACCCCTGACCCATCCTGCTCCTCATCCAACCTCTGATTCATCCTAGTCGTCATCCAACCCCTGACCTATCCTGATCGTCATCCAACCCCTGACCCATCCTGATCATTATCCAACCCCTGACCCATCCTGATCGTCATCCAACCCCTGACCAATCCTGGTCTCGTCATCCAACCCGTGACCCATCCTGGTCATCATGCAGCCCGTGACCTATCCTGGTCAGATCATCCAACCCCTGACTCATCCTGGTCGTCATCCAACCCCTGAGCCAACCTGGTCGTCATCCAAGCCCTGAGGCATCCTGGTTGTCATCCAACCCCTGTAACATCCTGATCATCATCCAACCCCTGACCCAACCTGGTCGTCATCCAACTCCTGACCCATCGTGGTCGTCATCCAACCCCTGATCCATCCTGGTCGTCATCCAACCCATGACCCATCCTGGTCGTCATCCAACCCGTGACCTATCCTGGTCGTCATCCAACCCCTGACCCATCCTAGCTGTCATCTATCCCCTGAGCCATCCTGGTCGTCATCCAACCCCTGACCCATGCTGGTCTTCATCCAAACCCTGATCCATCCTGGTCTCATCAACCAACCCCTGACCCATCCAGGTCGTCATCCAACCCCTGACCCATCCTGGTCGTCATCCAACCTGTGACCCATCCTGGTCGTCATCCAACCCCTCACCCATTCCTGGTCGCCATCCAACACCTGACCCATCCTGGTCCTCATCCAACCCCTGACCATTCCTGGTCGTCAACCAACCCCTGACCCATCCTGCTCCTCATCCAACCTCTGATTCATCCTAGTCGTCATCCAACCCCTGACCTATCCTGATCGTCATCCAACCCCTGACCCATCCTGATCATTATCCAACCCCTGACCTCTCCTGATCGTCATCCAACCCCTGACCCATCCTGGCCATCATCCAACCCCTGACCAATCCTGGTCTCGTCATCCAACCCGTGACCCATCCTGGTCATCATGCAGCCCGTGACCCATCCTGGTCAGATCATCCAACCACTGACTCATCCTGGTCGTCATCCAACCCCTGAGCCATCCTGGTCGTCATCCAACCCCTGAGACATCCTGGTCGTCATCCAACCCCTGAGACATCCTGGTCGTCATCCAACCCCTGACCCATCCTGGTAGTCATCCAACCCGTGACCCATCCTGGTCGTCATCCAACACCTGAGCCATCCTGGTCGGCATCCAAACCCTGAGCCATCCTGGTCGTCATCCAACCGCTGACCCATCCTGGTCGTCATCCAACCCCTGACCATCCTGGTCGTCATCCAAACCCTGACCATTCTGATCGTCATCCAACCCCTGAGCCATCCTGGTCGTCATACAACCCCTGAGCCATCCTGGTCGTCATCCAACCCCTGTGACATCCTGGTCGTCATTCAACCCCTGTGACATTCTGATCGTCATCCATCCCCTGACCCAAGCTGGTCATCATCCAACCCCTGACCCATCTTCTTCGTCATCTAATCCGATCCATCCTAATCATCCTCCAACCCCTGACCCATCCTGGTCCCGTCATCCAAACCCTGACCCATCCTGGTCATCATCCAACCCCTGACCCATCCTGGTCGTCATCCAACCCCTGTCCCATCCTGGTCCTCATCCAACCCCTGACCCATCCTGTTCGTCATCCAAACCCTGACCGATCTTGGTCGTCATCCAACCCCTGACCCATCCTCGTCATCATCCAACCCCTGACCCATTCTGGCCGTCATCCAACCCCTGAGTCATCCTGGTCGTCATCCAACCCCTGACCCATCCTGGTCATCATCCAACCCCTGAACCATCCTCGTAGTCATCCAACCCCTGACCCACGCTGGTCGTCATCCAACCCCTGACCCATCCTGGCCATCATCCAACCCCTGACCCATCCTGGTCGTCATCCAACCCGTGACCTATCCTGGTCTCATCATCCAACCCCTGACTCATCCTGGTGGTCATCGAACCCCTGACCGATCCTGGTCGACATCCAACCCGTGAGCCATCCTGGTCATCATCTAACCCCAGAGACATTCTGGTCGACATTCAACCCTTGAGCCATCCTGGTCGTCATCCAGCCCCTGACCCATCCTGGTCGTCATCCAACCCCTGACCCATCCTGGTCGTCATCCAACCCCTGACCCACGCAGGTCGTCATCCAACCCCTGACCCATCCTGGCCATCATCCTTCCCCTGACCCATCCTGGTCGTCATCCAACCCGTGACCCATCCTGGTCGTCATCCAACCCCTCAGCCATCCTGGTCGGCATTCAACCCCTGAGCCATCCTGGTCGGCATCCAACCCCTGACCCATCCTGGTCGTCATCCAACCCCTGACCATCCTGATCGTCATCCAACCCCTGAGCCATCCTGGTCGTCATACAACCCCTGAGCCATCCTGGTCGTCATCCAACCGCTGTGACATCCTGGTCGTCATTCAACCCCTGTGACATTCTGATCGTCATCCAACCCCTGACCCATCTTCTTCGTCATCCAACCCGATCCATCCTAGTCATCCTCCAACCCCTGACCCATCCTGGTCTCGTCATCCAAACCCTGACCCATCCTGGTCATCATCCAACCCGTGATCCATCCTCGTCTCATCATCGAACCCCTGACGCATCCTGATCGTCATCCAACCCCTGAGCCATCCTGGTCGTCATACAACCCCTGAGCCATCCTGGTCGTCATCCAACCGCTGTGACATCCTGGTCGTCATTCAACCCCTGTGACATTCTGATCGTCATCCAACCCCTGACCCATCTTCTTCGTCATCCAACCCGATCCATCCTAGTCATCCTCCAACCCCTGACCCATCCTGGTCTCGTCATCCAAACCCTGACCTATCCTGGTCATCATCCAACCCGTGATCCATCCTCGTCTCATCATCGAACCCCTGACGCATCCTGGTCGTCATCCAACCCCTGACCCATCCTGGTCCTCATCCAACCCCTGACCCATCCGGTGCGTCATCCAAACCCTGACCGATCTTGGTCGTCATCCAACCCCTGACCCATCCTCGTCATCATCCAACCCTTGACCCATTCTGGCCGTCATCCAACCCCTGCCTCATCCTGGTCGTCATCCAACCCCTGACCCATCCTGGTCATCATCCAACCCCTGACCCATCCTGGTCTCCTCATCGAACCCCTGACTCATTCTGGTCGTCATCCAACCCCTGACGATTCCTGGTCGTCATCCAACTCCTGACTCATGCTGGTCCTCATCCAACCCCACACCCATCCTGGTCGTCATCCAACCACTGACCCATCCTGGTTGTCATCCAACCCCTGACCATCCTGGTCGTCATCCAACTTCTGAGACATCTTGGCCGTCATCCAACCCCTGAGCCATCCTGGTCGTCATCCAACCCCTGACACATCCTGGTCGTCATCGAAACCCTGACCTATCCTGGTCGTTATCCAATCCCTGACCCATCCTGCCCATCATCCATCCCCTGAGCCATCCTGGTCGTCATCCAACCCCTGACACATCCTGGTCGTCATCCAACCCCTGATCCATCCTGGTCTCATCATCCAACCCCTGACTCATCCTGGTCGTCATCCAACCCCTGACCAATACTGGTCGTCATCCAACCCGTGTGACATCCTGGTCGTCATTCAACCCCTGTGACATCCTGATTGTCGTGCAACCCCTGTGACATCCTGATCGTCGTCCAACTCCTGACCCAACCTGGTCGTCATCCAAGCCTTGACGTATCCTGGTCATCATCCAACCCCAGACCCATGCTGGTCCTCATCCAACCCCTGTCCCATCCTGGTCCTCATCCAACCCCTGACCCATCCTGTTCGTCATCCAAACCCTGACCGATCTTGGTCGTCATCCAACCCCTGACCCATCCTCGTCAACATCCAACCCCTGACCCATTCTGGCTGTCATCCAACCCCTGAGTCATCCTGGTCGTCATCCAACCCCTGACCCATCCTGGCCATCATCCAACCCCTGACCCATCCTGGTCGTCATCCAACCCGTGACCTATCCTGGTCTCATCATCCAACCCCTGACTCATCCTGGTGGTCATCGAACCCCTGACCGATCCTGGTCGACATCCAACCCGTGAGCCATCCTGGTCAGCATCCAACCCCAGAGACATTCTGGTCGACATCCAACCCTTGAGCCATCCTTGTCGTCATCCAGCCCCTGACCCATCCTGGTCGTCATCCAACCCCTGACCCATCCTGGTCGTCATCCAACCCCTGACCCACGCAGGTCTTCATCCAACCCCTGACCCATCCTGGCCATCATCCATCCCCTGACACATCCTGGTCGTCATCCAACCCGTGACCCATCCTGGTCCTCATCCAACCCCTGAGCCATCCTGGTCGGCATTCAACCCCTGAGCCATCCTGGTCGGCATCCAACCCGTGACCCATCCTGGTCGTCATCCAACCCCTGACCATCCTGATCGTCATCCAACCCCTGTGACATCCTGGTCGTCATTCAACCCCTGTGACATTCTGATCATCATCCAACCCCTGACCCATCTTCTTCATCATCCAACCCGATCCATCCTAGTCATCCTCCAACCCCTGACCCATCCTGGTCTCGTCATCCAAACCCTGACCCATCCTGGTCATCATCCAACCCGTGATCCATCCTCGTCTCATCATCGAACCCCTGACGCATTCTGTTCGTCATCCAACCCCTGACCCAACCTGGTCGTCATCAAACCCCTGACCCATCTTCTTCGTCATCCAACCCGATCCATCCTAGTCATCCTCCAACCCCTAACCCATCCTGGTCATCATCCACCCCTGACCCATCCTGTTCGTCATCCAAACCCTGAACGATCTTGGTCGTCATCCAACCCCTGACCCATCCTCGTCATCATCCAACCCCTGACCCATTCTGGCCGTCATCCAACCCCTGACTCATCCTGGTCGTCATCCAACCCCTGACCCATCCTGGACATCATCCAACCCCTGACCCATCCTGGTCTCATCATCGAACCCCTGACTCATTCTGGTCGTCATCCAACCCCTGACGATCCCTGGTCATCATCCAACCGCAGACCCATGCTGGTCCTCATCCAACCCCACACCCATACTGGTCGCCATCCAATCCCTGACCCATCCTGGTTGTCATCCAACCCCTGACCATCCTGGTCGTCATCCAACCCCTGACCATCCTGGTGGTCATCCAACCCCTGAGCCATCCTGGTCGTCATCCAACCCCTGAGCCATCCTGGTCGGCATCCAAACCCTGAGCCATCCTGGTCATCATCCAACCCGTGATCCATCCTCGTCTCATCATCGAACCCCTGACGCATTCTGTTCGTCATCCAACCCCTGACCCAACCTGGTCGTCATCAAACCCCTGACCCATCTTCTTCGTCATCCAACCCGATCCATCCTAGTCATCCTCCAACCCCTAACCCATCCTGGTCATCATCCACCCCTGACCCATCCTGTTCGTCATCCAAACCCTGAACGATCTTGGTCGTCATCCAACCCCTGAACCATCCTCGTCATCATCCAACCCCTGACCCATTCTGGCCGTCATCCAACCCCTGACTCATCCTGGTCGTCATCCAACCCCTGACCCATCCTGGACATCATCCAACCCCTGACCCATCCTGGTCTCATCATCGAACCCCTGACTCATTCTGGTCGTCATCCAACCCCTGACGATCCCTGGTCATCATCCAACCGCAGACCCATGCTGGTCCTCATCCAACCCCACACCCATACTGGTCGCCATCCAATCCCTGACCCATCCTGGTTGTCATCCAACCCCTGACCATCCTGGTCGTCATCCAACCCCTGACCATCCTGGTGGTCATCCAACCCCTGAGCCATCCTGGTCTCATCATCCAACCCCGGACCCATCCTGGTCTCATCATCCAACCCCTGACCCATCCTGGTCGTCATCCAACCCCTGACCCATCCTGGTCGTCATCCAACCCCTGACCCACGCTGGTCGTCATCCAACCCCTGACCCATCCTGGCCATCATCCAATCCCTGACCCATCCTGGCCGTCATCAAACCCCTGACCCATCCTGGTCGTCATCCAACCCGTGACCTATCCTGGTCTCATCATCCAACCCCTGACTCATCCTGGTGGTCATCGAACCCCTGACCCATCCTGGTCGACATCCAACCCGTGAGCCATCCTGGTCATCATCCAACCCCAGAGCCATTCGGGTCGTCATCCAACCCTTGAGCCATCCTGGTCGTCATCCAACCCCTGACCCATCCTGGTCGTCATCTAACCCCACACCCATCCTGGTCGTCATCCAACCCCTGACCCATCCTGGTCGTCATCCATCCCCTGACTCATCCTGGTCGTCATCCAACCCGTGACCCATCCTGGTCGTCATCCAACCCCTGACCGATCCTGGTCGTCAACAACCCATGACCAATGCTGGTCGTCATCCAACCCCTGACGCATCCTGGTCGTCATCCAACCACTGACCCATTCCTGGTCGTCATCCAACACCTGACCCATCCTGGTCCTCATCCAACCCCTGACCATTCCTGGTCGTCAACCAACCCCTGACCCATCCTGCTCCTCATCCAACCTCTGATTCATCCTAGTCGTCATCCAACCCCTGACCTATCCTGATCGTCATCCAACCCCTGACCCATCCTGATCATTATCCAACCCCTGACCCATCCTGATCGTCATCCAACCCCTGACCAATCCTGGTCTCGTCATCCAACCCGTGACCCATCCTGGTCATCATGCAGCCCGTGACCTATCCTGGTCAGATCATCCAACCCCTGACTCATCCTGGTCGTCATCCAACCCCTGAGCCAACCTGGTCGTCATCCAAGCCCTGAGGCATCCTGGTCGTCATCCAACCCCTGTAACATCCTGATCATCATCCAACCCCTGACCCAACCTGGTCGTCATCCAACTCCTGACCCATCGTGGTCGTCATCCAACCCCTGATCCATCCTGGTCGTCATCCAACCCATGACCCATCCTGGTCGTCATCCAACCCGTGACCTATCCTGGTCGTCATCCAACCCCTGACCCATCCTAGCTGTCATCTATCCCCTGAGCCATCCTGGTCGTCATCCAACCCCTGACCCATGCTGGTCTTCATCCAAACCCTGATCCATCCTGGTCTCATCATCCAACCCCTGACCCATCCTGGTCGTCATCCAACCCCTGACCCATCCTGGTCGTCATCCAACCCGTGACCCATCCTGGTCGTCATCCAACCCCTGAGCCATCCTGGTCGGCATCCAACCCCTGAGCCATCCTGGTCGTCATCCAACCGCTGACCCATCCTGGTCATCATCCATCCCCTGACCATCCTGGTCATCATCCAAACCCTGACCATACTGATCGTCATCCAACCCCTGAGCCATCCTGGTCGTCATGCAACCCCTGAGCCATCCTGGTCGTCATCCAACCCCTGTGACATCCTGGTCGTCATCCAACCCCTGACCCACCCTGGGCCTTATCCAATCCCTGACCCATCCCGGTCATCATCCAAACCCAGACCCATCCTGGTCATCATCCAACCCCTGACCATTTCGGGTCGTCATCCAACCCCTGACCCATCCTGGTCCTCATCCAACCCCACACCCATCCAGGTCGTCATCCAACCCCTGACCCATCCTGGGCGTCATCCAACCCCTGACCCATCCTAGTCTCATCATCCAACCCCTGACCGATCCTGGTCGTCATCCAACCCATGACCAATGCTAGTCGTCATCCAACCTCTGACGCATCCTGATCGTCATCCAACCCCTCACCCATTCCTGGTCGCCATCCAACACCTGACCCATCCTGGTCCTCATCCAACCCCTGACCATTCCTGGTCGTCAACCAACCCCTGACCCATCCTGCTCCTCATCCAACCTCTGATTCATCCTAGTCGTCATCCAACCCCTGACCTATCCTGATCGTCATCCAACCCCTGACCCATCCTGATCATTATCCAACCCCTGACCTCTCCTGATCGTCATCCAACCCCTGACCCATCCTGGCCATCATCCAACCCCTGACCAATCCTGGTCTCGTCATCCAACCCGTGACCCATCCTGGTCATCATGCAGCCCGTGACCCATCCTGGTCAGATCATCCAACCACTGACTCATCCTGGTCGTCATCCAACCCCTGAGCCATCCTGGTCGTCATCCAACCCCTGAGACATCCTGGTCGTCATCCAACCCCTGAGACATCCTGGTCGTCATCCAACCCCTGACCCATCCTGGTAGTCATCCAACCCGTGACGCATCCTGGTCGTCATCCAACACCTGAGCCATCCTGGTCGGCATCCAAACCCTGAGCCATCCTGGTCGTCATCCAACCGCTGACCCATCCTGGTCGTCATCCAACCCCTGACCATCCTGGTCGTCATCCAAACCCTGACCATTCTGATCGTCATCCAACCCCTGAGCCATCCTGGTCGTCATACAACCCCTGAGCCATCCTGGTCGTCATCCAACCCCTGTGACATCCTGGTCGTCATTCAACCCCTGTGACATTCTGATCGTCATCCATCCCCTGACCCAAGCTGGTCATCATCCAACCCCTGACCCATCTTCTTCGTCATCTAATCCGATCCATCCTAATCATCCTCCAACCCCTGACCCATCCTGGTCCCGTCATCCAAACCCTGACCCATCCTGGTCATCATCCAACCCCTGACCCATCCTGGTCGTCATCCAACCCCTGTCCCATCCTGGTCCTCATCCAACCCCTGACCCATCCTGTTCGTCATCCAAACCCTGACCGATCTTGGTCGTCATCCAACCCCTGACCCATCCTCGTCATCATCCAACCCCTGACCCATTCTGGCCGTCATCCAACCCCTGAGTCATCCTGGTCGTCATCCAACCCCTGACCCATCCTGGTCATCATCCGTCCCCTGAACCATCCTCGTAGTCATCCAACCCCTGACCCACGCTGGTCGTCATCCAACCCCTGACCCATCCTGGCCATCATCCAACCCCTGACCCATCCTGGTCGTCATCCAACCCGTGACCTATCCTGGTCTCATCATCCAACCCCTGACTCATCCTGGTGGTCATCGAACCCCTGACCGATCCTGGTCGACATCCAACCCGTGAGCCATCCTGGTCATCATCTAACCCCAGAGACATTCTGGTCGACATTCAACCCTTGAGCCATCCTGGTCGTCATCCAGCCCCTGACCCATCCTGGTCGTCATCCAACCCCTGACCCATCCTGGTCGTCATCCAACCCCTGACCCACGCAGGTCGTCATCCAACCCCTGACCCATCCTGGCCATCATCCTTCCCCTGACCCATCCTGGTCGTCATCCAACCCGTGACCCATCCTGGTCGTCATCCAACCCCTCAGCCATCCTGGTCGGCATTCAACCCCTGAGCCATCCTGGTCGGCATCCAACCCCTGACCCATCCTGGTCGTCATCCAACCCCTGACCATCCTGATCGTCATCCAACCCCTGAGCCATCCTGGTCGTCATACAACCCCTGAGCCATCCTGGTCGTCATCCAACCGCTGTGACATCCTGGTCGTCATTCAACCCCTGTGACATTCTGATCGTCATCCAACCCCTGACCCATCTTCTTCGTCATCCAACCCGATCCATCCTAGTCATCCTCCAACCCCTGACCCATCCTGGTCTCGTCATCCAAACCCTGACCCATCCTGGTCATCATCCAACCCGTGATCCATCCTCGTCTCATCATCGAACCCCTGACGCATCCTGATCGTCATCCAACCCCTGAGCCATCCTGGTCGTCATACAACCCCTGAGCCATCCTGGTCGTCATCCAACCGCTGTGACATCCTGGTCGTCATTCAACCCCTGTGACATTCTGATCGTCATCCAACCCCTGACCCATCTTCTTCGTCATCCAACCCGATCCATCCTAGTCATCCTCCAACCCCTGACCCATCCTGGTCTCGTCATCCAAACCCTGACCTATCCTGGTCATCATCCAACCCGTGATCCATCCTCGTCTCATCATCGAACCCCTGACGCATCCTGGTCGTCATCCAACCCCTGACCCATCCTGGTCCTCATCCAACCCCTGACCCATCCGGTGCGTCATCCAAACCCTGACCGATCTTGGTCGTCATCCAACCCCTGACCCATCCTAGTCATCATCCAACCCTTGACCCATTCTGGCCGTCATCCAACCCCTGCCTCATCCTGGTCGTCATCCAACCCCTGACCCATCCTGGTCATCATCCAACCCCTGACCCATCCTGGTCTCCTCATCGAACCCCTGACTCATTCTGGTCGTCATCCAACCCCTGACGATTCCTGGTCGTCATCCAACTCCTGACTCATGCTGGTCCTCATCCAACCCCACACCCATCCTGGTCGTCATCCAACCACTGACCCATCCTGGTTGTGATCCAACCCCTGACCATCCTGGTCGTCATCCAACTTCTGAGACATCTTGGTCGTCATCCAACCCCTGAGCCATCCTGGTCGTCATCCAACCCCTGACACATCCTGGTCGTCATCGAAACCCTGACCTATCCTGGTCGTTATCCAATCCCTGACCCATCCTGCCCATCATCCATCCCCTGAGCCATCCTGGTCGTCATCCAACCCCTGACACATCCTGGTCGTCATCCAAACCCTGATCCATCCTGGTCTCATCATCCAACCCCTGACACATCCTGGTCATCAACCAACCCGTGACCCATCCTGGTCTCATCATCCAACCCCTGACTCATCCTGGTCGTCATCCAACCCCTGACCAATACTGGTCGTCATCCAACCCGTGTGACATCCTGGTCGTCATTCAACCCCTGTGACATCCTGATTGTCGTGCAACCCCTGTGACATCCTGATCGTCGTCCAACTCCTGACCCAACCTGGTCGTCATCCAAGCCTTGACGTATCCTGGTCATCATCCAACCCCAGACCCATGCTGGTCCTCATCCAACCCCACACCCATACTGGTCGTCATCCAATCCCTGACCCATCCTGGTTGTCATCCAACCCCTGAGCCATCCTGGTCTTCATCCAACCCCTGACCCATCCTGGTCCTCATCCAACCCCTGACCCATCCGGTTCGTCATCCAAACCCTGACCGATCTTGGTCGTCTTCCAACCCCTGACCCATCCTCGTCATCATCCAACCCCTGACCCATTCTGGCCGTCATCCAACCCCTGCCTCATCCTGGTCGTCATCCAACCCCTGACCCATCCTGGTCATCATCCAACCCCTGACCCATCCTGGTCTCCTCATCGAACCCCTGACTCATTCTGGTCGTCATCCAACCCCTGACGATTACTGGTCGTCATCCAACTCCTGACTCATGCTGGTCCTCATCCAACACCACACCCATCCTGGTCGTCATCCAACCACTGATCCATCCTGGTTGTCATCCAACCCCTGACCATCCTGGTCGTCATCCAACCCCTGACACATCTTGGTCGTCATCCAACCCCTGAGCCATCCTGGTCGTCATCCAACCCCTGACACATCCTGGTCGTCATCGAAACCCTGACCTATCCTGGTCGTTATCCAATCCCTGACCCATCCTGCCCATCATCCATCCCCTGAGCCATCCTGGTCGTCATCCAACCCCTGACACATCCTGGTCGTCATCCAACCCCTGACACATCCTGGTCATCATCCAACCCGTGACCCATCCTGGTCTCATCATCCAACCCCTGACTCATCCTGGTCGTCATCCAACCCCTGACCAATACTGGTCGTCATCCAACCCGTGTGACATCCTGGTCGTCATTCTACCCCTGTGACATCCTGATTGTCGTGCAACCCCTGTGACATCCTGATCGTCGTCCAACTCCTGACCCAACCTGGTCGTCATCCAAGCCTTGACGTATCCTGGTCATCATCCAACCCGCGACCAATCCTAGCTGTTATATATCCCCTGAGCCATCCTGGTCGTCATCCAACCCCTGACCCATGCTGGTCGTCATGCAAACCCTGATCCATCCTGGTCTCATCATCCAACCCCTGACCCATCCTGGTCATCATCCAACCCGTGACCCATCCTGGTCTCATCATCCAATACCCTGACTCATCCTGGTTGTCATCCAACCCCTGACCCATCCTGGTCATCATCCAACCCCTGAGCCATCCTGGTCGTCATCCAACCCCTGAGACATCCTGGTCATCATCCAACCCCTGACCCATCCTGGTCGTCATCCAACCCGTGACCCATCCTGGTTGTCATCCAACCCCTGAGCCATCCTGGTCGGCATCCAACCCCTGACCTATCCTGGTCGTCATCCAAACCCTGACCGTCCTTATCGTCATCCAACCCCTGAGCCATCCTGGTCGTCATACAACCCCTGAGCCATCCTGGTCGTCATCCAACCGCTGTGACATCCTGGTCGTCATTCAACCCCTGTGACATTCTGATCGTCATTCAACCCCTGACCCAACCTGGTCGTCATCCAACCCCTGACCCATCTTCTTCGTCATCCAACCCGATCCATCCTAGTCATCCTCCAACCCCTAACCCATCCTGGTCATCATCCAGCCCCTGACTCATCCTGGTCGTCATCCAACCCCTGACCCATCCTGGACATCATCCAACACCTGACCCATCATGGTCTCATCATCGAACCCCTGACTAATTCTGGTCGTCATCCAACCCCTGACGATTCCTGGTCCTCATCCAACCCCACACCCATACTGGTCGCCATCCAATCCCTGACCCATCCTGGTTGTCATCAAACCCCTGACCATCCTGGTCGTCATCCAACCCCTGACCATCCTGGTCGTCATCCAATCCCTGACCCATCCTGGTTGTCATCAAACCCCTGACCCATCCTGGTCGTCATCCAACCCGTGACCTATCCTGGTCTCATCATCCAACCACTGACTCATCCTGGTGGTCATCGAACCCCTGACCCATTCTGGTCGACATCCAACCCGTGAGCCATCCTGGTCATCATCCAACCCCAGAGCCATTCTGGTCGTCATGCAACCCTTGAGACATCCTGGTCGTCATCCAACCCCTGATCCATCCTGGTCGTCATCTAACCCCACACCCATCCTGGTCGTCATCCAACCCCTGACCCATCCTGGACGTCAGACATCCCCTGACTCATCCTGGTCGTCATCCAACCCGTGACCCACCCTGGTCGTCATCCAACCCCTGACCCATCTTGGTCGTCATCCAACCCCTGACCTATCCTGGTCGTCATCCAATCCCTGACCCATCCTGCCCATCATCCATCCCCTGAGCCATCCTGGTCGTCATCCAATCCCTGACCCATCCTGGTTGTCATCAAACCCCTGACCCATCCTGGTCGTCATCCAACCCGTGACCTATCCTGGTCTCATCATCCAACCCCTGACTCATCCTGGTGGTCATCGAACCCCTGACCCATCCTGGTCGACATCCAACCCGTGAGCCATCCTGGTTATCATCCAACCCCAGAGCCATTCTGGTCGTCATCCAACCCTTGAGACATCCTGGTCGTCATCCAACCCCTGACCCATCCTGGTCGTCATCTAACCCCACACCCATCCTGGTCGTCATCCAACCCCTGACCCATCCTGGTCGTCATCCATCCCCTGACTCATCCTGGTCGTCATCCAACCCGTGACCCATCCTGGTCGTCATCCAACCCCTGACCCATCTTGGTCGTCATCCAACCCCTGACCTATCCTGGTCGTCATCCAATCCCTGACCCATCCTGCCCATCATCCATCCCCTGAGCCATCCTGGTCGTCATCCAACCCCTGACACATCCTGGTCGTCATCCAACCCCTGATCCATCCTGGTCTCATCATCCAACCCCTGACCCATCCTGGTCATCATCCAACCCGTGACCCATCCTTGTCTCATCATCCAACCCCTGACTCATCCTGGTCGTCATCCAACCCCTGACCCATACTGGTCGTCATCCAACCCGTGTGACATCCTGGTCGTCATTCAACCCCTGTGACATCCTGATCGTCGTGTAACCCCTGTGACTCCTGATCGTCGTCCAACTCATGACCCATCCTGGTGGTCATCCAACCCCTGACCCATCCTGGTCGTCATCCAACCCCACACCCATCCTTGTCATCATCCAACCCCTGACCCATCTTGGTCGTCATCCAACCTTTGACCCATCCTGGTCGTCATCCTACCCCTGAGCCATCCTGGTCGTCATCCAACCCCTGACCATCCTGATCGTCATCCAACCCCTGAGCCATCCTGGTCGTCATCCAACCCATGAGCCAATCTGGTCGTCATCCAACCCCTGTGACTTACTGGACGTCATTCAACCCCGTGACATCCTGATCGTCATCCATCCCCTAACCCATCTTGTTCGTCATCCAACCCGACCCATCGTAGTCATCATCCAACCCCTGACCAATCCTGGTCTCGTCATCCAACCCCTGATCCATCCTGGTCATCATCCAACCCGTGATCCATCCTGGTCGTCATCCAACCCCTGACACATCCTGGTCGTCAACGAACCCCTGACGTATCCTGGTCGTCATCCAATCCCTGACCCATCCTGCCCGTCATCAATCCCCTGAGCCATTCTGGTCGACATCCAACCCTTGAGACATCCTGGTCGTCATCCAACCCCTGATCCATCCTGGTCGTCATCTAACCCCACACCCATCCTGGTCGTCATCCAACCCCTGACCCATCCTGGACGTCAGCCATCCCCTGACTCATCCTGGTCGTCATCCAACCCGTGACCCACCCTGGTCGTCATCCAACCCCTGACCCATCTTGGTCGTCATCCAACCCCTGACCTATCCTGGTCGTCATCCAATCCCTGACCCATCCTGCCCATCATCCATCCCCTGAGCCATCCTGTTCGTCATCCAATCCCTGACCCATCCTGGTTGTCATCAAACCCCTGACCCATCCTGGTCGTCATCCAACCCGTGACCTATCCTGGTCTCATCATCCAACCCCTGACTCATCCTGGTGGTCATCGAACCCCTGACCCATCCTGGTCGACATCCAACCCGTGAGCCATCCTGGTCATCATCCAACCCCAGAGCCATTCTGGTCGTCATCCAACCCTTGAGACATCCTGGTCGTCATCCAACCCCTGACCCATCCTGGTCGTCATCTAACCCCACACCCATCCTGGTCGTCATCCAACCCCTGACCCATCCTGGTCGTCATCCATCCCCTGACTCATCCTGGTCGTCATCCAACCCGTGACCCATCCTGGTCGTCATCCAACCCCTGACCCATCTTGGTCGTCATCCAACCCCTGACCTATCCTGGTCGTCATCCAATCCCTGACCCATCCTGCCCATCATCCATCCCCTGAGCCATCCTGGTCGTCATCCAACCCCTGACACATCCTGGTCATCATCCAACCCCTGATCCATCCTGGTCTCATCATCCAACCCCTGACCCATCCTGGTCATCATCCAACCCGTGACCCATCCTTGTCTCATCATCCAACCCCTGACTCATCCTGGTCGTCATCCAACCCCTGACCCATACTGGTCGTCATTCAACCCCTGTGACATCCTGATCGTCGTGTAACCCCTGTGACTCCTGATCGTCGTCCAACTCATGACCCATCCTGGTGGTCATCCAACCCCTGACCCATCCTGGTCGTCATCCAACCCCACACCCATCCTGGTCATCATCCAACCCCTGACCCATCTTGGTCGTCATCCAACCTTTGACCCATCCTGGTCGTCATCCTACCCCTGAGCCATCCTGGTCGTCATCCAACCCCTGACCATCCTGATCGTCATCCAACCCCTGAGCCATCCTGGTCGTCATCCAACCCATGAGCCAATCTGGTCGTCATCCAACCCCTGTGACTTACTGGACGTCATTCAACCCCGTGACATCCTGATCGTCATCCATCCCCTAACCCATCTTGTTCGTCATCCAACCCGACCCATCGTAGTCATCATCCAACCCCTGACCAATCCTGGTCTCGTCATCCAACCCCTGATCCATCCTGGTCATCATCCAACCCGTGATCCATCCTGGTCGTCATCCAACCCCTGACACATCCTGGTCGTCAACGAACCCCTGACGTATCCTGGTCGTCATCCAATCCCTGACCCATCCTGCCCGTCATCAATCCCCTGAGCCATCCTGGTCGTCATCCAACCCCTGACACATCCTGGTCGTCATCCAACCCCTGATCCATCCTGGTCTCATCATCCAACCCCTGACCCATCCTGGTCATCATCCAACTCGTGACCCATCCTGGTCTCATCATCCAACCCCTGACTCATCCTGGTCGTCATCCAAACCCTGACCTATACTGGTCGTCATCCAACCCGTGTGACATCCTGGTCGTCATTCAACCCCTGTGACATCCTGATTGTCGTGCAACCCCTGTGACATCCTGATCGTCGTCCAAATCCTGACCCATCCTGGTCGTCATCCAACCCCTGACATATCCTGGTCGTCATCCAACCCCACACCCATCCTGGCCGTCATCCAACCCCTGACCCATCTTGGTCGTCATCCAACCTTTGACCCATCCTGGTCGTCATCCTACACCTGACCCATCCTGGTCGTCATCCAACCCGTGACCCATCCTGGTCGTCATCCAACCCCTGAGCCATCCTGGTCGTCATCCAACCCCTGACCATCCTGATCGTCATCCAACCCCTGAGCCATCCTGGTCGTCATCCAATCCCTGAGCCAATATGGTCGTCATCCAACCCCTGTGACATACTGGTCGTCATCCAACCCCTGACCCATCTTGTTCGTCATCCAACCCGACCCGTCGTAGTCATCATCCAACCCCTGACCAATCCTGGTCTCATCATCGAACCCCTGAGGCATCCTGGTCGTCATCAAACCCCTGACCCATCCTGGTCCTCATCCAACCCCTGACCCATCCTGGTCGTCATCCAACCCCTGACCCATCCTGGTCGTCATCCAACCCCTGACCCATCCTGGTCTCATCATCGAACCCCTGACTCATCCTGGTCGTCCTCAAACCCCTGACGATTCCTGGTCGTCATCCAACCCCTGACCCATGCTGGTCCTCATCCAACTCATGACCCATCCTGGTCGTTATCCAACCCCTGACCCATCCTGGTCGTCATACAATCCCTGACCCATCCTGGTCGTCATCCAACCCGTGACCCATCCTCATCGTCTTCCAACCCCTGAGCCATCCTGGTCATCATCCAACCCCTGAGCCATTCTGGTCGTCATCCAACCCTTGAGACATCCTGGTCGTCATCCAACCCCTGACCCATCCTGGTCGTCATCTAACCCCACACCCATCCTGGTCGTCATCCAACCCCTGAGCCATCCTGGTCGTCATCCATCCCCTGACTCATCCTGGTCGTCATCCAACCCGTGACCCATCCTGGTCGTCATCCAACCCCTGACCCATCTTGGTCGTCATCCAACCCCTGACCTATCCTGGTCGTCATCCAATCCCTGACCCATCCTGCCCATCATCCATCCCCTGAGCCATCCTGGTCGTCATCCAACCCCTGACACATCCTGGTCGTCATCCAACCCCTGATCCATCCTGGTCTCATCATCCAACCCCTGACCCATCCTGGTCATCATCCAACCCGTGACCCATCCTTGTCTCATCATCCAACCCCTGACTCATCCTGGTCGTCATCCAACCCCTGACCCATACTGGTCGTCATCCAACCCGTGTGACATCCTGGTCGTCATTCAACCCCTGTGACATCCTGATCGTCGTGTAACCCCTGTGACTCCTGATCGTCGTCCAACTCATGACCCATCCTGGTGGTCATCCAACCCCTGACCCATCCTGGTCGTCATCCAACCCCACACCCATCCTGGTCATCATCCAACCCCTGACCCATCTTGGTCGTCATCCAACCTTTGACCCATCTGGTCGTCATCCTACCCCTGAGCCATCCTGGTCGTCATCCAACCCCTGACCATCCTGATCGTCATCCAACCTCTGAGCCATCCTGGTCGTCATCCAACCCATGAGCCAATCTGGTCGTCATCCAACCCCTGTGACTTACTGGACGTCATTCAACCCCGTGACATCCTGATCGTCATCCATCCCGTAACCCATCTTGTTCATCATCCAACCCGACCCATCGTAGTCATCATCCAACCCCTGACCAATCCTGGTCTCGTCATCCAACCCCTGATCCATCCTGGTCATCATCCAACCCGTGATCCATCCTGGTCGTCATCCAACCCCTGACACATCCTGGTCGTCAACGAACCCCTGACGTATCCTGGTCGTCATCCAATCCCTGACCCATCCTGCCCGTCATCAATCCCCTGAGCCATCCTGGTCGTCATCCAACCCCTGACACATCCTGGTCGTCATCCAACCCCTGATCCATCCTGGTCTCATCATCCAACCCCTGACCCATCCTGGCCATCATCCAACCCCAGACCAATCCTGGTCCTGTCATCCAACCCGTGACCCATCCTGGTCATCATGCAGCCCGTGACCCATCCTGGTCACATCATCCAACCCCTGACTCATCCTGGTCGTCATCCAACCCCTGAGCCATCCTAGTCGTCATCCAAGCCCTGAGCCATCGTTGTCGTCATCCAACCCCTGTGACATCCTGATCGTCAACCAACCCCTGACCCAACCTGGTCGTCATACAACTCCTGACCCATCGTTGTCGTCATCCAACCCATGACCCATCCTGGTCGTCATTGAACTCCTGACCCATTTTGGTCGTTATCCAAGCACTGAGCCATCCTGGTCGTCATCCAATCCCTGACCTGTCCTGGTCATCATCCAACCCCTGACCCATCCTAGCTGTCATCCATCCCCTGAGCCATCCTGGTCGTCATCCAACCCCTGACCCATGCTGGTCGTCATCCAAACCCTGATCCATCCTGGTCTCATCATCCAACCCCTGACCCATCCTGGTCATCATCCAACCCGTGACCCATCCTGGTCTCATCATCCAATACCCTGACTCATCCTGGTCGTCATCCAACCCCTCAGCCATCCTGGTCGTCTTCCAACCCCTGAGACATCCTGGTCGGCATCCAACCCCTGACCCATCCTGGTCGTCATCCAACCCGTGACCCATCCTGGTCGTCATCCAACCCCTGAGCCATCCTGGTCGGCATCCAACCCTGACCCATCCTGGTCGTCATCCAACACCTGACCATCCTGATCGTCATCCAACCCCTGAGCCATCCTGGTCGTCATACAACCCCTGAGCCATCCTGGTCGTCATCCAACCGCTGTGACATCCTGGTCGTTATTCAACCCCTGTGACATTCTGATCTTCATCCAACACCTGACGCAACCTGGTCGTCATCCAACCCCTGACCCATCTTCTTCGTCATCCAACCCGATCCATCCTAGTCATCCTCCAACCCCTGACCCATCCTGGTCTCGTCATCCAAACCCTGAACAATCCTGGTCATCATCCAACCCGTGATCCATCCTGGTCACATCATCGAACCCCTGACCCATCCTGGTCATCATCCAACCCGTGACCCATCCTGGTCTCATCATCCAATACCCTGACTCATCCTGGTTGTCATCCAACCCCTGACCCATCCTGGTCATCATCCAACCCCTGAGCCATCCTGGTCGTCATCCGACCCCTGAGACATCCTGGTCGTCATCCAACCCCTGACCCATCCTGGTCGTCATCCAACCCGTGACCCATCCTGGTTGTCATCCAACCCCTGAGCCATCCTGGCCGTCATCCAACCCCTGACCCATCCTAGTCGTCATCCAAACCCTGACCGTCCTGATCGTCATCCAACCCCTGAGCCATCCTGGTCGTCATACAACCCCTGAGCCATCCTGGTCGTCATCCAACCGCTGTGACATCCTGGTCGTCATTCAACCCCTGTGACATTCTGATCGTCATCCAACCCCTGACCCAACCTGGTCGTCATCCAACCCCTGACCCATCTTCTTCGTCATCCAACCCGATCCATCCCAGTCATCCTCCAATCCCTAAACCATCCTGGTCGTCATCCAACCCCTGACCCACCCTGGCCCTTATCCAATCCCTGACCCATCCCGGTCATCATCCAAACCCTGACCCATCCTGGTCATCATCCAACCCCTGAACATTTCGGGTCGTCATCCAACCCCTGACCCATCCTGGTCCTCATCCAACCCCACACCCATCCAGGTCGTCATCCAACCCCTGACCCATCCTGGTCGTCATCCAACCCCTGACCCATCCTGGTCTCATCATCCAACCCCTGACCGATCCTGGTCGTCATCCAACCCATGACCAATGCTGGTCGTCATTCAACCTCTGACGCATCCTGGTCGTCATCCAACCCCTGACCATTCCTGGTCGTCATCCAACACCTGACCCATCCTGGTCCTCATCCAACCCCTGACCATTCCTGGTCGTCAACCAACCCCTGACCCATCCTGCTCCTCATCCAACCACTGATTCATCCTAGTCGTCATCCAACCCCTGACCTATCCTGATCGTCATCCAACCCCTGACCCATCCTGATCATAATCCAACCCCTGACCTATCCTGATCGTCATCCAACCCCTGACCCATCCTGGCCATCATACAACCCCTGACCAATCCTGGACTCGTCATCCAACCCGTGACCCATCCTGGTCATCATGCAGCCCGTGACCCATCCTGGTCAGATCATCCAACCACTGACTCATCCTGGTCGTCATCCAACCCCTGAGCCATCCTGGTCGTCATCCAACCCCTGAGACATCCTGGTCGTCATCCAACCCCTGAGACATCCTGGTCGTTATCCAACCCCTGACCCATCCTGGTCGTCATCCAACCCGTGACCCATCCTGGTCGTCATCCAACCCCTGAGCCATCCTGGTCGGCATCCAAACCCTGAGCCATCCTGGTCGTCATCCAACCGCTGACCCATCCTGGTCGTCATCCAACCCCTGACCATCCTGGTCATCATCCAAACCCTGACCATCCTGATCGTCATCCAACCCCTGAGCCATCCTGGTCGTCATCCAACCCCTGAGACATCCTGGTCGTCATCCAACCCCTGTCCCATCCTGGTCCTCATCCAACCCCTGACCCATCCTGTTCGTCATCCAAACCCTGACCGATGTTGGTCGTCATCCAAGCCCTGACCCATCCTCGTCATCATCCAACCCCTGACCCATTCTGGCCGTCATCCAACCCCTGACCCATCCTTGCCGTCATCAAACCCCTGACCCATCCTGGTCGTCATCCAACCCGTGACCTATATTGGTCTCATCATCCAACCCCTGACTCATCCTGGTGGTCATCGAACCCCTGACCCATCCTGGTCGACATCCAACCCGTGAGCCATCCTGGTCATCATCCAACCCCAGAGCCATTCTGGTCGTCATCCAACCCTTGAGCCATCCTGGTCGTCATTCAACCTCTGACGCATCCTGGTCGTCATCCAACCCCTGACCCATTCCTGGTCGTCATCCAACACCTGACCCATCCTGGTCCTCATCCAACCCCTGACCATTCCTGGTCGTCAACCAACCCCTGACCCATCCTGCTCCTCATCCAACCACTGATTCATCCTAGTCGTCATCCAACCCCTGACCTATCCTGATCGTCATCCAACCCCTGACCCATCCTGATCATAATCCAACCCCTGACCTATCCTGATCGTCATCCAACCCCTGACCCATCCTGGCCATCATCCAACCCCTGACCAATCCTGGTCTCGTCATCCAACCCGTGACCCATCCTGGTCATCATGCAGCCCGTGACCCATCCTGGTCAGATCATCCAACCACTGACTCATCCTGGTCGTCATCCAACCCCTGAGCCATCCTGGTCGTCATCCAACCCCTGAGACATCCTGGTCGTCATCCAACCCCTGAGACATCCTGGTCGTTATCCAACCCCTGACCCATCCTGGTCGTCATCCAACCCGTGACCCATCCTGGTCGTCATCCAACCCCTGAGCCATCCTGGTCGGCATCCAAACCCTGAGCCATCCTGGTCGTCATCCAACCGCTGACCCATCCTGGTCGTCATCCAACCCCTGACCATCCTGGTCATCATCCAAACCCTGACCATCCTGATCATCATCCAACCCCTGAGCCATCCTGGTCGTCATCCAACCCCTGAGACATCCTGGTCGTCATCCAACCCCTGTCCCATCCTGGTCCTCATCCAACCCCTGACCCATCCTGTTCGTCATCCAAACCCTGACCGATGTTGGTCGTCATCCAAGCCCTGACCCATCCTCGTCATCATCCAACCCCTGACCCATTCTGGCCGTCATCCAACCCCTGACCCATCCTTGCCGTCATCAAACCCCTGACCCATCCTGGTCGTCATCCAACCCGTGACCTATATTGGTCTCATCATCCAACCCCTGACTCATCCTGGTGGTCATCGAACCCCTGACCCATCCTGGTCGACATCCAACCCGTGAGCCATCCTGGTCATCATCCAACCCCAGAGCCATTCTGGTCGTCATCCAACCCTTGAGCCATCCTGGTCGTCATCCAACCCCTGACCCATCCTGGTCGTCATCCAAACCCTGACCCATCCTGGTCGTCATCTAACCCCACACCCATCCTGGTCGTCATCCAACCCCTGACCCATCCTGGTCGTCATCCATCCCCTGACTCATCCTGGTCGTCATCCAACCCGTGACCCATCCTGGTCGTCATCCAACCCCTGACCGATCCTGGTCGTCATCCAACCCATGACCAATGCTGGTCGTCATCCAACCCCTGATCCATCCTGGTCGTCATCCAACCCATGACTCATCCTGGTCGTCATCCAACCCGTGACCTATCCTGGTCGTCATCCAACCCCTGACCCATCCTAGCTGTCATCTATCCCCTGAGCCATCCTGGTCGTCATCCAACCCCTGACCCATGCTGGTCTTCATCCAAACCCTGATCCATCCTGGTCTCATCATCCAACCCCTGACCCATCCTGGTCGTCATCCAACCCCTGACCCATCCTGGTCGTCATCCAACCCGTGACCCATCCTTGTCGTCATCCAACCCCTGAGCCATCCTAGTCGTCATCCAACCGCTGACCCATCCTGTTCGTCATCCATCCCCTGACCATCCTGGTCATCATCCAAACCCTGACCATCCTGATCGTCATCCAACCCCTGAGCCATCCTGGTCGTCATACAACCCCTGAGCCATCCTGGTCGTCATCCAACCCCTGTGACATCCTGGTCGTCATCCAACCCCTGACCCACCCTGGCCCTTATCCAATCCCTGACCCATCCCGGTCATCATCCAAACCCTGACCCATCCTGGTCATCATCCAACCCCTGAACATTTCGGGTCGTCATCCAACCCCTGACCCATCCTGGTCCTCATCCAACCCCACACCCATCCAGGTCGTCATCCAACCCCTGACCCATCCTGGTCGTCATCCAACCCCTGACCCATCCTGGTCTCATCATCCAACCCCTGACCGATCCTGGTCGTCATCCAACCCATGACCAATGCTGGTCGTCATCCAACCTCTGACGCATCCTGGTCGTCATCCAACCCCTGACCCATTCCTGGTCGTCATCCAACACCTGACCCATCCTGGTCCTCATCCAACCCCTGACCATTCCTGGTCGTCAACCAACCCCTGACCCATCCTGCTCCTCATCCAACCACTGATTCATCCTAGTCGTCATCCAACCCCTGACCTATCCTGATCGTCATCCAACCCCTGACCCATCCTGATCATAATCCAACCCCTGACCTATCCTGATCGTCATCCAACCCCTGACCCATCCTGGCCATCATCCAACCCCTGACCAATCCTGGTCTCGTCATCCAACCCGTGACCCATCCTGGTCATCATGCAGCCCGTGACCCATCCTGGTCAGATCATCCAACCACTGACTCATCCTGGTCGTCATCCAACCCCTGAGCCATCCTGGTCGTCATCCAACCCCTGAGACATCCTGGTCGTCATCCAACCCCTGAGACATCCTGGTCGTCATCCAACCCCTGACCCATCCTGGTCGTCATCCAACCCGTGACCCATCCTGGTCGTCATCCAACCCCTGAGCCATCCTGGTCGGCATCCAAACCCTGAGCCATCCTGGTCGTCATCCAACCGCTGACCCATCCTGGTCATCATCCAAACCCTCACCATCCTGGTCATCATCCAAACCCTGACCATCCTGATCGTCATCCAACCCCTGAGCCATCCTGGTCGTCATCCAACCCCTGAGACATCCTGGTCGTCATCCAACCCCTGTCCCATCCTGGTCCTCATCCAACCCCTGACCCATCCTGTTCGTCATCCAAACCCTGACCGATGTTGGTCGTCATCCAAGCCGTGACCCATCCTCGTCATCATCCAACCCCTGACCCATTCTGGCCGTCATCCAACCCCTGACCCATCCTTGCCGTCATCAAACCCCTGACCCATCCTGGTCGTCATCCAACCCGTGACCTATATTGGTCTCATCATCCAACCCCTGACTCATCCTGGTGGTCATCGAACCCCTGACCCATCCTGGTCGACATCCAACCCGTGAGCCATCCTGGTCATCATCCAACCCCAGAGCCATTCTGGTCGTCATCCAACCCTTGAGCCATCCTGGTCGTCATCCAACCCCTGACCCATCCTGGTCGTCATCTAACCCCACACCCATCCTGGTCGTCATCCAACCCCTGACCCATCCTGGTCGTCATCCATCCCCTGACTCATCCTGGTCGTCATCCAACCCGTGACCCATCCTGGTCGTCATCCAACCCCTGACCGATCCTGGTCGTCATCCAACCCATGACCAATGCTGGTCGTCATCCAACCCCTGACGTATCCTGGTCGTCATCCAACCCCTGACCCATTCCTGGTCGTCATCCAACCCCTGACCCATCCTGGTCCTCATCCAACGTCTGACCATTCCTGGTCGTTAACCAACCCCTGACCCATCCTGCTCCTCATTTAACCTCTGATTCATCCTAGTCGTCATCCAACCCCTGACCTATCCTGATCGTCATCCAACCCCTGACCCATCCTGATCATTATCCAACCCCTGACCCGTCCTGATCGTCATCCAACCCCTGACCAATCCTGGTCTCGTCATCCAACCCGTGACCCATCCTGGTCATCATGCAGCCCGTGACCCATCCTGGTCAGATCATCCATCCCCTGACTCATCCTGGTCGTCATCCAACCCCTGAGCCAACCTGGTCGTCATCCAAGCCCTGAGGCATCCTGGTCGTCATCCAACCCCTGTAACATCCTGATCATCATCCAACCCCTGACCCAACCTGGTCGTCATCCAACTCCTGACCCATCGTGGTCGTCATCCAACACCTGATCCATCCTGGTCGTCATCCAACCCATGTCTCATCCTGGTCGTCATCCAACCCGTGACCTATCCTGGTCGTCATCCAAACCCTGACCCATCCTAGCTGTCATCTATCCCCTGAGCCATCCTGGTCGTCATCCAACCCCTGACCCATGCTGGTCTTCATCCAAACCCTGATCCATCCTGGTCTCATCATCCAACCCCTGACCCATCCTGGTCGTCATCCAACCCCTGACCCATCCTGGTCGTCATCCAACCCGTGACACATCCTGGTCGTCATCCAACCCCTGAGCCATCCTAGTCGTCATCCAACCGCTGACCCATCCTGGTCGTCATCCATCCCCTGACCATCCTGGTCATCATATAAACCCTGACCATCCTGATCGTCATCCAACCCCTGAGCCATCCTGGTCGTCATACAACCCCTGAGCCATCCTGGTCGTCATCCAACCCCTGTGACATCCTGGTCGTCATCCAACCCCTGACCCACCCTGGCCCTTATCCAATCCCTGACCCATCCCGGTCATCATCCAAACCCTGACCCATCCTGGTCATCATCCAACCCCTGAACATTTCGGGTCGTCATCCAACCCCTGACCCATCCTGGTCCTCATCCAACCCCACACCCATCCAGGTCGTCATCCAACCCCTGAGCCATCCTGGTCGTCATCCAACCCCTGAGACATCCTGGTCGTCATCCAACCCCTGACCCATGCTGGTCGTCATCCAACCCGTGACCCATCCTGGTTGTCATCCAACCCCTGAGCCATCCTGGTCGTCATCCAACCCCTGACCCATCCTAGTCGTCATCCAAGCCCTGAGCCATCGTTGTCGTCATCCAACCCCTGTGACATCCTGATCGTCAACCAACCCCTGACCCAACCTGGTCGTCATACAACTCCTGACCCATCGTTGTCGTCATCCAACCCATGACCCATCCTGGTCGTCATTGAACTCCTGACCCATTTTGGTCGTTATCCAAGCACTGAGCCATCCTGGTCGTCATCCAACCCCTGACCTGTCCTGGTCATCATCCAACCCCTGACCCATCCTAGCTGTCATCCATCCCCTGAGCCATCCTGGTCGTCATCCAACCCCTGACCCATGCTGGTCGTCATCCAAACCCTGATCCATCCTGGTCTCATCATCCAACCCCTGACCCATCCTGGTCATCATCCAACCCGTGACCCATCCTGGTCTCATCATCCAATACCCTGACTCATCCTGGTCGTCATCCAACCCCTCAGCCATCCTGGTCGTCTTCCAACCCCTGAGACATCCTGGTCGGCATCCAACCCCTGACCCATCCTGGTCGTCATCCAACCCGTGACCCATCCTGGTCGTCATCCAACCCCTGAGCCATCCTGGTCGGCATCCAACCCCTGACCCATCCTGGTCGTCATCCAACACCTGACCATCCTGATCGTCATCCAACCCCTGAGCCAACCTGGTCGTCATACAACCCCTGAGCCATCCTGGTCGTCATCCAACCGCTGTGACATCCTGGTCGTTATTCAACCCCTGTGACATTCTGATCTTCATCCAACACCTGACGCAACCTGGTCGTCATCCAACCCCTGACCCATCTTCTTCGTCATCCAACCCGATCCATCCTAGTCATCCTCCAACCCCTGACCCATCCTGGTCTCGTCATCCAAACCCTGACCCATCCTGGTCATCATCCAACCCGTGATCCATCCTGGTCACATCATCGAACCCCTGACCCATCCTGGTCATCATCCAACCCGTGACCCATCCTGGTCTCATCATCCAATACCCTGACTCATCCTGGTTGTCATCCAACCCCTGACCCATCCTGGTCATCATCCAACCCCTGAGCCATCCTGGTCGTCATCCAACCCCTGAGACATCCTGGTCGTCATCCAACCCCTGACCCATCCTGGTCGTCATCCAACCCGTGACCCATCCTGGTTGTCATCCAACCCCTGAGCCATCCTGGTCGTCATCCAACCCCTGAGACATCCTGGTCGTCATCCAACCCCTGACCCATCCTGGTCGTCATCCAACCCGTGACCCATCCTGGTTGTCATACAACCCCTGAGCCATCCTGGTCGTCATCCAACCGCTGTGACATCCTGGTCGTCATTCAACCCCTGTGACATTCTGATCGTCATCCAACCCCTGACCCAACCTGGTCGTCATCCAACCCCTGACCCATCTTCTTCGTCATCCAACCCGATCCATCCCAGTCATCCTCCAATCCCTAAACCATCCTGGTCATCATCCAACCCCTGACCCATCCTGTTTGTCATCCAAACCCTGACCGATCTTGGTCGTCATCCAACCCCTGACCCATCCTCGTCATCATCCAACCCCTGACCCATTCTGGCCGTCATCCAACCCCTGACTCATCCTGGTCGTCATCCAACCCCTGAGCCATCCTGGACATCATCCAACCCCTGACCCATCCTGGTCTCATCATCGAACCCCTGACTCATTCTGGTCGTCATCCAACCCCTGACGATTCCTGGTCATCATCCAACCGCAGACCCATGCTGGTCCTCATCCAACCCCACACCCATACTGGTCGTCATCCAATCCCTGACCCATCCTGGTTGTCATCCAACCCCTGACCATCCTGGTCGTCATCCAACCCCTGACCATCCTGGTCGTCATCCAACCCCTGAGCCATGCTGGTCTCATCATCCAACCCCGGACCCATCCTGGTCTCATCATCCAACCCCTGACCCATCCTGGCCGTCATCCAACCCCTGACCCAACCTGGTCGTCATCCAACCCCTGACCCACGTTGGTCGTCATCCAACCCCTGACCCATCCTGGCCATCATCCAACCCCTGACGCATCCTTGCCGTCATCAAACCCCTGACCCATCCTGGTCGTCATCCAACCCCTGACCCATCCTGGTTTCATCATCCAACCCCTGACCGATCCTGGTCGTCATCCAACCCATGACCAATGCTGGTCGTCATCCAACCTCTGACGCATCCTGGTCGTCATCCAACCCCTGACCCATTCCTGGTCGTCATCCAACACCTGACCCATCCTGGTCCTCATCCAACCCCTGACCATTCCTGGTCGTCAACCAACCCCTGACCCATCCTGCTCCTCATCCAACCACTGATTCATCCTAGTCGTCATCCAACCCCTGACCTATCCTGATCGTCATCCAACCCCTGACCCATCCTGATCATAATCCAACCCCTGACCTATCCTGATCGTCATCCAACCCCTGACCCATCCTGGCCATCATCCAACCCCTGACCAATCCTGGTCTCGTCATCCAACCCGTGACCCATCCTGGTCATCATGCAGCCCGTGACCCATCCTGGTCAGATCATCCAACCACTGACTCATCCTGGTCGTCATCCAACCCCTGAGCCATCCTGGTCGTCATCCAACCCCTGAGACATCCTGGTCGTCATCCAACCCCTGAGACATCCTGGTCGTTATCCAACCCCTGACCCATCCTGGTCGTCATCCAACCCGTGACCCATCCTGGTCGTCATCCAACCCCTGAGCCATCCTGGTCGGCATCCAAACCCTGAGCCATCCTGGTCGTCATCCAACCGCTGACCCATCCTGGTCGTCATCCAACCCCTGACCATCCTGGTCATCATCCAAACCCTGACCATCCTGATCGTCATCCAACCCCTGAGCCATCCTGGTCGTCATCCAACCCCTGAGACATCCTGGTCGTCATCCAACCCCTGTCCCATCCTGGTCCTCATCCAACCCCTGACCCATCCTGTTCGTCATCCAAACCCTGACCGATGTTGGTCGTCATCCAAGCCCTGACCCATCCTCGTCATCATCCAACCCCTGACCCATTCTGGCCGTCATCCAACCCCTGACCCATCCTTGCCGTCATCAAACCCCTGACCCATCCTGGTCGTCATCCAACCCGTGACCTATATTGGTCTCATCATCCAACCCCTGACTCATCCTGGTGGTCATCGAACCCCTGACCCATCCTGGTCGACATCCAACCCGTGAGCCATCCTGGTCATCATCCAACCCCAGAGCCATTCTGGTCGTCATCCAACCCTTGAGCCATCCTGGTCGTCATCCAACCCCTGACCCATCCTGGTCGTCATCCAACCCCTGACCCATCCTGGTCGTCATCTAACCCCACACCCATCCTGGTCGTCATCCAACCCCTGACCCATCCTGGTCGTCATCCATCCCCTGACTCATCCTGGTCGTCATCCAACCCGTGACCCATCCTGGTCGTCATCCAACCCCTGACCGATCCTGGTCGTCATCCAACCCATGACCAATGCTGGTCGTCATCCAACCCCTGATCCATCCTGGTCGTCATCCAACCCATGACTCATCCTGGTCGTCATCCAACCCGTGACCTATCCTGGTCGTCATCCAACCCCTGACCCATCCTAGCTGTCATCTATCCCCTGAGCCATCCTGGTCGTCATCCAACCCCTGACCCATGCTGGTCTTCATCCAAACCCTGATCCATCCTGGTCTCATCATCCAACCCCTGACCCATCCTGGTCGTCGTCCAACCCCTGACCCATCCTGGTCGTCATCCAACCCGTGACCCATCCTGGTCGTCATCCAACCCCTGAGCCATCCTGGTCGGCATCCAACCCCTGAGCCATCCTAGTCGTCATCCAACCGCTGACCCATCCTGTTCGTCATCCATCCCCTGACCATCCTGGTCATCATCCAAACCCTGACCATCCTGATCGTCATCCAACCCCTGAGCCATCCTGGTCGTCATGCAACCCCTGAGCCATCCTGGTCGTCATCCAACCCTTGTGACATCCTGGTCGTCATCCAACCCCTGACCCACCCTGGCCCTTATCCAATCCCTGACCCATCCTGGTCATCATCCAACCCCTGAACATTTCGGGTCGTCATCCAACCCCTGACCCATCCTGGTCCTCATCCAACCCCACACCCATCCAGGTCGTCATCCAACCCCTGACCCATCCTGGTCGTCATCCAACCCCTGACCCATCCTGGTCTCATCATCCAACCCCTGACCGATCCTGGTCGTCATCCAACCCATGACCAATGCTGGTCGTCATCCAACCTCTGACGCATCCTGGTCGTCATCCAACCCCTGACCCATTCCTGGTCGTCATCCAACACCTGACCCATCCTGGTCCTCATCCAACCCCTGACCATTCCTGGTCGTCAACCAACCCCTGACCCATCCTGCTCCTCATCCAACCACTGATTCATCCTAGTCGTCATCCAACCCCTGACCTATCCTGATCGTCATCCAACCCCTGACCCATCCTGATCATAATCCAACCCCTGACCTATCCTGATCGTCATCCAACCCCTGACCCATCCTGGCCATCATCCAACCCCTGACCAATCCTGGTCTCGTCATCCAACCCGTGACCCATCCTGGTCATCATGCAGCCCGTGACCCATCCTGGTCAGATCATCCAACCACTGACTCATCCTGGTCGTCATCCAACCCCTGAGACATCCTGGTCGTCATCCAACCCCTGAGACATCCTGGTCGTCATCCAACCCCTGACCCATCCTGGTCGTCATCCAACCCGTGACCCATCCTGGTCGTCATCCAACCCCTGAGCCATCCTGGTCGGCATCCAAACCCTGAGCCATCCTGGTCGTCATCCAACCGCTGACCCATCCTGGTCGTCATCCAACCCCTCACCATCCTGGTCATCATCCAAACCCTGACCATCCTGATCGTCATCCAACCCCTGAGCCATCCTGGTCGTCATCCAACCCCTGAGACATCCTGGTCGTCATCCAACCCCTGTCCCATCCTGGTCCTCATCCAACCCCTGACCCATCCTGTTCGTCATCCAAACCCTGACCGATGTTGGTCGTCATCCAAGACCTGACCCATCCTCGTCATCATCCAACCCCTGACCCATTCTGGCCGTCATCCAACCCCTGACTCATCCTGGTGGTCATCGAACCCCTGACCCATCCTGGTCGACATCCAACCCGTGAGCCATCCTGGTCATCATCCAACCCCAGAGCCATTCTGGTCGTCATCCAACCCTTGAGCCATCCTGGTCGTCATCCAACCCCTGACCCATCCTGGTCGTCATCTAACTCCACACCCATCCTGGTCGTCATCCAACCCGTGACCCATCCTGGTCGTCATCCAACCCCTGACCGATCCTGGTCGTCATCCAACCCATGACCAATGCTGGTCGTCATCCAACCCCTGACGCATCCTGGTCGTCATCCAACCCCTGACCCATTCCTGGTCGTCATCCAACCCCTGACCCATCCTGGTCCTCATCCAACCTCTGACCATTCCTGGTCGTTAACCAAACCCTGACCCATCCTGCTCCTCATTTAACCTCTGATTCATCCTAGTCGTCATCCAACCCCTGACCTATCCTGATCGTCATCCAACCCCTGACCCATCCTGATCATTATCCAACCCCTGACCCGTCCTGATCGTCATCCAACCCCTGACCAATCCTGGTCTCGTCATCCAACCCGTGACCCATCCTGGTCATCATGCAGCCCGTGACCCATCCTGGTCAGATCATCCAACCCCTGACTCATCCTGGTCGTCATCCAACCCCTGAGCCAACCTGGTCGTCATCCAAGCCCTGAGGCATCCTGGTCGACATCCAACCCCTGTAACATCCTGATCATCATCCAACCCCTGACCCAACCTGGTCGTCATCCAACTCCTGACCCATCGTGGTCGTCATCCAACACCTGATCCATCCTGGTCGTCATCCAACCCATGACTCATCCCGGTCGTCATCCAACCCGTGACCTATCCTGGTCGTCATCCAACCCCTGACCCATCCTAGCTGTCATCCATCCCCTGACCATCCTGGTCATCATCCAAACCCTGACCCATCCTGATCGTCATCCAACCCCTGAGCCATCCTGGTCGTCATACAACCCCTGAGCCATCCTGGTCGTCATCCAACCCCTGTGACATCCTGGTCGTCATCCAACCCCTGACCCACCCTGGCCCTTATCCAATCCCTGACCCATCCCGGTCATCATCCAAACCCTGACCCATCCTGGTCATCATCCAACCCCTGAACATTTCGGGTCGTCATCCAACCCCTGACCCATCCTGGTCCTCATCCAACCCCACACCCATCCAGGTCGTCATCCAACCCCTGACCCATCCTGGTCGTCATCCAACCCCTGACCCATCCTGGTCTCATCATCCAACCCCTGACCGATCCTGGTCGTCATCCAACCCATGACCAATGCTGGTCGTCATCCAACCTCTGACGCATCCTGGTCGTCATCCAACCCCTGACCCATTCCTGGTCGTCATCCAACACCTGACCCATCCTGGTCCTCATCCAACCCCTGACCATTCCTGGTCGTCAACCAACCCCTGACCCATCCTGCTCCTCATCCAACCACTGATTCATCCTAGTCGTCATCCAACCCCTGACCTATCCTGATCGTCATCCAACCCCTGACCCATCCTGAGCATAATCCAACCCCTGACCTATCCTGATCGTCATCCAACCCCTGACCCATCCTGGCCATCATCCAACCCCTGACCAATCCTGGTCTCGTCATCCAACCCGTGACCCATCCTGGTCATCATGCAGCCCGTGACCCATCCTGGTCAGATCATCCAACCACTGACTCATCCTGGTCGTCATCCAACCCCTGAGCCATCCTGGTCGTCATCCAACCCCTGAGACATCCTGGTCGTCATCGAAACCCTGAGACATCCTGGTCGTCATCCAACCCCTGACCCATCCTGGTCGTCATCCAACCCGTGACCCATCCTGGTCGTCATCCAACCCCTGAGCCATCCTGGTCGGCATCCAAACCCTGAGCCATCCTGGTCGTCATCCAACCGCTGACCCATCCTGGTCGTCATCCAACCCCTGACCATCCTGGTCGTCATCCAAACCCTGACCATCCTGATCGTCATCCAACCCCTGAGCCATCCTGGTCGTCATCCAACCCCTGAGACATCCTGGTCGTCATCCAACCCCTGTCCCATCCTGGTCCTCATCCAACCCCTGACCCATCCTGTTCGTCATCCAAACCCTGACCGATGTTGGTCGTCATCCAAGCCCTGACCCATCCTCGTCATCATCCAATCCCTGACCCATTCTGGCCGTCATCCAACCCCTGACCCATCCTTGCCGTCATCAAACCCCTGACCCATCCTGGTCGTCATCCAACCCGTGACCTATATTGGTCTCATCATCCAACCCCTGACTCATCCTGGTGGTCATCGAACCCCTGACCCATCCTGGTCGACATCCAACCCGTGAGCCATCCTGGTCATCATCCAACCTCAGAGCCATTCTGGTCGTCATCCAACCCTTGAGCCATCCTGGTCGTCATCCAACCCCTGACCCATCCTGGTCGTCATCCATCCCCTGACTCATCCTGGTCGTCATCCAACCCGTGACCCATCCTGGTCGTCATCCAACCCCTGACCGATCCTGGTCGTCATCCAACCCCTGACCCATTCCTGGTCGTCATCCAACACCTGACCCATCCTGGTCCTCATCCAACCCCTGACCATTCCTGGTCGTCAACCAACCCCTGACCCATCCTGCTCCTCATTTAACCTCTGATTCATCCTAGTCGTCATCCAACCCCTGACCTATCCTGATCGTCATCCAACCCCTGACCCAACCTGGTCGTCATCCAACCCCTGACCCACGCTGGTCGTCATCCAACCCCTGACCCATCCTGGCCATCATCCAACCCCTGACCCATCCTTGCCGTCATCAAACCCCTGACCCATCCTGGTCGTCATCCAACCCGTGACCTATCCTGGTCTCATCATCCAACCCCTGACTCATCCTGGTGGTCATCGAACCCCTGACCCATCCTGGTCGACATCCAACCCGTGAGCCATCCTGGTCATCATCCAACCCCAGAGCCATTCTGGTCGTCATCCAACCCTTGAGCCATCCTGGTCGTCATCCAACCCCTGACCCATCCTGGTCGTCATCCAACCCCTGACCCATCCTGGTCGTCATCTAACCCCACACCCATCCTGGTCGTCATCCAACCCCTGACCCATCCTGGTCGTCATCCATCCCCTGACTCATCCTGGTCGTCATCCAACCCGTGACCCATCCTGGTCGTCATCCAACCCCTGACCGATCCTGGTCGTCATCCAACCCATGACCAATGCTGGTCGTCATCCAACCCCTGACGCATCCTGGTCGTCATCCAACCCCTGACCCATTCCTGGTCGTCATCCAACACCTGACCCATCCTGGTCCTCATCCTACCCCTGACCATTCCTGGTCGTCAACCAACCCCTGACCCATCCTGATCATTATCCAACCCCTGACCCGTCCTGATCGTCATCCAACCCCTGACCAATCCTGGTCTCGTCATCCAACCCGTGACCCATCCTGGTCATCATGCAGCCCGTGACCCATCCTGGTCAGATCATCCAACCCCTGACTCATCCTGGTCGTCATCCAACCCCTGAGCCAACCTGGTCGTCATCCAAGCCCTGAGGCATCCTGGTCGTCATCCAACCCCTGTAACATCCTGATCATCATCCAACCCCTGACCCAACCTGGTCGTCATCCAACTCCTGACCCATCGTGGTCGTCATCCAACCCCTGATCCATCCTGGTCGTCATCCAACCCATGACTCATCCTGGTCGTCATCCAACCCGTGACCTATCCTGGTCGTCATCCAACCCCTGACCCATCCTAGCTGTCATCTATCCCCTGAGCCATCCTGGTCGTCATCCAACCCCTGACCCATGCTGGTCTTCATCCAAACCCTGATCCATCCTGGTCTCATCATCCAACCCCTGACCCATCCAGGTCGTCATCCAACCCCTGACCCATCCTGGTCGTCATCCAACCCGTGACCCATCCTGGTCGTCATCCAACCCCTGAGCCATCCTGGTCGGCATCCAACCCCTGAGCCATCCTAGTCGTCATCCAACCGCTGACCCATCCTGTTCGTCATCCATCCCCTGACCATCCTGGTCATCATCCAAACCCTGACCATCCTGATCGTCATCCAACCCCTGAGCCATCCTGGTCGTCATACAACCCCTGAGCCATCCTGGTTGTCATCCAACCCCTGTGACATCCTGGTCGTCATCCAACCCCTGACCCACCCTGGCCCTTATCCAATCCCTGACCCATCCCGGTCATCATCCAAACCCTGACCCATCCTGGTCATCATCCAACCCCTGAACATTTCGGGTCGTCATCCAACCCCTGACCCATCCTGGTCCTCATCCAACCCCACACCCATCCAGGTCGTCATCCAACCCCTGACCCATCCTGGTCGTCATCCAACCCCTGACCCATCCTGGTCTCATCATCCAACCCCTGACCGATCCTGGTCGTCATCCAACCCATGACCAATGCTGGTCGTCATCCAACCTCTGACGCATCCTGGTCGTCATCCAACCCCTGACCCATTCCTGGTCGTCATCCAACACCTGACCCATCCTGGTCCTCATCCAACCCCTGACCATTCCTGGTCGTCAACCAACCCCTGACCCATCCTGCTCCTCATCCAACCACTGATTCATCCTAGTCGTCATCCAACCCCTGACCTATCCTGATCGTCATCCAACCCCTGACCCATCCTGATCATAATCCAACCCCTGACCTATCCTGATCGTCATCCAACCCCTGACCCATCCTGGCCATCATCCAACCCCTGACCAATCCTGGTCTCGTCATCCAACCCGTGACCCATCCTGGTCATCATGCAGCCCGTGATCCATCCTGGTCAGATCATCCAACCACTGACTCATCCTGGTCGTCATCCAACCCCTGAGCCATCCTGGTCGTCATCCAACCCCTGAGACATCCTGGTCGTCATCGAAACCCTGAGACATCCCGGTCGTCATCCAATCCCTGACCCATCCTGGTCGTCATCCAACCCGTGACCCATCCTGGTCGTCATCCAACCCCTGAGCCATCCTGGTCGGCATCCAAACCCTGAGCCATCCTGGTCGTCATCCAACCGCTGACCCATCCTGGTCGTCATCCAACCCCTGACCATCCTGGTCGTCATCCAAACCCTGACCATCCTGATCGTCATCCAACCCCTGAGCCATCCTGGTCGTCATCCAACCCCTGAGACATCCTGGTCGTCATCCAACCCCTGTCCCATCCTGGTCCTCATCCAACCCCTGACCCATCCTGTTCGTCATCCAAACCCTGACCGATGTTGGTCGTCATCCAAGCCCTGACCCATCCTCGTCATCATCCAACCCCTGACCCATTCTGGCCGTCATCCAACCCCTGACCCATCCTTGCCGTCATCAAACCCCTGACCCATCCTGGTCGTCATCCAACCCGTGACCTATATTGGTCTCATCATCCAACCCCTGACTCATCCTGGTGGTCATCGAACCCCTGACCCATCCTGGTCGACATCCAACCCGTGAGCCATCCTGGTCATCATCCAACCTCAGAGCCATTCTGGTCGTCATCCAACCCTTGAGCCATCCTGGTCGTCATCCAACCCCTGACCCATCCTGGTCGTCATCCATCCCCTGACTCATCCTGGTCGTCATCCAACCCGTGACCCATCCTGGTCGTCATCCAACCCCTGACCGATCCTGGTCGTCATCCAACCCATGACCAATGCTGGTCGTCATCCAACCCCTGACGCATCCTGGTCGTCATCCAACCCCTGACCCATTCCTGGTCGTCATCCAACACCTGACCCATCCTGGTCCTCATCCAACCCCTGACCATTCCTGGTCGTCAACCAACCCCTGACCCATCCTGCTCCTCATTTAACCTCTGATTCATCCAAGTCGTCATCCAACCCCTGACCTATCCTGATCGTCATCCAACCCCTGACCCATCCTGATAATTATCCAACCCCTGACCCGTCCTGATCGTCATCCAACCCCTGACCAATCCTGGTCTCGTCATCCAACCCGTGACCCATCCTGGTCATCATGCAGCCCGTGACCCATCCTGGTCAGATCATCCAACCCCTGACTCATCCTGGTCGTCATCCAACCCCTGAGCCAACCTGGTCGTCATCCAAGCCCTGAGGCATCCTGGTCGTCATCCAACCCCTGTAACATCCTGATCATCATCCAACCCCTGACCCAACCTGGTCGTCATCCAACTCCTGACCCATCGTGGTCGTCATCCAACCCCTGATCCATCCTGGTCGTCATCCAACCCATGACTCATCCTGGTCGTCATCCAACCCGTGACCTATCCTGGTCGTCATCCAACCCCTGACCCATCCTAGCTGTCATCTATCCCCTGAGCCATCCTGGTCGTCATCCAACCCCTGACCCATGCTGGTCTTCATCTAAACCCTGATCCATCCTGGTCTCATCATCCAACCCCTGACCCATCCTGGTCGTCATCCAACCCCTGAGACATCCTGGTCGTCATCCAACCCCTGAGACATCCTGGTCGTCATCCAACCCCTGACCCATCCTGGTCGTCATCCAACCCGTGACCCATCCTGGTCGTCATCCAACCCCTGAGCCATCCTGGTCGGCATCCAAACCCTGAGCCATCCTGGTCGTCATCCAACCGCTGACCCATCCTGGTCGTCATCCAACCCCTGACCATCCTGGTCGTCATCCAAACCCTGACCATCCTGATCGTCATCCAACCCCTGAGCCATCCTGGTCGTCATCCAACCCCTGAGACATCCTGGTCGTCATCCAACCCCTGTCCCATCTTGGTCCTCATCCAACCCCTGACCCATCCTGTTCGTCATCCAAACCCTGACCGATGTTGGTCGTCATCCAAGCCCTGACCCATCCTCGTCATCATCCAACCCCTGACCCATTCTGGCCGTCATCCAACCCCTGACCCATCCTTGCCGTCATCAAACCCCTGACCCATCCTGGTCGTCATCCAACCCGTGACCTATATTGGTCTCATCATCCAACCCCTGACTCATCCTGGTGGTCATCGAACCCCTGACCCATCCTGGTCGACATCCAACCCGTGAGCCATCCTGGTCATCATCCAACCTCAGAGCCATTCCGGTCGTCATCCAACCCTTGAGCCATCCTGGTCGTCATCCAACCTCTGACCCATCCTGGTCGTCATCCATCCCCTGACTCATCCTGGTCGTCATCCAACCCGTGACCCATCCTGGTCGTCATCCAACCCCTGACCGATCCTGGTCGTCATCCAACCCATGACCAATGCTGGTCGTCATCCAACCCCTGACGCATCCTGGTCGTCATCCAACCCCTGACCCATTCCTGGTCGTCATCCAACACCTGACCCATCCTGCTGCTCATTTAACCTCTGATTCATCCTTGTCGTCATCCAACCCCTGACCTATCCTGATCGTCATCCAACCCCTGACCCATCCTGATCATTATCCAACCCCTGACCCGTCCTGATCGTCATCCAACCCCTGACCAATCCTGGTCTCGTCATCCAACCCGTGACCCATCCTGGTCATCATGCAGCCCGTGACCCATCCTGGTCAGATCATCCAACCCCTGACTCATCCTGGTCGTCATCCAACCCCTGAGCCAACCTGGTCGTCATCCAAGCCCTGAGGCATCCTGGTCGTCATCCAACCCCTGTAACATCCTGATCATCATCCAACCCCTGACCCAACCTGGTCGTCATCCAACTCCTGACCCATCGTGGTCGTCATCCAACCCCTGACCCATCCTAGCTGTCATCTATCCCCTGAGCCATCCTGGTCGTCATCCAACCCCTGACCCATGCTGGTCTTCATCCAAACCCTGATCCATCCTGGTCTCATCATCCAACCCCTGACCCATCCTGGTCGTCATCCAACCCCTGACCCTTCCTGGTCGTCATCCAACCCGTGACCCATCCTGGTCGTCATCCAACCCCTGAGCCATCCTGGTCGGCATCCAACCCCTGAGCCATCCTAGTCGTCATCCAACCGCTGACCCATCCTGGTCGTCATCCATCCCCTGACCATCCTGGTCATCATCCAAACCCTGACCATCCTGATCGTCATCCAACCCCTGAGCCATCCTGGTCGTCATACAACCCCTGAGCCATCCTGGTCGTCATCCAACCCCTGTGACATCCTGGTCGTCGTCCAACCCCTGACCCACCCTGGCCCTTATCCAATCCCTGACCCATCCCGGTCATCATCCAAACCCTGACCCATCCTGGTCATCATCCAACCCCTGAACATTTCGGGTCGTCATCCAACCCCTGACCCATCCTGGTCCTCATCCAACCCCACACCCATCCAGGTCGTCATCCAACCCCTGACCCATCCTGGTCGTCATCCAACCCCTGACCCATCCTGGTCTCATCATCCAACCCCTGACCGATCCTGGTCGTCATCCAACCCATGACCAATGCTGGTCGTCATCCAACCTCTGACGCATCCTGGTCGTCATCCAACCCCTGACCCATTCCTGGTCGTCATCCAACACCTGACCCATCCTGGTCCTCATCCAACCCCTGACCATTCCTGGTCGTCAACCAACCCCTGACCCATCCTGCTCCTCATCCAACCACTGATTCATCCTAGTCGTCATCCAACCCCTGACCTATCCTGATCGTCATCCAACCCCTGACCCATCCTGATCATAATCCAACCCCTGACCTATCCTGATCGTCATCCAACCCCTGACCCATCCTGGCCATCATCCAACCCCTGACCAATCCTGGTCTCGTCATCCAACCCGTGACCCATCCTGGTCATCATGCAGCCCGTGACCCATCCTGGTCAGATCATCCAACCACTGACTCATCCTGGTCGTCATCCAACCGCTGACCCATCCTGGTCATCATCCAACCCCTGACCATCCTGGTCGTCATCCAAACCCTGACCATCCTGATCGTCATCCATCCCCTGACTCATCCTGGTCGTCATCCAACCCGTGACCCATCCTGATCGTCATCCAACCCCTGACCGATCCTGGTCGTCATCCAACCCATGACCAATGCTGGTCGTCATCCAACCCCTGACGCATCCTGGTCGTCATCCAACCCCTGACCCATTCCTGGTCGTCATCCAACACCTGACCCATCCTGGTCCTCATCCAACCCCTGACCATTCCTGGTCGTCAACCAACCCCTGACCCATCCTGCTCCTCATTTAACCTCTGATTCATCCTTGTCGTCATCCAACCCCTGACCTATCCTGATCGTCATCCAACCCCTGACCCATCCTGATCATTATCCAACCCCTGACCCGTCCTGATCGTCATCCAACCCCTGACCAATCCTGGTCTCGTCATCCAACCCGTGACCCATCCTGGTCATCATGCAGCCCGTGACCCATCCTGGTCAGATCATCCAACCCCTGACTCATCCTGGTCGTCATCCAACCCCTGAGCCAACCTGGTCGTCATCCAAGCCCTGAGGCATCCTGGTCGTCATCCAACCCCTGTAACATCCTGATCATCATCCAACCCCTGACCCAACCTGGTCGTCATCCAACTCCTGACCCATCGTGGTCGTCATCCAACCCCTGATCCATCCTGGTCGTCATCCAACCCATGACTCATCCTGGTCGTCATCCAACCCGTGACCTATCCTGGTCGTCATCCAACCCCTGACCCATCCTAGCTGTCATCTATCCCCTGAGCCATCCTGGTCGTCATCCAACCCCTGACCCATGCTGGTCTTCATCCAAACCCTGATCCATCCTGGTCTCATCATCCAACCCCTGACCCATCCTGGTCGTCATCCAACCCCTGACCCTTCCTGGTCGTCATCCAACCCGTGACCCATCCTGGTCGTCATCCAACCCCTGAGCCATCCTGGTCGGCATCCAACCCCTGAGCCATCCTAGTCGTCATCCAACCGCTGACCCATCCTGGTCGTCATCCATCCCCTGACCATCCTGGTCATCATCCAAACCCTGACCATCCTGATCGTCATCCAACCCCTGAGCCATCCTGGTCGTCATACAACCCCTGAGCCATCCTGGTCGTCATCCAACCCCTGTGACATCCAGGTCGTCGTCCAACCCCTGACCCACCCTGGCCCTTATCCAATCCCTGACCCATCCCGGTCATCATCCAAACCCTGACCCATCCTGGTCATCATCCAACCCCTGAACATTTCGGGTCGTCATCCAACCCCTGACCCATCCTGGTCCTCATCCAACCCCACACCCATCCAGGTCGTCATCCAACCCCTGACCCATCCTGGTCGTCATCCAACCCCTGACCCATCCTGGTCTCATCATCCAACCCCTGACCGATCCTGGTCGTCATCCAACCCATGACCAATGCTGGTCGTCATCCAACCTCTGACGCATACTGGTCGTCATCCAACCCCTGACCCATTCCTGGTCGTCATCCAACACCTGACCCATCCTGGTCCTCATCCAACCCCTGACCATTCCTGGTCGTCAACCAAACCCTGACCCATCCTGCTCCTCATCCAACCACTGATTCATCCTAGTCGTCATCCAACCCCTGACCTATCCTGATCGTCATCCAACCCCTGACCCATCCTGATCATAATCCAACCCCTGACCTATCCTGATCGTCATCCAACCCCTGACCCATCCTGGCCATCATCCAACCCCTGACCAATCCTGGTCTCGTCATCCAACCCGTGACCCATCCTGGTCATCATGCAGCCCGTGACCCATCCTGGTCAGATCATCCAACCACTGACTCATCCTGGTCGTCATCCAACCGCTGACCCATCCTGGTCATCATCCAACCCCTGACCATCCTGGTCGTCATCCAAACCCTGACCATCCTGATCGTCATCCAACCCCTGAGCCATCCTGGTCGTCATACAACCGCTGAGCCATCCTGGTCGTCATCCAACCCCTGTGACATCCTGGTCGTCATTCAACCCCTGTGACATACTGATCGTCATCCAACCCCTGACCCAAGCTGGTCGTCATCCAACCCCTGACCCATCTTCTTCGTCATCTAACCCGATCCATCCTAGTCATCCTCCAACCCCTGACCCATCCTGGTCCCGTCATCCAAACCCTGACCCATCCTGGTCATCATCCAACCCCTGACCCATCCTGGTCGTCATCCAACACCTGTCCCATCCTGGTCTTCATCCAACCCCTGACCCATCCTGTTCGTCATCCAAACCCTGACCGATGTTGGTCGTCATCCAAGCCCTGACCCATCCTCGTCATCATCCAACCCCTGACCCATTCTGGCCGTCATCCAACCCCTGACTCATCCAGGTCGTCATCCAACCCCTGACCCATCCTAGTCATCATCCAACCCCTGAACCATCCGCTTAGTCATCCAACCCCTGACCCACGCTGGTCGTCATCCAACCCCTGACCCATCCTGGCCATCATCCAACCCCTGACCCATCCTGGTCGTCATCCAACCCGTGACCTATCCTGGTCTCATCATCCAACCCCTGACTCATCCTGGTGGTCATCGAACCCCTGACCGATCCTGGTCGACATCCAACCCGTGAGCCATCCTGCTCATCATCCAACCCGAGAGACATTCTGGTCGACATCCAACCCTTGAGCCATCCTGGTGTTCATCCAACCCCTGACCCATCCTGGTCGTCATCCAACCCCTGACACATCCTGGTCATCATCCAACCCCTGACCCACGCAGGTCGTCATCCAACTCCTGACCCATCCTGGCCATCATCCAACCCCTGACCCATTCTGGTCGTCATCCAACCCGTGACCCATCCTGGTCGTCATCCAACCCCTGAGCCATCCTGGTCGGCATTCAACCCCTGAGCCATCCTGGTCGGCATCCAACCCCTGACCCATCCTGGTCGTCATCCAACCCATGACCCATCCTGGTCGTCATTGAACTCCTGACCCATTTTGGTCGTTATCCAAGCACTGAGCCATCCTGGTCGTCATCCAACCCCTGACACATCCTGGTCGTCATCCAACCCCTGACCTGTCCTGGTCACCATCCAACCCCTGACCCATCCTTGCTGTCATCCATCCCCTGAGCCATCCTGGTCGTCATCCAACCCCTGACCCATGCTGGTCGTCATCCAAACCCTGATCCATCCTGGTCTCATCATCCAACTCCTGACCCATCCTGGTCATCATCCAACCCGTGACCCATCCTGGTCTCATCATCCAATACCCTGACTCATCCTGGTCGTCATCCAACCCCTCAGCCATCCTGGTCGTCTTCCAACCCCTGAGACATCCTGGTCGTCATCCAACCCCTGACCCATCCTGGTCGTCATCCAACCAGTGACCCATCCTGGTCGTCATCCAACCCCTGAGCCATCCTGGTCGGCATCCAACCCCTGACCCATCCTGGTCGTCATCCAACCCCTGACCATCCTGATCGTCATCCAACCCCTGAGACATCCTGGTCGTCATACAACCCCTGAGCCATCCTGGTCGTCATCCAACCGCTGTGACATCCTGGTCGTTATTCAACCCCTGTGACATTCTGGTCGTCATCCAACACCTGACCCAACCTGGGCGTCATCAAACCCCTGACCCATCTTCTTCGTCATCCAACCCGATCCATCCTAGTCATCCTCCAACCCCTGACCCATCCTGGTCTCGTCATCCAAACCCTGACCCATCCTGGTCATCATCCAACCCGTGATCCATCCTGGTCACATCATCGAACCCCTGACCCATCCTGGTCATCATCCAACCCGTGACCCATCCTGGTCTCATCATCCAATGCCCTGACTCATCCTGGTTGTCATCCAACCCCTGACCCATCCTGGTCATCATCCAACCCCTGAGCCATCCTGGTCGTCATCCAACCCCTGAGACATCCTGGTCGTCATCCAACCCCTGACCCATCCTGGTCGTCATCCAACCCGTGACCCATCCTGGTTGTCATCCAACCCCTGAGCCATCCTGGTCGTCATCCAACCCCTGACCCATCCTAGTCGTCATCCAAACCCTGACCGTCCTGATTGTCATCCAACCCCTGAGCCATCCTGGTCGTCATACAACCCCTGAGCCATCCTGGTCGTCATCCAACCGCTGTGACATCCTGGTCGTCATTCAACCCCTGTGACATTCTGATCGTCATCCAACCCCTGACCCAACCTGGTCGTCATCCAGCCCCTGACCCATCTTCTTCGACATCCAACCCGATCCATCCTAGTCATCCTCCAACCCCTAACCCATCCTGGTCATCATCCAACCGCTGACCCATCCTGTTCGTCATCCAAACCCTGACCGATCTTGGTCGTCATCCAACCCCTGACCCATCCTCGTCATCATCCAACCCCTGACCCATTCTGGCCGTCATCCAACCCCTGATTCATCCTGGTCGTCATCCAACCCCTGACCCATGCTGGTCCTCATCCAACCCCACACCCATACTGGTCGTCATCCAATCCCTGACCCATCCTGGTTGTCATCCAACCCCTGACCATCCTGGTCGTCATCCAACCCGTGACCCATCCTGGTCTCATGATCCAATGCCCTGACTCATCCTGGTTGTCATCCAACCCCTGACCCATCCTGGTCATCATCCAACCCCTGAGCCATCCTGGTCGTCATCCAACCCCTGAGACATCCTGGTCGTCATCCAACCCCTGACCCATCCTGGTCGTCATCCAACCCGTGACCCATCCTGGTTGTCATCCAACCCCTGAGCCATCCTGGTCGTCATCCAACCACTGACCCATCCTAGTCGTCATCCAAACCCTGACCGTCCTGATCGTCATCCAACCCCTGAGCCATCCTGGTCGTCATACAACCCCTGAGCCATCCTGGTCGTCATCCAACCGCTGTGACATCCTGGTCGTCATTCAACCCCTGTGACATTCTGATCGTCATCCAACCCCTGACCCAACCTGGTCGTCATCCAGCCCCTGACCCATCTTCTTCGACATCCAACCCGATCCATCCTAGTCATCCTCCAACCCCTAACCCATCCTGGTCATCATCCAACCGCTGACCCATCCTGTTCGTCATCCAAACCCTGACCGATCTTGGTCGTCATCCAACCCCTGACCCATCCTCGTCATCATCCAACCCCTGACCCATTCTGGCCGTCATCCAACCCCTGATTCATCCTGGTCGTCATCCAACCCCTGACCCATGCTGGTCCTCATCCAACCCCACACCCATACTGGTCGTCATCCAATCCCTGACCCATCCTGGTTGTCATCCAACCCCTGACCATCCTGGTCGTCATCCAACCCCTGACCATCCTGGTCGTCATCCAACCCCTGAGCCATCCTGGTCTCATCATCCAACCCCGGACCCATCCTGGTCTCATCATCCAACCTCTGACCCATCCTGGTCGTCATCCAACCCCTGACCCATCCTGGTCGTCATCCAACCCCTGACCCATCCTGGCCGTCATCAAACCCCTGACCCATCCTGGTCGTCATCCAACCCGTGACCTATCCTGGTCTCATCATCCAACCCCTGACTCATCCTGGTGGTCATCGAACCTCTGACCCATCCTGGTCGTCATCCAACCCATGACCAATGCTGGTCGTCATCCAACCTCTGACGCATCCTGGTCGTCATCCAACCCCTGACCCATTCCTGGTCGTCATCCAACACCTGACCCATCCTGGTCCTCATCCAACCCCTGACCATTCCTGGTCGTCAACCAACCCCTGACCCATCCTGCTCCTCATCCAACCTCTGATTCATCCTAGTCGTCATCCAATCCCTGACCTATCCTGATCGTCATCCAACCCCTGACCCATCCTGATCATTATCCAACCCCTGACCCATCCTGATCGTCATCCAACCCCTGACCAATCCTGGTCTCGTCATTCAACCCCTGACTCATCCTGGTGGTCATCGAACCCCTGACCCATCCTGGTCGACATCCAACCCGTGAGCCATCCTGGTCATCATCCAACCCCAGAGCCATTCTGGTCGTCATCCAACCCTTGAGCCATCCTGGTCGTCATCCAACCCCTGTCCCATCCTGGTCGTCATCCAACCCCTGACCCATCCTGGTCGTCATCTAACCCCACACCCATCCTGGTCGTCATCCAACCCCTGACCCATCCTGGTCGTCATCCATCCCCTGACTCATCCTGGTCGTCATCCAACCCGTGACCCATGCTGGTCGTCATCCAACCCCTGACCGATCCTGGTCGTCATCCAACCCATGACCAATGCTGGTCGTCATCCAACCCCTGACGCATCCTGGTCGTCATCCAACCCCTGACCCATTCCTGGTCGTCATCAAACACCAGACCCATCCTGGTCCTCATCCAACCCCTGACCATTCCTGGTCGTCAACCAACCCCTGACCCATCCTGCTCCTCATCCAACCTCTGATTCATCCTAGTCGTCATCCAACCCCTGACCTATCCTGATCGTCATCCAACCCCTGACCCATCCTGATCATTATCCAACCCCTGACCCATCCTGATCGTCATCCAACCCCTGACCAATCCTGGTCTCGTCATCCAACCCGTGACCCATCCTGGTCATCATGCAGCCCGTGACCCATCCTGGTCAGATCATCCAACCCCTGACTCATCCTGGTCGTCATCCAACCCCTGAGCCAACCTGGTCGTCATCCAAGCCCTGAGGCATCCTGGTCGTCATCCAACCCCTGTAACATCCTGATCATCATCCAACCCCTGACCCAACCTGGTCGTCATCCAACTCCTGACCCATCGTGGTCGTCATCCAACCCCTGATCCATCCTGGTCGTCATCCAACCCATGACCCATCCTGGTCGTCATCCAACCCGTGACCTATCCTGGTCGTCATCCAACCCCTGACCCATCCGAGCTGTCATCTATCCCCTGAGCCATCCTGGTCGTCATCCAACCCCTGACCCATGCTGGTCTTCATCCAAACCCTGATCCATCCTGGTCTCATCATCCAACCCCTGACCCATCCTGGTCGTCATCCAACCCCTGACCCATCCTGGTCGTCATCCAACCCGTGACCCATCCTGGTCGTCATCCAACCCCTGAGCCATCCTGGTCGGCATCCAACCCCTGAGCCATCCTAGTCGTCATCCAACCGCTGACCCATCCTGGTCGTCATCCATCCCCTGACCATCCTGGACATCATCCATACCCTGACCATCCTGATCGTCATCCAACCCCTGAGCCATCCTGGTCGTCATACAACCCCTGAGCCATCCTGGTCGTCTTCCAACCCCTGTGACATCCTGGTCGTCATCCAACCCCTGACCCACCCTGGCCCTTATCCAATCCCTGACCCATCCCGGTCATCATCCAAACCCTGACCATCCTGGTCATCATCCAACCCCTGAACATTTCGGGTCGTCATCCAACCCCTGACCCATCCTGGTCCTCATCCAACCCCACACCCATCCAGGTCGTCATCCAACCCCTGACCCATCCTGGTCGTCATCCAACCCCTGACCCATCCTGGTCTCATCATCCAACCCCTGACCGATCCTGGTCGTCATCCAACCCATGACCAATGCTGGTCGTCATCCAACCTCTGACGCATCCTGGTCGTCATCCAACCGCTGACCCATTCCTGGTCGTCATCCAACACCTGACCCATCCTGGTCCTCATCCAACCCCTGACCATTCCTGGTCGTCAACCAACCCCTGACCCATCCTGCTCCTCATCCAACCTCTGATTCATCCTAGTCGTCATCCAACCCCTGACCTATCCTGATCGTCATCCAACCCCTGACCCATCCTGATCATAATCCAACCCCTGACCTATCCTGATCGTCATCCAACCCCTGACCCATCCTGGCCATCATCCAACCCCTGACCTATCCTGGTCGTCATCCAACCCCTGACCCATCCTAGTCGTCATCCAAACCCTGACCATCCTGATCGTCATCCAACCCCTGAGCCATCCTGGTCGTCATACAACCCCTGAGCCATCCTGGTCGTCATCCAACCGCTGATTCATCCTGGTCGTCATCCAACCCCTGACCCATGCTGGTCCTCATCCAACCCCACACCCATACTGGTCGTCATCCAATCCCTGACCCATCCTGGTTGTCATCCAACCCCTGACCATCCTGGTCGTCATCCAACCCCTGACCATCCTGGTCGTCATCCAACCCCTGAGCCATCCTGGTCTCATCATCCAACCCCTGACCCATCCTGGTCTCATCATCCAACCTCTGACCCATCCTGGTCGTCATCCAACCCCTGACCCATCCTGGTCGTCATCCAACCTCTGACCCATGCTGGTCGTCATCCAAATCCTGACCCATCCTGGACATCATCCAACCGCTGACCCATCCTGGCCGTCATCAAACCCCTGACCCATCCTGGTCGTCATCCAACCCGTGACCTATCCTGGTCTCATCATCCAACCCCTGAATCATCCTGGTGGTCATCGAACCTCTGACCCATCCTGGTCGACATCCAACCCGTGAGCCATCCTGGTCATCATCCAACCCCAGAGCCATTCTGGTCGTCATCCAACCCTTGAGCCATCCTGGTCGTCATCCAACCCCTGACCTATCCTGGTCGTCATCCAACCCATGACCCATCCTGGTCGTCATCTAACCCCACACCCATCCTGGTCGTCATCCAACCCCTGACCCATCCTGGTCGTCATCCATCCCCTGACTCATCCTGGTCGTCATCCAACCCGTGACCCATCCTGGTCGTCATCCAACCCCTGACCGATCCTGGTCGTCATCCAACCCATGACCAATGCTGGTCGTCATCCAACCCCTGACGCATCCTGGTCGTCATCCAACCCCTGACCCATTCCTGGTCGTCATCCAACCCCTGACCCATCCTGGTCGTCATCCAACCCGTGACCCATCCTGGTCGTCATCCAACCCCTGAGCCATCCTGGTCGGCATTCAACCCCTGAGCCATCCTGGTCGGCATCCAACCCCTGACCCATCCTGGTCGTCATCCAACCCATGACCCATCCTGGTCGTCATTGAACTCCTGACCCATTTTGGTCGTTATCCAAGCACTGAGCCATCCTGGTCGTCATCCAACGCCTGACACATCCTGGTCGTCATCCAACCCCTGACCTGTCCTGGTCACCATCCAACCCCTGACCCATCCTAGCTGTCATCCATCCCCTGAGCCATCCTGGTCGTCATCCAACCCCTGACCCATGCTGGTCGTCATCCAAACCCTGATCCATCCTGGTCTCATCATCCAACCCCTGACCCATCCTGGTCATCATCCAACCCGTGACCCATCCTGGTCTCATCATCCAATACCCTGACTCATCCTGGTCGTCATCCAACACCTCAGCCATCCTGGTCATCTTCCAACCCCTGAGACATCCTGGTCGTCATCCAAACCCTGACCCATCCTGGTCGTCATCCAACCCGTGACCCATCCTGGTCGTCATCCAACCCCTGAGCCATCCTGGTCGGCATCCAACCCCTGACCCATCCTGGTCGTCATCCAACCCCTGACCATCCTGATCGTCATCCAACCCCTGAGACATCCTGGTCGTCATACAACCCCTGAGCCATCCTGGTCGTCATCCAACCGCTGTGACATCCTGGTCGTTATTCAACCCCTGTGACATTCTGATCGTCATCCAACACCTGACCCAACCTGGTCGTCATCCAACCCCTGACCCATCTTCTTCGTCATCCAACCCGATCCATCCTAGTCATCCTCCAACCCCTGACCCATCCAGGTCTTGTCATCCAAACCCTGACCCATCCTGGTCATCATCCAACCCGTGATCCATCCTGGTCACATCATCGAACCCCTGACCCATCCTGGTCATCATCCAACCCGTGACCCATCCTGGTCTCATCATCCAATACCCTGATTCATCCTGGTTGTCATCCAACCCTGACCCATCCTGGTCATCATCCAACCCCTGAGCCATCCTGGTCGTCATCCAACCCCTGAGACATCCTGGTCGTCATCCAACCCCTGAGCCATCCTGGTCGTCATCCAACCCGTGACCCATCCTGGTTGTCATCCAACCCCTGAGCCATCCTGGTCGTCATCCAACCCCTGACCCATCCTAGTCGTCCTCCAATCCCTGACCGTCCTGATCGTCATCCAACCCCTGAGCCATCCTGGCCGTCATACAACCCCTGAGCCATCCTGGTCGTCATCCAACCGCTGTGACATCGTGGTCGTCATTCAACCCCTGTGACATTCTGATCGTCATCCAACCCCTGACCCAACCTGGTCGTCATCCAACCCCTGACCCATCCTGTTCGTCATCCAAACCCTGACCGATCTTGGTCGTCATCCAACCCCTGACCCATCCTCGTCATCATCCAACCCCTGACCCATTCTGGCCGTCATCCAACCCCTGACTCATCCTGGTCGTCATCCAACCCCTGAGCCATCCTGGACATCATCCAACCCCTGACCCATCCTGGTCTCATCATCGAACCCCTGACTCATTCTGGTCGTCATCCAACCCCTGACGATTCCTGGTCATCATCCAACCGCAGACCCATGCTGGTCCTCATCCAACCCCACACCCATACTGGTCGTCATCCAATCCCTGACCCATCCTGGTTGTCATCCAACCCCTGACCATCCTGGTCGTCATCCAACCCCTGACCATCCTGGTCGTCATCCAACCCCTGAGCCATCCTGGTCTCATCATCCAACCCCGGACCCATCCTGGTCTCATCATCCAACCCCTGACCCATCCTGGTCGTCATCCAACCCCTGACCCATCCTGGTCGTCATCCAACCCCTGACTCACGCTGGTCGTCATCCAACCCCTGACCCATCCTGGCCATCATCCAAGCCCTGACCCATCCTGGCCGTCATCAAACCCCTGACCCATCCTGGTCGTCATCCAACCCGTGACCTATCCTGGTCTCATCATCCAACCCCTGACTCATCCTGGTGGTCATCGAACCCCTGACCCATCCTGGTCGACATCCAACCCGTGAGCCATCCTGGTCATCATCCAACCCCAGAGCCATTCTGGTCGTCATCCAACCCTTGAGCCTTCCTGGTCGTCATCCAACCCCTGACCCATCCTGGTCGTCATCCAACCCCTGACCCATCCTGGTCGTCATCTAACCCCACACCCATCCTGGTCGTCATCCAACCCCTGACCCATCCTGGTCGTCATCCATCCCCTGACTCATCCTGGTCGTCATCCAACCCGTGACCCATCCTGGTCGTCATCCAACCCCTGACCGATCCTGGTCGTCATCCAACCCATGACCAATGGTGGTCGTCATCCAACCCCTGACGCATCCTGGTCGTCATCCAACCCCTGACCAATGCTGGTCCTCATCCAACCCCACACCCATCCTGGTCGTCATCCAACCCCACACCCATCTTGGTCGTCATCCAACCCCTGACCCATCCTGGTTGTCATCCAACCCCTGAGCCATCCTGGTCTCATCATCCAACCCCGGACCCATCCTGGTCTCATCATCCAACACCTGAACCATCCTGGTCTTCATCCAACCCCTGACCCATCCTGGTCGTCATCCAACCCCTGAGCCATCCTGGTCGGCATCCAACCCCTGACCCATCCTGGTCGTCATCGAACCCCTGACCCATCCTGGTCGTCATCGAACCCCTGACCCATTTTGGTCGTTATCCAACCCCTGAGCCATGCTGGTCTTCATACAACCCCTGAGCCATCCTGGTCGTCATACAACCCCTGTGAGATCCTGGTCATCATTCAACCCCTGTGACATTCTGATCGTCATCCAACCCCTGACCCAACCTGGTCGTCATCCAACCCCTGACCCATCTTCTTCGTCATCCAACCCGATCCATCCTAGTCATCCTCCAACCGCTGACCCATCCTGGTCTCGTCATCCAAACCCTGACCCATCCTGGTCATCATCCAACCCCTGACCCATCCTGGTCGTCATCCAACCCCTGACTCATCCTGGTCGTCATCCAACCCCTGAGCCATCCTGGTCGTAATCCAAGCCCTGAGCCATCGTGGTCGTCATCCAACCCCTGTGACATCCTGATCATCATCCAACCCCTGACCCAACCTGGTCGTCATCCAACTCCTGACCCATCGTGGTCGTCATCCAACCCCTGATCCATCCTGGTCGTCATCCAACCCATGACCCATCCTGGTCGTCATCGAACTCCTGACCCATTTTGGTCGTTATCCAAGCACTGAGCCATCCTGGTCGTCATCCAACCACTGACCCATCCTGGAGTCATCCAACCCGTGACCCATCCTGGTCGTCATCCAACCCCTGAGCCATCCTGGTCGTCATACAACCCCTGAGCCATCCTGGTCGTCATCCAACCCCTGTGACATCCTGGTCGTCATTCAACCCCTGTGACATTCTGATTGTCATCCAACCCCTGACCCAACCTGGTCGTCATCCAACCCCTGACCCATCTTCTTCGTCATCCAAACCGATCCATTCTAGTCATCCTCCAACCCCTGACCCATCCTGGTCTCGTCATCCAAACCCTGACCCATCCTGGTCATCATCCAACCCGTGATCCATCCTCGTCTCATCATCGAACCCCTGACGCATCCTGGTCGTCATCCGACCCCTGAGCCATCCTGGTCCTCATCCGACCCCTGACCCATTCTGGCCGTCATCCAACCCCTGACTCATCCTGGTCGTCATTCAACCCCTGACCCATCCTGGTCATCATCCAACCCCTGACCCATCCTGGTCTCATCATCGAACCCCTGACTCATTCTGGTCGTCATCCAACCCCTGAGCCATCCTAGTCGGCATCCAACCCCTGAGCCATCCTGGTCGGCATCCAACCCCTGACGATTCCTGGTCGTCATCCAACCCCTGACCAATGCTGGTCCTCACCCAACCCCACACCCATCCTGGTCGTCATCCAACCCCTGACCCATCCTGGTTGTCATCCAACCCCTGACCATCCTGGTCGTCATCCAACCCCTGAGCCATCCTGGTCTCATCATCCAACCCCGGACCCATCCTGGTCTCATCATCCAACCCCTGACCCATCCTGGTCGTCATCCAACCCCTGACCCATCCTGGTCGTCATCCAAACCCTGACCCACGCTGGTCGTCATCCAACCCCTGACCCATCCGGGTCATCATCCAACCCGTGACCCATCCTGGTCGTCATCCAACCCCTGAGCCATCCTGGTCGGCATCCAACCCCTGACCCATCCTGGTCGTCATCGAACCCCTGACCCATCCTGGTTGTCATCGAACCCCTGACACATTTTGGTCGTTATCCAACCACTGAGCCATCCTGGTCGTCATCCAACCCATGACACATCCTGGTCGTCATCCAACCCCTGACCTATCCTGGTCGTCATCCAACCCCTGACCCATCCTAACTGTCATCCATCCCCTGAGCCATCCTGGTCGTCATCCAACCCGTGACCCATCCTGGTCTCATCATCCAATACCCTGACTCATCCTGGTTGTCATCCAACCCCTGACCCATCCTGGTCGTCATACAACCCCTGAGCAATCCTGGTCGTCATCCAACCCCTGAGCCATCCTGGTTGGCATCCAACCCCTGAGCCATCCTGGTCGTCATCCAACACCTGACCCATCCTGGTCGCAATCCGACCCATGACCCATCCTGGTCGTCATCCAAACCCTGACCATCCTGATCGTCATCCAACCCCTGAGCCATCCTGGTCTTCATACAACCCCTGAGCCATCCTGGTCGTCATCCAACCCCTGTGACATCCTGGTCGTCATACAACCCCTGTGACATTCTGATCGTCATCCAACCCCTGACCCAACCTGGTCGTCATCCAACTCCTGACCCATCTTCTTCGTCATCCAACCCGATCCATCCTAGTCATCCTCCAACCGCTGACCCATCCTGGTCTCGTCATCCAAACCCTGACCCATGCTGGTCGGCATCCAACCCCTGACCCATCCTGGTCGTCATCCAACCCCTGACCCATCCTGGTCCTCATCCAACCCCTGACCCATCCTGTTCGTTATCCAAACCCTGACCGATCTTGATCGTCATCCAACCCCTGACCCATCCTCGTCATCATCCAACCCCTGACCCATTCTGGCCGTCATCCAACCCCTGACTCATCCTGGTCGTCATCCAACCCCTGACCCATCCTGGTCATCATCCAACCCCTGACCCATCCTGGTCTCATCATCGAACCCCTGACTCATTCTGGTCGTCATCCAACCCCTGACGATTCCTGGTCGTCATCCAACCCCTGACCCATCCTGGTCTCATCATCCAACCCCGGACCCATCCTGGTCTCATCATCCAACCCCTGACCCATCCTGGTCGTCATCCAACCCCTGACCCATCCTGGTCGTCATCCAACCCCTGACCCACGCTGGTCGTCATCCAACCCCTGACCCATCCTGGCCATCATCCAACCCCTGACCCATCCTGGCCGTCATCAAACCCCTGATCCATCCTGGTCGTCATCCAACCCGTGACCTATCCTGGTCTCATCATCCAACCCCCGACTCATCCTGGTGGTCATCGAACCCCTGACCCATCCTGGTCGACATCCAACCCGTGAGCCATCCTCGTCATCATCCAACCGCAGAGCCATTCTGGTCGTCATCCAACCCTTGAGCCATCCTGGTCGTCATCCAACCCCTGACCCATCCTGGTCGTCATCCAACCCCTGACCCATCCTGGTCGTCATCCAACCCCTGACCCATCCTGGTCGTCATCTAACCCCACACCCATCCTGGTCATCATCCAACCCCTGACCCATTCTGGCCGTCATCCAACCCCTGACTCATCCTGGTCGTCATCCAACCCCTGACCCATCCTGGTCATCATCCAACCCCTGACACATCCTGGTCTCATCATCGAACCCCTGACTCATTCTGGTCGTCATCCAACCCCTGACGATTCCTGGTCGTCATCCAACCCCTGACCCATGCTGGTCCTCATCCAACCCCACACCCATCCTGGTAGTCATCCAACCCCTGACCCATCCTGGTTGTCATCCAACCCCTGACCATCCTGGTCGTCATCCAACCCCTGAGCCATCCTGGTCTCATCATCCAACCCCGGACCCATCCTGGTCTCATCATCCAACCCCTGACCCATCCTGGTCGTCATCCAACCGCTGACCCATCCTGGTCGTCATCCAACCCCTGACCCAAGCTGGTCGTTATCCAACCCCTGACCCACGCTGGTCGTCATCCAACCCCTGACACATCTTCTTCGTCATCCACAACCGATCCATTCTAGTCATCCTCCAACCCCTGACCCAACCTGGTCTCGTCATCCAAACCCTGACCCATCCTGGTGATCATCCAACCCGTGATCCATCGTCGTCTCATGATCGAACCCCTGACGCATCCTGGTCGTCTTCCGACCCCTGAGCCATCCTGGTTGTCATCCAACCCCTGACACATCCTGGTCCTCATCCAACCCCTGACCCATCCTGTTCGTCATCCAAACCCTGACCGATATTCGTCGTCTTCCAACCCCTGACCCATCCTCGTCATCATCCAACCCCTGACCCATTCTGGCCGTCATCCAACCCCTGACCCATCATGGTCATCATCCAACCCGTGATCCATCCTCGTCTCATCATCGAACCCCTGACGCATCCTGGTCGTCATCCGACCCCTGAGCCATCCTGGTCCTCATCCGACCCCTGACCCATTCTGGCCGTCATCCAACCCCTGACTCATCCTGGTCGTCATTCAACCCCTGACCCATCCTGGTCATCATCCAACCCCTGACCCATCCTGGTCTCATCATCGAACCCCTGACTCATTCTGGTCGTCATCCAACCCCTGAGCCATCCTAGTCGGCATCCAACCCCTGAGCCATCCTGGTCGGCATCCAACCCCTGACGATTCCTGGTCGTCATCCAACCCCTGACCAATGCTGGTCCTCACCCAACCCCACACCCATCCTGGTCGTCATCCAACCCCTGACCCATCCTGGTTGTCATCCAACCCCTGACCATCCTGGTCGTCATCCAACCCCTGAGCCATCCTGGTCTCATCATCCAACCCCGGACCCATCCTGGTCTCATCATCCAACCCCTGACCCATCCTGGTCGTCATCCAACCCCTGACCCATCCTGGTCGTCATCCAAACCCTGACCCACGCTGGTCGTCATCCAACCCCTGACCCATCCGGGTCATCATCCAACCCGTGACCCATCCTGGTCGTCATCCAACCCCTGAGCCATCCTGGTCGGCATCCAACCCCTGACCCATCCTGGTCGTCATCGAACCCCTGACCCATCCTGGTTGTCATCGAACCCCTGACACATTTTGGTCGTTATCCAACCACTGAGCCATCCTGGTCGTCATCCAACCCATGACACATCCTGGTCGTCATCCAACCCCTGACCTATCCTGGTCGTCATCCAACCCCTGACCCATCCTAACTGTCATCCATCCCCTGAGCCATCCTGGTCGTCATCCAACCCGTGACCCATCCTGGTCTCATCATCCAATACCCTGACTCATCCAGGTTGTCATCCAACCCCTGACCCATCCTGGTCGTCATACAACCCCTGAGCAATCCTGGTCGTCATCCAACCCCTGAGCCATCCTGGTTGGCATCCAACCCCTGAGCCATCCTGGTCGTCATCCAACACCTGACCCATCCTGGTCGCAATCCGACCCATGACCCATCCTGGTCGTCATCCAAACCCTGACCATCCTGATCGTCATCCAACCCCTGAGCCATCCTGGTCTTCATACAACCCCTGAGCCATCCTGGTCGTCATCCAACCCCTGTGACATCCTGGTCGTCATACAACCCCTGTGACATTCTGATCGTCATCCAACCCCTGACCCAACCTGGTCGTCATCCAACTCCTGACCCATCTTCTTCGTCATCCAACCCGATCCATCCTAGTCATCCTCCAACCGCTGACCCATCCTGGTCTCGTCATCCAAACCCTGACCCATCCTGGTCGGCATCCAACCCCTGACCCATCCTGGTCGTCATCCAACCCCTGACCCATCCTGGTCCTCATCCAACCCCTGACCCATCCTGTTCGTTATCCAAACCCTGACCGATCTTGATCGTCATCCAACCCCTGACCCATCCTCGTCATCATCCAACCCCTGACCCATTCTGGCCGTCATCCAACCCCTGACTCATCCTGGTCGTCATCCAACCCCTGACCCATCCTGGTCATCATCCAACCCCTGACCCATCCTGGTCTCATCATCGAACCCCTGACTCATTCTGGTCGTCATCCAACCCCTGACGATTCCTGGTCGTCATCCAACCCCTGACCCATCCTGGTCTCATCATCCAACCCCGGACCCATCCTGGTCTCATCATCCAACCCCTGACCCATCCTGGTCGTCATCCAACCCCTGACCCATCCTGGTCGTCATCCAACCCCTGACCCACGCTGGTCGTCATCCAACCCCTGACCCATCCTGGCCATCATCCAACCCCTGACCCATCCTGGCCGTCATCAAACCCCTGATCCATCCTGGTCGTCATCCAACCCGTGACCTATCCTGGTCTCATCATCCAACCCCCGACTCATCCTGGTGGTCATCGAACCCCTGACCCATCCTGGTCGACATCCAACCCGTGAGCCATCCTCGTCATCATCCAACCGCAGAGCCATTCTGGTCGTCATCCAACCCTTGAGCCATCCTGGTCGTCATCCAACCCCTGACCCATCCTGGTCGTCATCCAACCCCTGACCCATCCTGGTCGTCATCCAACCCCTGACCCATCCTGGTCGTCATCTAACCCCACACCCATCCTGGTCATCATCCAACCCCTGACCCATTCTGGCCGTCATCCAACCCCTGACTCATCCTGGTCGTCATCCAACCCCTGACCCATCCTGGTCATCATCCAACCCCTGACACATCCTGGTCTCATCATCGAACCCCTGACTCATTCTGGTCGTCATCCAACCCCTGACGATTCCTGGTCGTCATCCAACCCCTGACCCATGCTGGTCCTCATCCAACCCCACACCCATCCTGGTAGTCATCCAACCCCTGACCCATCCTGGTTGTCATCCAACCCCTGACCATCCTGGTCGTCATCCAACCCCTGAGCCATCCTGGTCTCATCATCCAACCCCGGACCCATCCTGGTCTCATCATCCAACCCCTGACCCATCCTGGTCGTCATCCAACCGCTGACCCATCCTGGTCGTCATCCAACCCCTGACCCAAGCTGGTCGTTATCCAACCCCTGACCCACGCTGGTCGTCATCCAACCCCTGACACATCTTCTTCGTCATCCACAACCGATCCATTCTAGTCATCCTCCAACCCCTGACCCAACCTGGTCTCGTCATCCAAACCCTGACCCATCCTGGTGATCATCCAACCCGTGATCCATCGTCGTCTCATGATCGAACCCCTGACGCATCCTGGTCGTCTTCCGACCCCTGAGCCATCCTGGTTGTCATCCAACCCCTGACACATCCTGGTCCTCATCCAACCCCTGACCCATCCTGTTCGTCATCCAGACCCTGACCGATATTCGTCGTCTTCCAACCCCTGACCCATCCTCGTCATCATCCAACCCCTGACCCATTCTGGCCGTCATCCAACCCCTGACCCATCCTGGTCATCATCCAACCCCTGACCCATCCTGGTCTCATCATCGAACCCCTGACTCATTCTGGTCATCATCCAACCCCTGACGATTCCTGGTCGTCATCGAACCCCTGACCAATGCTGGTCCTCATCCAACCCCACACCCATCCTGGTCGTCATCCAACCCCACACCCATCTTGGTCGTCATCCAACCCCTGACCCATCCTGGTTGTCATCCAACCCCTGAGCCATCCTGGTCTCATCATCCAACCCCGGACCCATCCTGGTCTCATCATCCAACCCCTGAACCATCCTGGTCTTCATCCAACCCCTGACCCATCCTGGTCGTCATCCAACCCCTGAGCCATCCTGGTCGGCATCCAACCCCTGACCCATCCTGGTCGTCATCGAACCCCTGACCCATCCTGGTCGTCATCGAACCCCTGACCCATTTTGGTCGTTATCCAACCCCTGAGCCATGCTGGTCTTCATACAACCCCTGAGCCATCCTGGTCGTCATACAACCCCTGTGAGATCCTGGTCATCATTCAACCCCTGTGACATTCTGATCGTCATCCAACCCCTGACCCAACCTGGTCGTCATCCAACCCCTGACCCATCTTCTTCGTCATCCAACCCGATCCATCCTAGTCATCCTCCAACCGCTGACCCATCCTGGTCTCGTCATCCAAACCCTGACCCATCCTGGTCATCATCCAACCCCTGACCCATCCTGGTCGTCATCCAACCCCTGACTCATCCTGGTCGTCATCCAACCCCTGAGCCATCCTGGTCGTAATCCAAGCCCTGAGCCATCGTGGTCGTCATCCAACCCCTGTGACATCCTGATCATCATCCAACCCCTGACCCAACCTGGTCGTCATCCAACTCCTGACCCATCGTGGTCGTCATCCAACCCCTGATCCATCCTGGTCGTCATCCAACCCATGACCCATCCTGGTCGTCATCGAACTCCTGACCCATTTTGGTCGTTATCCAAGCACTGAGCCATCCTGGTCGTCATCCAACCACTGACCCATCCTGGAGTCATCCAACCCGTGACCCATCCTGGTCGTCATCCAACCCCTGAGCCATCCTGGTCGTCATACAACCCCTGAGCCATCCTGGTCGTCATCCAACCCCTGTGACATCCTGGTCGTCATTCAACCCCTGTGACATTCTGATTGTCATCCAACCCCTGACCCAACCTGGTCGTCATCCAACCCCTGACCCATCTTCTTCGTCATCCAAACCGATTCATTCTAGTCATCCTCCAACCCCTGACCCATCCTGGTCTCGTCATCCAAACCCTGACCCATCCTGGTCATCATCCAACCCGTGATCCATCCTCGTCTCATCATCGAACCCCTGACGCATCCTGGTCGTCATCCGACCCCTGAGCCATCCTGGTCCTCATCCGACCCCTGACCCATTCTGGCCGTCATCCAACCCCTGACTCATCCTGGTCGTCATTCAACCCCTGACCCATCCTGGTCATCATCCAACCCCTGACCCATCCTGGTCTCATCATCGAACCCCTGACTCATTCTGGTCGTCATCCAACCCCTGAGCCATCCTAGTCGGCATCCAACCCCTGAGCCATCCTGGTCGGCATCCAACCCCTGACGATTCCTGGTCGTCATCCAACCCCTGACCAATGCTGGTCCTCACCCAACCCCACACCCATCCTGGTCGTCATCCAACCCCTGACCCATCCTGGTTGTCATCCAACCCCTGACCATCCTGGTCGTCATCCAACCCCTGAGCCATCCTGGTCTCATCATCCAACCCCGGACCCATCCTGGTCTCATCATCCAACCCCTGACCCATCCTGGTCGTCATCCAACCCCTGACCCATCCTGGTCGTCATCCAAACCCTGACCCACGCTGGTCGTCATCCAACCCCTGACCCATCCGGGTCATCATCCAACCCGTGACCCATCCTGGTCGTCATCCAACCCCTGAGCCATCCTGGTCGGCATCCAACCCCTGACCCATCCTGGTCGTCATCGAACCCCTGACCCATCCTGGTTGTCATCGAACCCCTGACACATTTTGGTCGTTATCCAACCACTGAGCCATCCTGGTCGTCATCCAACCCATGACACATCCTGGTCGTCATCCAACCCCTGACCTATCCTGGTCGTCATCCAACCCCTGACCCATCCTAACTGTCATCCATCCCCTGAGCCATCCTGGTCGTCATCCAACCCGTGACCCATCCTGGTCTCATCATCCAATACCCTGACTCATCCTGGTTGTCATCCAACCCCTGACCCATCCTGGTCGTCATACAACCCCTGAGCAATCCTGGTCGTCATCCAACCCCTGAGCCATCCTGGTCGGCATCCAACCCCTGACGATTCCTGGTCGTCATCCAACCCCTGACCAATGCTGGTCCTCACCCAACCCCACAGCCATCCTGGTCGTCATCCAACCCCTGACCCATCCTGGTCGTCATCCAAACCCTGACCCACGCTGGTCGTCATCCAACCCCTGACCCATCCGGGTCATCATCCAACCCGTGACCCATCCTGGTCGTCATCCAACCCCTGAGCCATCCTGGTCGGCATCCAACCCCTGACCCATCCTGGTCGTCATCGAACCCCTGACCCATCCTGGTTGTCATCGAACCCCTGACACATTTTGGTCGTTATCCAACCACTGAGCCATCCTGGTCGTCATCCAACCCATGACACATCCTGGTCGTCATCCAACCCCTGACCTATCCTGGTCGTCATCCAACCCCTGACCCATCCTAACTGTCATCCATCCCCTGAGCCATCCTGGTCGTCATCCAACCCGTGACCCATCCTGGTCTCATCATCCAATACCCTGACTCATCCTGGTTGTCATCCAACCCCTGACCCATCCTGGTCGTCATACAACCCCTGAGCAATCCTGGTCGTCATCCAACCCCTGAGCCATCCTGGTTGGCATCCAACCCCTGAGCCATCCTGGTCGTCATCCAACACCTGACCCATCCTGGTCGCAATCCGACCCATGACCCATCCTGGTCGTCATCCAAACCCTGACCATCCTGATCGTCATCCAACCCCTGAGCCATCCTGGTCTTCATACAACCCCTGAGCCATCCTGGTCGTCATCCAACCCCTGTGACATCCTGGTCGTCATACAACCCCTGTGACATTCTGATCGTCATCCAACCCCTGACCCAACCTGGTCGTCATCCAACTCCTGACCCATCTTCTTCGTCATCCAACCCGATCCATCCTAGTCATCCTCCAACCGCTGACCCATCCTGGTCTCGTCATCCAAACCCTGACCCATCCTGGTCGGCATCCAACCCCTGACCCATCCTGGTCGTCATCCAACCCCTGACCCATCCTGGTCCTCATCCAACCCCTGACCCATCCTGTTCGTTATCCAAACCCTGACCGATCTTGATCGTCATCCAACCCCTGACCCATCCTCGTCATCATCCAACCCCTGACCCATTCTGGCCGTCATCCAACCCCTGACTCATCCTGGTCGTCATCCAACCCCTGACCCATCCTGGTCATCATCCAACCCCTGACCCATCCTGGTCTCATCATCGAACCCCTGACTCATTCTGGTCGTCATCCAACCCCTGACGATTCCTGGTCGTCATCCAACCCCTGACCCATCCTGGTCTCATCATCCAACCCCGGACCCATCCTGGTCTCATCATCCAACCCCTGACCCATCCTGGTCGTCATCCAACCCCTGACCCATCCTGGTCGTCATCCAACCCCTGACCCACGCTGGTCGTCATCCAACCCCTGACCCATCCTGGCCATCATCCAACCCCTGACCCATCCTGGCCGTCATCAAACCCCTGATCCATCCTGGTCGTCATCCAACCCGTGACCTATCCTGGTCTCATCATCCAACCCCCGACTCATCCTGGTGGTCATCGAACCCCTGACCCATCCTGGTCGACATCCAACCCGTGAGCCATCCTCGTCATCATCCAACCGCAGAGCCATTCTGGTCGTCATCCAACCCTTGAGCCATCCTGGTCGTCATCCAACCCCTGACCCATCCTGGTCGTCATCCAACCCCTGACCCATCCTGGTCGTCATCCAACCCCTGACCCATCCTGGTCGTCATCTAACCCCACACCCATCCTGGTCATCATCCAACCCCTGACCCATCCTGGTCGTCATCCATCCCCTGACTCATCCTGGTCGTCATCCAAGTCGTGACCCATCCTGGTCGTCATCCAACCCCTGACCCATCTTGGTCGTCATCCAACCCCTGACACATCCTGGTCGTCATCCAACCCGTGACCTATCCTGGTCTCTTCATCCAACCCCTGACTCATCCTGGTGGTCATCGAACCCCTGACCCATCCTGGTCGACATCCAACCCGTGACCTATCCTGGTCTCATCATCCAACCCCTGACTCATGCTGGTGGTTATCGAACCCCTGACCCATCCTGGTCGACATCCAACCCGTGAGCCATCCTCGTCATCATCCAACCGCAGAGCCATTCTGGTCGTCATCCAACCCTTGAGCCATCCTGGTCGTCATCCAACCCCTGACCCATCCTGGTCGTCATCCAACCCCTGACCCATCCTGGTCGTCATCCAAGCCCACACCCATCCTGGTCGTCATCCAACCCCTGACCCATCTTGGTCGTCATCCAACCATTGACGCATCCTGGTCGTCATCCTACCCCTGAGTCATCCTGGTCGTCATCCAACCCCTGACCATCCTGATCGTCATCCAACCCCTGAGCCATCCTGGTCGTCATCCAATCCCTGAGCCAATCAGGTCGTCATCCAACCCCTGTGACATACTGGACGTCATTCAACCCCTGTGACATCCTGATCGTCATCCAACCCCTGACCCATCTTGTTCGTCATCCAACCCGACCCATCGTAGTCATCATCCAACCCCTGACCAATCCTGGTCTCGTCATCCAACCCCTGATCCATCCTGGTCATCATCCAACCCGTGACCCATCCTGGTCTCATCATCGAACTCCTGACGCATCCTGGTCGTCATCCAACCCGTGACCCATCCTGGCCGTCATCCAACTCCACACCCATCCTGGTCATCATCCAACCACTGACCCATCTTGGTCGTTATCCAACCTTTGTCCCATCCTGGTCGTCATCCTACCCCTGACACATCCTGGTCGTCATCGAACCCCTGACCCATTTTGGTCGTTATCCAACCACTGAGCCATCCTGGTCGTCATCCAACCCATGACACATCCTGGTCGTCATCCAACCCCTGACCTATCCTGGTCGTCATCCAACCCCTGACCCATCCTATCTGTCATCCATCCCCTGAGCCATCCTGGTCGTCATCCAACCCCTGACCCATGCTGGTCGTCATCCAAACCCTGATCCATCCTGGTCTCATCATCCATCCCCTGACCCATCCTGGTCATCATCCAACCCGTGACCCATCCTGGTCTCATCATCCAATACCCTGACTCATCCTGGTTGTCATCCAACCCCTGACCCATCCTGGTCGTCATCCAACCCCTGAGCAATCCTGGTCGTCATCCAACCCCTGAGCCATCCTGGTTGGCATCCAACCCCTGAGCCATCCTGGTCGTCATCCAACACCTGACCCATCCTGGTCGTAATCCAACCCCTGACCCATCCTGGTCGTCATCCAACCCCTGACCATCCTGATCGTCATCCAAACCCTGAGCCATCCTGGTCTTCATAGAACCCCTGAGCCATCCTGGTCGTCATCCAACCCCTGTGACATCCTGGTCGTCATTCAACCCCTGTGACATTCTGATCGTCATCCAACCCCTGACCCAACCTGGTCGTCATCCAACCCCTGACCCATCCTGGTCTCGTCATCCAAACCCTGACCCATCCTGGTCATCATCCAACCCCTGACCCATCCTGGTCGTCATCCAACCCCTGACCCATCCTGGTCCTCATCCAACCCCTGACCCATGCTGTTCGTCATCCAAACCCTGACCGATCTTGATCGTCATCCAACCCCTGACCCATCCTCATTATCATCCAACCCCTGACCCATTCTGGCCGTCATCCAACCCCTGACTCATCCTGGTCGTCATCCAACCCCTGACCCATCCTGGTCATCATTCAACCCCTGACCCATCCTGGTCTCATCATCGAACCCCTGACTCATTCTGGTCGTCATCCATCCGCTGACGATTCCTGGACGTCATCCAACCCCTGACCCATGCTGGTCCTCATCCAACCCCACACCCATCCTGGCCGCCATCCAACCCCTGACCCATCCTGGTTGTCATCCAACCCCTGACCATTCTGTTCGTCATCCAACCCCTGAGCCATCCTGGTCTCATCATCCAACACCGGACCCATCCTGGTCTCATCATCCAACCCCTGACCCATACTGGTCGTCATCCAACCCGTGTGACATCCTGGTCGTCATTCAACCCCTGTGACATCCTGATCGTCGTGCAACCCCTGTGACATCCTGATCGTCGTCCAACTCCTGACCCATCCTGGTCGTCATCCAACCCCTGACCCATCCTGGTCGTCATCCAACTCCACGCCCATCCTGGTCGTCATCCAACCCCTGACCCATCTTGGTCGTTATCCAACCTTTGACCCATCCTGGTCGTCATCCTACCCCTGACCCATCCTGGTCGTCATCCAACCCGTGACCCATCCTGGTCGTCATCGAACCCCTGACCCATTTTGGTCGTTATCCAACCACTGAGCCATCCTGGTCGTCATCCAACCCATGACACATCCTGGTCGTCATCCAACCCCTGACCTATCCTGGTCGTCATCCAACCCCTGACCCATCCTATCTGTCATCCATCCCCTGAGCCATCCTGGTCGTCATCCAACCCCTGACCCATGTTGGTCGTCATCCAAACCCTGATCCATCCTGGTCTCATCATCCATCCCCTGACCCATCCTGGTCATCATCCAACCCGTGACCCATCCTGGTCTCATCATCCAATACCCTGACTCATCCTGGTTGTCATCCAACCCCCGACCCATCCTGGTCGTCATCCAACCCCTGAGCAATCCTGGTCGTCATCCTACCCCTGAGCCATCCTGGTTGGCATCCAACCCCTGAGCCATCCTGGTCGTCATCCAACACCTGACCCATCCTGGTCGTAATCCAACCCCACACCCATCCTGGCCGTCATCCAACCCCTGACCCATCCTGGTTGTCATCCAACCCCTGACCATCCTGGTCCTCATCCAAACCCTGAGCCATCCTGGTCTTCATACAACCCCTGAGCCATCCTGGTCGTCATCCAACCCCTGTGACATCCTGGTTGTCATTCAACCCCTGTGACATTCTGATCGTCATCCAACCCCTGACCCAACCTGGTCGTCATCCAACCCCTGACCCATCTTCTTCGTCATCCAACCCGATCCACCTTAGTCATCCTCCAACCGCTGACCCATCCTGGTCTCGTCATCCAAACCCTGACCCATCCTGGTCATCATCCAACCCCTGACCCATCCTGGTCGTCATCCAACCCCTGACCCATCCTGGTCCTCATCCAACCCCTGACCCATGCTGTTCGTCATCCAAACCCTGACCGATCTTGATCGTCATCCAACCCCTGACCCATCCTCGTCATCATCCAACCCCTGACCCATTCTGGCCGTCATCCAACCCCTGACTCATCCTCGTCGTCATCCAACCCCTGACCCATCCTGGTCATCATTCAACCCCTGACCCATCCTGGTCTCATCATCGAACCCCTGACTCATTCTGGTCGTCATCCATCCCCTGACGATTCCTGGTCGTCATCCAACCCCTGACCCATGCTGGTCCTCATCCAACCCCACACCCATCCTGGCCGTCATCCAACCCCTGACCCATCCTGGTTGTCATCCAACCCCTGACCATCCTGGTTGTCATCCAACCCCTGAGCCATCCTGGTCTCATCATCCAACCCCGGACCCATCCTGGTCTCATCATCCAAACCCTGACCCATCCTGGTCGTCATCCAACCCCTGACCCATCCTGGTCGTCATCCAACCCCTGACCCACGCTGGTCGTCATCCAAACCCTGACCCATCCTGGCCATCATCCAACCCCTGACCCATCCTGGCCGTCATCAAACACCTGACCCATCCTGGTCGTCATCCAACCCCTGACTCATCCTGGAGGTCATCGAACCCCTGACCCATCCTGGTCGACATCCAACCCGTGAGCCATCCTCGTCATCATCCAACCGCAGAGCCATTCTGGTCGTCATCCAACCCTTGAGCCATCCTGGTCGTCATCTAACCCCTGACCAATCCTTGTCGTCATCCAACCCCTGACCCATCCTGGTCGTCATCTAACCCCACACCCATCCTGGTCGTCATCCAACCCCTGACCCATCCTGGTCGTCATGCATCCCCTGACTCATCCTGGTCGTCATCCAACCCGTGACCCATCCTGGTCGTCATCCAACCCCTGACCCATCTTGGTCGTCATCCAACCTTTGAACCATCCTGGTCGTCATCCTACCCCTGACCCATCCTGGTCTCATCCAACCCGTGACCCATCCTGGTCGTCATCGAACCCCTGACCCATTTTGGTCGTTATCCAACCACTGAGCCATCCTGGTCGTCATCCAACCCATGACACATCCTGGTCGTCATCCAACCCCTGACCTATCCTGGTCGTCATCCAACCCTTGACCCATCCTATATGTCATCCATCCCCTGAGCCATCCCGGTCGTCATCCAACCCCTGACCCATGCTGGTCGTCATCCAAACCCTGATCCATCCTGGTCTCATCATCCATCCCCTGACCCATCCTGGTCATCATCCAACCCGTGACCCATCCTGGTCTCATCATCCAATACCCTGACTCATCCTGGTTGTCATGCAACCCCTGACCCATCCTGGTCGTCATCCAACCCCTGAGCAATCCTGGTCGTCATCCAACCCCTGAGCCATCCTGGTTGGCATCCAACCTCTGAGCCATCCTGGTCGTCATCCAACACTTGACCCATCCTGGTCGTAATCCAACCCCTGACCCATCCAGGTCGTCATCCAACCCCTGACCATCCTGATCGTCATCCAAACCCTGAGCCATCCTGGTCTTTATACAACCCCTGAGCCATCCTGGTCGTCATCCAACCCCTGTGACATCCTGGTCGTCATTCAACCCCTGTGACATTCTGATCGTCATCCAACCCCTGACCCAACCTGGTCGTCATCCAACCCCTGACCCATCTTCTTCGTCATCCAACCCGATCCATCCCAGTCATCCTCCAACCGCTGACCCATCCTGGTCTCGTCATCCAAACCCTGACCCATCCTGGTCATCATCCAACCCCTGACCCATCCTGGTCGTCATCCAACCCCTGACCCATCCTGGTCCTCATCCAACCCCTGACCCATGCTGTTCGTCATCCAAACCCTGACCGGTCTTGATCGTCATCCAACCCCTGACCCATCCTCGTCATCATCCAACCCCTGACCCATTCTGGCCGTCATCCAACCCCTGACTCATCCTGGTCGTCATCCAACCCCCGACCCATCCTGGTCATCATCCAACCCCTGACCCATGCTGGTCTCATCATCGAACCCCTGACGCATTCTGGTCGTCATCCATCCCCTGACGATTCCTGGTCGTCATTCAACCCCTGACCATCCTCGTCATCATCCAACCGCAGAGCCATTCTGGCCGTCATCCAACCCCTGACCCATCCTGTTTGTCATCCAACCCCTGACCATCCTGGTCGTCATCCAACCCCTGAGCCATCCTGGTCTCATCATCCAACCCCGGTCCCATCCTGGTCTCATCATCCAACCCCTGACCCATCCTGGTCCTCATCCAACCCCTGACCCATCCTGGTCGTCATCCAACCCCTGACCCACGCTGGTCGTCATCCAAACCCTGACCCATCCTGGCCATCATCCAACCCCTGACCCATCCTGGCCGTCATCAAACCCCAGACCCATCCTGGTCGTCATCCAACCCGTGACCTATCCTGGTCTCATCATCCAACCCCTGACTCATCCTGGTGGTCATCGAACCCCTGACCCATCCTGGTCGACATCCAACCCGTGAGCCATCCTCGTCATCATCCAACCGCAGAGCCATTCTGGTCGTCATCCAACCCTTGAGCCATCCTGGTTGGCATCCAAATCCTGACCCATCCTGGTCATCATCCAACCCCTGACCCATCCTGGTCATCATCCAACCCCTGACCCATCCTGTTCGTCATCCAAACCCTGACCGGTCTTGATCGTCATCCAACCCCTGACCCATCCTCGTCATCATCCAACCCCTGACCCATTCTGGCCGTCATCCAACCCCTGTCTCATCCTGGTCGTCATACAACCCCTGACCCATCCTGGTCATCATCCAACCCCTGACCCATCCTGGTCTCATCATCGAACCGCTGACTCATTCTGGTCGTCATCCATCCCCTGACGATTCCTGGTCGTCATCCAACCCCTGACCCATGCTGGTCCTCATCCAACCCCACACCCATCCTGGCCGTCATCCAACCCCTGACCCATCCTGTTTGTCATCCAAACCCTGACCATCCTGGTCGTCATCCAACCCCTGAGCCATCCTGGTCTCATCATCCAACCCCGGACCCATCCTGGTCTCATCATCCAACCCCTGACCCATCCTGGTCGTCATCCAACCCCTGACCCATCCTGGTCGTCATCCAACCACTGACCCACGCTGGTCGTCATCCAAACCCTGACCCATCCTGGCCATCATCCAACCCCTGACCCATCCTGGCCGTCATCGAACCCCTGACCCATCCTGGTGGTCATCGAACCCCTGACCCATCCTGGTCGACATCCAACCCGTGAGCCATCCTCGTCATCATCCAACCGCAGAGCCATTCTGGTCGTCATCCAACCCTTGAGCCATCCTGGTCGTCATCTAACCCCTGACCAATCCTTGTCGTCATCCAACCCCTGACCCATCCTGGTCGTCATCTAACCCCACACCCATCCTGGTCGTCATCCAACCCCTGACCCATCCTGGTCGTCATGCATCCCCTGACTCATCCTGGTCGTCATCCAACCCGTGACCGATCCTGGTCGTCATCCAACCCCTGACCCATCTTGGTCGTCATCCAACCTTTGAACCATCCTGGTCGTCATCCTACCCCTGACCCATACTGGTCTCATCAAACCCGTGACCCATCCTGGTCGTCATCGAACCCCTGACCCATTTTGGTCGTTATCCAACCACTGAGCCATCCTGGTCGTCATCCAACCCATGACACATCCTGGTCGTCATCCAACCCCTGACCTATCCTGGTCGTCATCCAACCCTTGACCCATCCTATATGTCATCCATCCCCTGAGCCATCCCGGTCGTCATCCAACCCCTGACCCATGCTGGTCGTCATCCAAACCCTGATCCATCCTGGTCTCATCATCCATCCCCTGACCCATCCTGGTCATCATCCAACCCGTGACCCATCCTGGTCTCATCATCCAATACCCTGACTCATCCTGGTTGTCATGCAACCCCTGACCCATCCTGGTCGTCATCCAACCCCTGAGCAATCCTGGTCGTCATCCAACCCCTGAGCCATCCTGGTTGGCATCCAACCTCTGAGCCATCCTGGTCGTCATCCAACACTTGACCCATCCTGGTCGTAATCCAACCCCTGACCCATCCAGGTCGTCATCCAACCCCTGACCATCCTGATCGTCATCCAAACCCTGAGCCATCCTGGTCTTTATACAACCCCTGAGCCATCCTGGTCGTCATCCAACCCCTGTGACTTCCTGGTCGTCATTCAACCCCTGTGACATTCTGATCGTCATCCAACCCCTGACCCAACCTGGTCGTCATCCAACCCCTGACCCATCTTCTTCGTCATCCAACCCGATCCATCCCAGTCATCCTCCAACCGCTGACCCATCCTGGTCTCGTCATCCAAACCCTGACCCATCCTGGTCATCATCCAACCCCTGACCCATCCTGGTCGTCATCCAACCCCTGACCCATCCTGGTCCTCATCCAACCCCTGACCCATGCTGTTCGTCATCCAAACCCTGACCGGTCTTGATCGTCATCCAACCCCTGACCCATCCTCGTCATCATCCAACCCCTGACCCATTCTGGCTGTCATCCAACCCCTGACTCATCCTGGTCGTCATCCAACCCCCGACCCATCCTGGTCATCATCCAACCCCTGACCCATGCTGGTCTCATCATCGAACCCCTGACTCATTCTGGTCGTCATCCATCCCCTGACGATTCCTGGTCGTCATTCAACCCCTGACCATCCTCGTCATCATCCATCCGCAGAGCCATTCTGGCCGTCATCCAACCCCTGACCCATCCTGTTTGTCATCCAACCCCTGACCATCCTGGTCGTCATCCAACCCCTGACCATTCCTGGTCGTCATCCAAACCCTGACCCATCCTGCTCCTCATCCAACCCATGATCCATCCTGGTTGTCATCCAACCCCTGAGCTATCCTGATTATCATCCAACCCCTGACCCATCCTGGTCGTCATCCAACCCCTGACCCATGCTGGTCGTCATCCAACCCCTGACCCATCCTAGCCGTCATCCAACCCCTGACCCATCCTGGTCGTCATCCAACCCCTGACCCATCGTGGTCCTCATCCAACCCCTGACCCATCCTGTCCGTCATCCAACCCCTGACCCATCCTGGTCGTCATACAACCCCTGACCCATCCTGGTCGCCATCCAACCCCTGACCCATCCTGGTCTCATCATCGAACCCCTGACTGATCCTGGTCGTCCTCCAACCCCTGACGATTCCTGGTCGTCATCAACCCCTGACCCTGACCCATGCTGGTCTCATCATCCAACCCCTGAACCATCCTGGTCTCATCATCCAACCCCTGACCCATCCTGGTCTCATCATCCAACCCCTGACCCATCCTGGTCGTCATCCAACCCCTGACCCATCCTGGTCCTCATCCAACCCCTGACCCATCCTGGTCGTCATCCAACCCCTGACCCACGCTGGTCCTCATCCAACCCCACACCCATCCTGGCCGTCATCCAACCCCTGACCCATCCTGTTTGTCATCCAAACCCTGACCATCCTGGTCGTCATCCAACCCCTGAGCCATCCTGGTCTCATCATCCAACCCCGGACCCATCCTGGTCTCATCATCCAACCCCTGACCCATCCTGGTCGTCATCCAACCCCTGACCCATCCTGGTCGTCATCCAACCACTGACCCACGCTGGTCGTCATCCAAACCCTGACCCATCCTGGCCATCATCCAACCCCTGACCCATCCTGGCCGTCATCAAACCCCTGACCCATCCTGGTGGTCATCGAACCCCTGACCCATCCTGGTCGACATCCAACCCGTGAGCCATCCTCGTCATCATCCAACCGCAGAGCCATTCTGGTCGTCATCCAACCCTTGAGCCATCCTGGTCGTCATCTAACCCCTGACCAATCCTTGTCGTCATCCAATCCCTGACCCATCCTGGTCGTCATCTAACCCCACACCCATCCTGGTCGTCATCCAACCCCTGACCCATCCTGGTCGTCATGCATCCCCTGACTCATCCTGGTCGTCATCCAACCCGTGACCCATCCTGGTCGTCATCCAACCCCTGACCCATCTTGGTCGTCATCCAAACTTTGAACCATCCTGGTCGTCATCCTACCCCTGACCCATACTGGTCTCATCAAACCCGTGACCCATCCTGGTCGTCATCGAACCCCTGACCCATTTTGGTCGTTATCCAACCACTGAGCCATCCTGGTCGTCATCCAACCCATGACACATCCTGGTCGTCATCCAACCCCTGACCTATCCTGGTCGTCATCCAACCCTTGACCCATCCTATATGTCATCCATCCCCTGAGCCATCCCGGTCGTCATCCAACCCCTGACCCATGCTGGTCGTCATCCAAACCCTGATCCATCCTGGTCTCATCATCCATCCCCTGACCCATCCTGGTCATCATCCAACCCGTGACCCATCCTGGTCTCATCATCCAATACCCTGACTCATCCTGGTTGTCATGCAACCCCTGACCCATCTTGGTCGTCATCCAACCCCTGAGCAATCCTGGTCGTCATCCAACCCCTGAGCCATCCTGGTTGGCATCCAACCTCTGAGCCATCCTGGTCGTCATCCAACACTTGACCCATCCTGGTCGTAATCCAACCCCTGACCCATCCAGGTCGTCATCCAACCCCTGACCATCCTGATCGTCATCCAAACCCTGAGCCATCCTGGTCTTTATACAACCCCTGAGCCATCCTGGTCGTCATCCAACCCCTGTGACTTCCTGGTCGTCATTCAACCCCTGTGACATTCTGATCGTCATCCAACCCCTGACCCAACCTGGTCGTCATCCAACCCCTGACCCATCTTCTTCGTCATCCAACCCGATCCATCCCAGTCATCCTCCAACCGCTGACCCATCCTGGTCTCGTCATCCAAACCCTGACCCATCCTGGTCATCATCCAACCCCTGACCCATCCTGGTCGTCATCCAACCCCTGACCCATCCTGGTCCTCATCCAACCCCTGACCCATGCTGTTCGTCATCCAAACCCTGACCGGTCTTGATCGTCATCCAACCCCTGACCCATCCTCGTCATCATCCAACCCCTGACCCATTCTGGCTGTCATCCAACCCCTGACTCATCCTGGTCGTCATCCAACCCCCGACCCATCCTGGTCATCATCCAACCCCTGACCCATGCTGGTCTCATCATCGAACCCCTGACTCATTCTGGTCGTCATCCATCCCCTGACGATTCCTGGTCGTCATTCAACCCCTGACCATCCTCGTCATCATCCAACCGCAGAGCCATTCTGGCCGTCATCCAACCCCTGACCCATCCTGTTTGTCATCCAACCCCTGACCATCCTGGTCGTCATCCAACCCCTGACCATTCCTGGTCGTCATCCAAACCCTGACCCATCCTGCTCCTCATCCAACCCATGATCCATCCTGGTTGTCATCCAACCCCTGAGCTATCCTGATTATCATCCAACCCCTGACCCATCCTGGTCGTCATCCAACCCCTGACCCATGCTGGTCGTCATCCAACCCCTGACCCATCCTAGCCGTCATCCAACCCCTGACCCATCCTGGTCGTCATCCAACCCCTGACCAATCGTGGTCCTCATCCAACCCCTGACCCATCCTGTCCGTCATCCAACCCCTGACCCATCCTGGTCGTCATACAACCCCTGACCCATCCTGGTCGCCATCCAACCCCTGACCCATCCTGGTCTCATCATCGAACCCCTGACTGATCCTGGTCGTCCTCCAACCCCTGACGATTCCTGGTCGTCATCAACCCCTGACCCTGACCCATGCTGGTCTCATCATCCAACCCCTGACCCATCCTGGTCTCATCATCCAACCCCTGACCCATCCTGGTCGTCATCCAACCCCTGACCCATCCTGGTCTCATCATCCAACCCCTGACCCATCCTGGCAGTCATCCAACCCCTGACCCATCCTGCTCGTCATCCAACTCCTGACCCATTCCTGGTCGTCATCCAACCCCTGACCCATCCTGGTCCTCATCCACCCCTGAGCCATCCTTGTCGTCATCCAAACCCTGATCCATCCTGGTTGTCATTCAAGCCCTGACAATCCAGGTCTTCATCCAACCCCTGACCCATCCTGGTCATTATCCAACCCCTGACCCATCCTGGTCGTCATCCAACCCCTGACCCATCCTGTTTGTCGTCCAATCCCTGAACCAACCTGGTCGTCATCGAACCCGTGACCCATCCTGGTCATCATCCAACCCGTGACCCATCCTGGTCGTCATCCAACCCCTGACTCATCCTGGTCGTCATCCAACTCCTGTCTCATCCTGGTCGTCATCCAACCCCTGAGCCATCCTGGTCGTCATCCAACCCGTGACCCATCCTCGTCGTCATCCAACCACTGAGCCATCCTGGTCGTCATCCAACCCCTGACCATCCTGATTGTCATCCAAGCCCTGAGTCATCCTGGTCGGCATCCAACCCCTGAGCCAATCTGGTCGTGATCCAAGCCCTGTGACATCCTGGTCGTCATTCAACCCCTGTGACATCCTGATCGTCATCCATCCCCAGACCCATCCTGTTCGTCATCCAACCCCTGACCCATCCTGGTCATCATCCAACCCCTGACCCATCCTGGTCTCATCATCGAACCCCTGACTCATCCTGGTCGTCCTCCAACCCCTGACGATTCCTGGTCGTCATCCAACTCCTGACCCATGCTGGTCCTCATCCAACCCGTGACCCATCCTGGTTGTCATACAACCACTAACCCATCCTGGTTGTCATCCAACCCCTGACCCATCCTGGTCGTCATCCAACCCCTGACCAATCCCGGTCTCATCATCCAACCCCTGACCCATCCTGGTCGTCATCCAACCCCTGACCCATGCTGGTCGTCATCCAACCCCTGACCAATCGTGGTCCTCATCCAACCCTTGACCCATCCTGTTCGTCATCCAACCCCTGACCCATCCTGGTCGTCATCCAACCCCTGACCCATCCTGGTCGTCATCCAACCCCTGACCCATGCTGGTCGTCATAAAACCCCTGTCCCATCCTGGTTGTCATACAACCCCTAACCCATCCTGGTTGTCATCCAACCCCTGACCCATCCTGGTCGTCATCCAACCCCTGACCAATCCTGGTCTCATCATCCAACCCCTGAACCATCCTGGTCTCATCATCCAACCCCTGACCTATCCTGATCATCATCCAAACCCTGACCCATCCTGGTCGTCATCCAAACCCTTATCCATCCTGGATGTCATTCAAGCCCTGACCATCCAGGTCGTCATCCAACCCCTGACCCATCCTGGTCATTATCCAACCCCTGACCCATCCTGGTCGTCATCCAACCCCTGACCCATCCTGTTTGTCGTCCAACCCCTGACCCAACCTGGTCGTCATCCAACCCTGACCCATCCTGGTCGTCATCCAACCCCTGACCATCCAGGTCGTCAGGCAACCCCTGACCCATCCTGGCCGTCAGCCAGCCTCTGAACCATCCTGGTCTCGTCATCCAACCCGTGACCGATCCTGGTCATCATCCAACCCGTGACCCATCCTGGTCATATCATCCAACCCCTGACTCATCCTGGTCGTCATCCAACCCCTGACTCATCCTGGTCGTCATCCAACCCCTGACTCATCCTGGTCATCATCCAACCCCTGACCCAACCTGTTCGTCATCCAACCCCTGACCCATCCTGGTCGTCATCCAACCCCTGACCATCCTGATCGTCATCCAACCCCTGAACCATCCTGGTCATCATCCAACCCCTGAGCCATCCTGGTCATCATCCAACCCCTGTGACATCCTGGTCGTCATCTCACCCCTGACCCAACCTGGTCGTCATCCAACTCCTGACCCAACCTGGTCGTCCTCCAACCCGACCCATCCTAGTCATCATCCAACCCCTGACCCATCCTGGTCGGCATCCAACCCCTGACCCATGCTGGTCGTCATCCAACTCCTGAGCCATCCTGGTTGTCATCCGACCCCTGAGCCATCCTGGTCTCGTCATCCGACCCCTGAGCCATCCTTGTCGTCATCCAAACCCTGATCCATCCTGGTTGTCATTCAAGCCCTGACCATCCAGGTCTTCATCCAACCCCTGACCCATCCTGGTCATTATCCAACCCCTGACCCATCCTGGTCGTCATCCAACCCCTGACCCATCCTGTTTGTCGTCCAATTCCTGAACCAACCTGGTCGTCATCCAACCCCTGACCCATCCTGGTCGTCAACCAACCCTGACCCATCCTGGTCGTTATTCAACCCCTGACCATCCAGGTCGTCATCCAACCCCTGACCCATCCTGGTCTCGTCATCCAACCCGTGACCCATCCTGGTCATCATCCAACCCGTGACCCATCCTGGTCACATCATCCAACCCCTGAATCATCCTGGTCGTCATCCAAACCCTGACCCATCCTGGTCTCGTCATCCAACCCGTGACCCATCCTGGTCATCATCCAACCCGTGACCCATCCTGGTCACATCAACAACCCCTGACTCATCCTGGTCGTCATCCAACCCCTGACTCATCCTGGTCGTCATCCAACCCCTGACTCATCCTGGTCGTCATCCAACCCCTGAGCCATCCTGGTCGTCATCCAACCACTGAGCCATCCTGATCATCATCCAACCCCTGACCATCCTGATCGTCATCCAACCCCTGAGTCATCCTGGTCGTCATCCAACCCCTGAGCCAATCTGGTCGTCATCCAACCCCTGTGACATCCTGGTCGTCATTCAACCCCTGTGACATCCTGATCGTCATCCATCCCCTGACCCATCCTGTTCGTCATCCAACCCCTGACCCATCCTGGTCGTCATCCAACCCCTGACCCATCCTGGTCTCATCATCGAACCCCTGACTCATCCTGGTCGTCCTCCAACCCCTGACGATTCCTGGTCGTCATCCAACTCCTGACCCATGCTGGTCCTCATCCAACCCCTCACCCATCCTGGTTGTCATACAACCCCTAACCCATCCTGGTTGTCATCAAACCCCTGACCCATCCTGGTCGTCATCCAACCCCTGACCCATTCTGGTCTCATCATCCAACCCCTGACCCATCCTGGTCGTCATCCAATCCCTGACCCCTGCTGGTCGTCATCCAACCCCTGACCAATCGTGGTCCTCATTCAACCCCTGACCCATCCTGTTCGTCATCCAAACCCTGACCCATCCTGGTCGTCATCCAACCCCTGACCCATCCTGGTCTCATCATCGAACCCCTGACTCATCCTGGTCGTCCTCCAACCCCTGACGATTCCTGGTCGTCATCCAACCCCTGACCCATCCTGGTCTCATCATCCAACCCCTGACCCATCCTGGTCGTCATCCAACAACTGACCCATGCTGGTCGTCATCCAACCCCTGACCCATCCTGGCCGTCATCCAACCCCTGACCCATCCTGCTCGTCATCCAACCCCTGACCCATTCCAGGTTGTCATCCAACCCCTGACCCATCCTGGTCCTCATCCAACCCTGAGACATCCAGGTCGTCATCCAACTCCTGAGCCATCCTGGTTGTCATCCGACCCCTGAGCCATCCTGGTCTCGTCATCCGACCCCTGAGCCATCCTTGTCGTCATCCAAACCCTGATCCATCCTGGTTGTCATTCAAACCCTGACAATCCAGGTCTTCATCCAACCCCTGACCCATCCTGGTCATTATCCAACCCTTGACCCATCCTGGTCGTCATCCAACCCCTGACCCATCCTGTTTGTCGTCCAATTCCTGAACCAACCTGGTCGTCATCCAACCCCTGACCCATCCTGGTCGTCAACCAACCCTGACCCATCCTGGTCGTTATTCAACCCCTGACCATCCAGGTCGTCATCCAACCCCTGACCCATCCTGGTCTCGTCATCCAACCCGTGACCCATCCTGGTCATCATCCAACCCGTGACCCATCCTGGTCACATCATCCAACCCCTGAATCATCCTGGTCGTCATCCAACCCCTGACCCATCCTGGTCTCGTCATCCAACCCGTGACCCATCCTGGTCATCATCCAACCCGTGACCCATCCTGGTCACATCATCAACCCCTGACTCATCCTGGTCGTCATCCAACCCCTGACTCATCCTGGTCGTCATCCAACCCCTGACTCATCCTGGTCGTCATCCAACCCCTGAGCCATCCTGGTCGTCATCCAACCACTGAGCCATCCTGATCATCATCCAACCCCTGACCATCCTGATCGTCATCCAACCCCTGAGTCATCCTGGTCGTCATCCAACCCCTGAGCCAATCTGGTCGTCATCCAACCCCTGTGACATCCTGGTCGTCATTCAACCCCTGTGACATCCTGATCGTCATCCATTCCCTGACCCATCCTGTTCGTCATCCAACCCCTGACCCATCCTGGTCGTCATCCAACCCCTGACCCATCCTGGTCTCATCATCGAACCCCTGACTCATCCTGGTCGTCCTCCAACCCCTGACGATTCCTGGTCGTCATCCAACTCCTGACCCATGCTGGTCCTCATCCAACCCCTGACCCATCCTGGTTGTCATACAACCCCTAACCCATCCTGGTTGTCATTAAACCCCTGACCCATCCTGGTCGTCATCCAACCCCTGACCCATTCTGGTCTCATCATCCAACCCCTGACCCATCCTGGTCGTCATCCAATCCCTGACCCCTGCTGGTCGTCATCCAACCCCTGACCAATCGTGGTCCTCATTCAACCCCTGACCCATCCTGTTCGTCATCCAAACCCTGACCCATCCTGGTCGTCATCCAACCCCTGACCCATCCTGGTCTCATCATCGAACCCCTGACTCATCCTGGTCGTCCTCCAACCCCTGACGATTCCTGGTCGTCATCAACCCCTGACCCTGACCCATGCTGGTCTCATCATCCAACCCCTGAACCATCCTGGTCTCATCATCCAACCCCTGACCCATCCTGGTCGTGATCCAAACCCTGACCCATGCTGGTCGTCATCCAACCCCTGACCCATCCTGGTCTCATCATCCAACCCCTGACCCATCCTGGTCGTCATCCAACCCCTGACCCATGCTGGTCGTCATCCAACCCCTGACCCATCCTGGCCGTCATCCAACCCCTGACCCATCCTGCTCGTCATCCAACCCCTGACCCATTCCTGGTTGTCATCCAACCCCTGACCCATCCTGGTCCTCATCCAACCCTGAGACATCCAGGTCGTCATCCAACTCCTGAGCCATCCTGGTTGTCATCCGACCCCTGAGCCATCCTGGTCTCGTCATCCGACCCCTGAGCCATCCTTGTCGTCATCCAAACCCTCATCCATCCTGGTTGTCATTCAAGCCCTGACAATCCAGGTCTTCATCCAACCCCTGACCCATCCTGGTCATTATCCAACCCTTGACCCATCCTGGTCGTCATCCAACCCCTGACCCATCCTGTTTGTCGTCCAATCCCTGAACCAACCTGGTCGTCATCCAACCCGTGACCCATCCTGGTCATCATCCAACCCGTGACCCATCCTGGTCACATCATCCAACCCCTGACCCATCCTGGTCGTCATCCAACCCCTGACTCATCCTGGTCGTCATCCAACCCCTGACACATCCTGGTCGTCATCCAACCCCTGAGCCATCCTGGTCGTCATCCAACCCGTGACCCATCCTGGTCGTCATCCATCCACTGAGCCATCCTGGTCGTCATCCAACCCCTGAGTCATCCTGGTCGTCATCCAACCCCTCAGCCAATCTGGTCGTCATCCAACTCCTGTGACATCCTGGTCGTCATTCAACCCCTGTGACATCCTGATCGTCATCCATCCCCAGACCCATCCTGTTCGTCATCCAACGCCTGACCCATCCTGGTCATCATCCAACCCCTGACCCATCCTGGTCTCATCATCGAACCCCTGACTCATCCTGGTCGTCCTCCAACCCCTGACGATTCCTGGTCGTCATCCAACTCCTGACCCATGCTGGTCGTCATCCAACCCCTGACTCATCCTGGTCGTCATCCAACCCCTGAGCCATCCTGGTCGTCATCCAACCCGTGACCCATCCTGGTCGTCATCCAACCACTGAGCCATCCTGGTCGTCATCCAACCCCTGACCATCCTGATCGTCATCCAACCCCTGAGTCATCCTGGTCGTCATCCAACCCCTGAGCCAATCTGGTCGTCATCCAACCCCTGTGACATCCTGGTCGTCATTCAACCCCTGTGACATCCTGATCGTCATCCATCCCGATCGTCATCCATCCCCTGACCCATCCTGGTCTCATCATCGAACCCTTGACTCATCCTGGTCGTCCTCCAACCCCTGACGATTCCTGGTCGTCATCCAACTCCTGACCCATGCTGGTCCTCAACCAACCCCTGACCCATCCTGGTAGTCATACAACCCCTAACCCATCCTGGTTGTCATCCAACCCCTGACCCATCCTGGTCGTCATCCAACCCCTGACCCATTCTGGTCTCATCATCCAACCCCTGACCCATCCTGGTCGTCATCCAACCCCTGACCCCTGCTGGTCGTCATCCAACCCCTGACCAATCGTGGTCCTCATTCAACCCCTGACCCATCCTGTTCGTCATCCAAACCCTGACCCATCCTGGTCGTCATCCAACCCCTGACCCATCCTGGTCTCATCATCGAACCCCTGACTCATCCTGGTCGTCCTCCAACCCCTGACGATTCCTGGTCGTCATCAACCCCTGACCCTGACCCATGCTGGTCTCATCATCCAACCCCTGAACCATCCTGGTCTCATCATCCAACCCCTGACACATGCTGGTCGTCATCCAACCCCTGACTCATCCTGGTCGTCATCCAACCCCTGAGCCATCCTGGTCGTCATCCAACCCGTGACCCATCCTGGTCGTCATCCAACCACTGAGCCATCCTGGTCGTCATCCAACCCCTGACCATCCTGATCGTCATCCAACCCCTGAGTCATCCTGGTCGTCATCCAACCCCTGAGCCAATCTGGTCGTCATCCAACCCCTGTGACATCCTGGTCGTCATTCAACCCCTGTGACATCCTGATCGTCATCCAATCCCGATCGTCATCCATCCCTGACCCATCCTGGTCATCATCCAACCCGTGACCCATCCTGGTCACATCATCCAACCCCTGAATCATCCTGGTCGTCATCCAACCCCTGACCCATCCTGGTCTCGTCATCCAACCCGTGACCCATCCTGGTCATCATCCAACCCGTGACCCATCCTGGTCACATCATCAACCCCTGAGCCATCCTGGTCGTCATCCAACCACTGAGCCATCCTGATCATCATCCAACCCCTGACCATCCTGATCGTCATCCAACCCCTGAGTCATCCTGGTCGTCATCCAACCCCTGAGCCAATCTGGTCGTCATCCAACCCCTGTGACATCCTGGTCGTCATTCAACCCCTGTGACATCCTGATCGTCATCCATCCCCTGACCCATCCTGTTCGTCATCCAACCCCTGACCCATCCTGGTCGTCATCCAACCCCTGACCCATCCTGGTCTCATCATCGAACCCCTGACTCATCCTGGTCGTCCTCCAACCCCTGACGATTCCTGGTCGTCATCCAACTCCTGACCCATGCTGGTCCTCATCCAACCCCTGACCCATCCTGGTTGTCATACAACCCCTAACCCATCCTGGTTGTCATCAAACCCCTGACCCATCCTGGTCGTCATCCAACCCCTGACCCATTCTGGTCTCATCATCCAACCCCTGACCCATCCTGGTCGTCATCCAATCCCTGACCCCTGCTGGTCGTCATCCAACCCCTGACCAATCGTGGTCCTCATTCAACCCCTGACCCATCCTGTTCGTCATCCAAACCCTGACCCATCCTGGTCGTCATCCAACCCCTGACCCATCCTGGTCTCATCATCGAACCCCTGACTCATCCTGGTCGTCCTCCAACCCCTGACGATTCCTGGTCGTCATCAACCCCTGACCCTGACCCATGCTGGTCTCATCATCCAACCCCTGAACCATCCTGGTCTCATCATCCAACCCCTGACCCATCCTGGTCGTGATCCAAACCCTGACCCATGCTGGTCGTCATCCAACCCCTGACCCATCCTGGTCTCATCATCCAACCCCTGACCCATCCTGGTCGTCATCCAACCCCTGACCCATGCTGGTCGTCATCCAACCCCTGACCCATCCTGGCCGTCATCCAACCCCTGACCCATCCTGCTCGTCATCCAACCCCTGACCCATTCCTGGTTGTCATCCAACCCCTGACCCATCCTGGTCCTCATCCAACCCTGAGCCATCCAGGTCGTCATCCAACTCCTGAGCCATCCTGGTTGTCATCCGACCCCTGAGCCATCCTGGTCTCGTCATCCGACCCCTGAGCCATCCTTGTCGTCATCCAAACCCTGATCCATCCTGGTTGTCATTCAAGCCCTGACAATCCAGGTCTTCATCCAACCCGTGACCCATCCTGGTCGTCATCCAACCCCTGACCCATCCTGTTTGTCGTCCAATCCCTGAACCAACCTGGTCGTCATCCAACCCGTGACCCATCCTGGTCATCATCCAACCCGTGACCCATCCTGGTCACATCATCCAACCCCTGACCCATCCTGGTCGTCATCCAACCCCTGACTCATCCTGGTCGTCATCCAACCCCTGACACATCCTGGTCGTCATCCAACCCCTGAGCCATCCTGGTCGTCATCCAACCCGTGACCCATCCTGGTCGTCATCCATCCACTGAGCCATCCTGGTCGTCATCCAACCCCTGAGTCATCCTGGTCGTCATCCAACCCCTCAGCCAATCTGGTCGTCATCCAACCCCTGTGACATCCTGGTTGTCATTCAACCCCTGTGACATCCTGATCGTCATCCATCCCCAGACCCATCCTGTTCGTCATCCAACGCCTGACCCATCCTGGTCATCATCCAACCCCTGACCCATCCTGGTCTCATCATCGAACCCCTGACTCATCCTGGTCGTCCTCCAACCCCTGACGATTCCTGGTCGTCATCCAACTCCTGACCCATGCTGGTCGTCATCCAACCCCTGACTCATCCTGGTCGTCATCCAACCCCTGAGCCATCCTGGTCGTCATCCAACCCGTGACCCATCCTGGTCGTCATCCAACCACTGAGCCATCCTGGTCGTCATCCAACCCCTGACCATCCTGATCGTCATCCAACCCCTGAGTCATCCTGGTCGTCATCCAACCCCTGTGACATCCTGATCGTCATCCATCCCGATCGTCATCCATCCCCTGACCCATCCTGGTCTCATCATCGAACCCCTGACCCATCCTGGTCGTCATCCAACCCCTGACCCCTGCTGGTCGTCATCCAACCCCTGACCAATCGTGGTCCTCATTCAACCCCTGACCCATCCTGTTCGTCATCCAAACCCTGACCCATCCTGGTCGTCATCCAACCCCTGACCCATCCTGGTCTCATCATCGAACCCCTGACTCATCCTGGTCGTCCTCCAACCCCTGACGATTCCTGGTCGTCATCAACCCCTGACCCTGACCCATGCTGGTCTCATCATCCAACCCCTGAACCATCCTGGTCTCATCATCCAACCCCTGACCCATGCTGGTCGTCATCCAACCCCTGACTCATCCTGGTCGTCATCCAACCCCTGAGCCATCCTGGTCGTCATCCAACCCGTGACCCATCCTGGTCGTCATCCAACCACTGAGCCATCCTGGTCGTCATCCAACCCCTGACCATCCTGATCGTCATCCAACCCCAGAGTCATCCTGGTCGTCATCCAACCCCTGAGCCAATCTGGTCGTCATCCAACCCCCTGTGACATCCTGGTCGTCATTCAACCCCTGTGACATCCTGATCGTCATCCATCCCGATCGTCATCCATCCCCTGACCCATCCTGGTCTCATCATCGAACCCCTGACTCATCCTGGTCGTCCTCCAACCCCTGACGATTCCTGGTCGTCATCCAACTCCTGACCCATGCTGATCCTCATCCAACCCCTGACCCATCCTGGTTGTCATACAACCCCTAACCCATCCTGGTTGTCATCCAACCCCTGACCCATCCTGGTCATCATCCAACCCCTGACCCATTCTGGTCTCATCATCCAACCCCTGACCCATCCTGGTCGTCATCCAACCCCTGACCCCTGCTGGTCGTCATCCAACCCCTGACCAATCGTGGTCCTCATTCAACCCCTGACCCATCCTGTTCGTCATCCAAACCCTGACCCATCCTGGTCGTCATCCAACCCCTGACCCATCCTGGTCTCATCATCGAACCCCTGACTCATCCTGGTCGTCATCAACCCTGACCCTGACCCATGCTGGTCTCATCATCAACCCCTGAACCATCCTGGTCTCATCATCCAACCCCTGACCCATCCTGGTCGTGATCCAAACCCTGACCCATGCTGGTCGTCATCCAACCCCTGACCCATCCTGGTCTCATCATCCAACCCCTGACCCATCCTGGTCGTCATCCAACCCCTGACCCATGCTGGTCGTCATCCAACCCCTGACCCATCCTGGCCGTCATCCAACCCCTGACCCATCCTGCTCGTCATCCAACCCCTGACCCATTCCTGGTTGTCATCCAACCCCTGACCCATCCTGGTCCTCATCCAACCCTGAGACATCCAGGTCGTCATCCAACTCCTGAGCCATCCTGGTTGTCATCCGACCCCTGAGCCATCCTGGTCTCGTCATCCGACCCCTGAGCCATCCTTGTCGTCATCCAAACCCTCATCCATCCTGGTTGTCATTCAAGCCCTGACAATCCAGGTCTTCATCCAACCCCTGACCCATCCTGGTCATTATCCAACCCTTGACCCATCCTGGTCGTCATCCAACCCCTGACCCATCCTGTTTGTCGTCCAATCCCTGAACCAACCTGGTCGTCATCCAACCCGTGACCCATCCTGGTCATCATCCAACCCGTGACCCATCCTGGTCACATCATCCAACCCCTGACCCATCCTGGTCGTCATCCAACCCCTGACTCATCCTGGTCGTCATCCAACCCCTGACACATCCTGGTCGTCATCCAACCCCTGAGCCATCCTGGTCGTCATCCAACCCGTGACCCATCCTGGTCGTCATCCATCCACTGAGCCATCCTGGTCGTCATCCAACCCCTGAGTCATCCTGGTCGTCATCCAACCCCTCAGCCAATCTGGTCGTCATCCAACTCCTGTGACATCCTGGTCGTCATTCAACCCCTGTGACATCCTGATCGTCATCCATCCCCAGACCCATCCTGTTCGTCATCCAACGCCTGACCCATCCTGGTCATCATCCAACCCCTGACCCATCCTGGTCTCATCATCGAACCCCTGACTCATCCTGGTCGTCCTCCAACCCCTGACGATTCCTGGTCGTCATCCAACTCCTGACCCATGCTGGTCGTCATCCAACCCCTGACTCATCCTGGTCGTCATCCAACCCCTGAGCCATCCTGGTCGTCATCCAACCCGTGACCCATCCTGGTCGTCATCCAACCACTGAGCCATCCTGGTCGTCATCCAACCCCTGACCATCCTGATCGTCATCCAACCCCTGAGTCATCCTGGTCGTCATCCAACCCCTGAGCCAATCTGGTCGTCATCCAACCCCTGTGACATCCTGGTCGTCATTCAACCCCTGTGACATCCTGATCGTCATCCATCCCGATCGTCATCCATCCCCTGACCCATCCTGGTCTCATCATCGAACCCTTGACTCATCCTGGTCGTCCTCCAACCCCTGACGATTCCTGGTCGTCATCCAACTCCTGACCCATGCTGGTCCTCAACCAACCCCTGACCTATCCTGGTAGTCATACAACCCCTAACCCATCCTGGTTGTCATCCAACCCCTGACCCATCCTGGTCGTCATCCAACCCCTGACCCATTCTGGTCTCATCATCCAACCCCTGACCCATCCTGGTCGTCATCCAACCCCTGACCCCTGCTGGTCGTCATCCAACCCCTGACCAATCGTGGTCCTCATTCAACCCCTGACCCATCCTGTTCGTCATCCAAACCCTGACCCATCCTGGTCGTCATCCAACCCCTGACCCATCCTGGTCTCATCATCGAACCCCTGACTCATCCTGGTCGTCCTCCAACCCCTGACGATTCCTGGTCGTCATCAACCCCTGACCCTGACCCATGCTGGTCTCATCATCCAACCCCTGAACCATCCTGGTCTCATCATCCAACCCCTGACACATGCTGGTCGTCATCCAACCCCTGACTCATCCTGGTCGTCATCCAACCCCTGAGCCATCCTGGTCGTCATCCAACCCGTGACCCATCCTGGTCGTCATCCAACCACTGAGCCATCCTGGTCGTCATCCAACCCCTGACCATCCTGATCGTCATCCAACCCCTGAGTCATCCTGGTCGTCATCCAACCCCTGAGCCAATCTGGTCGTCATCCAACCCCTGTGACATCCTGGTCGTCATTCAACCCCTGTGACATCCTGATCGTCATCCATCCCGATCGTCATCCATCCCCTGACCCATCCTGGTCATCATCCAACCCGTGACCCATCCTGGTCACATCATCCAACCCCTGAATCATCCTGGTCGTCATCCAACCCCTGACCCATCCTGGTCTCGTCATCCAACCCGTGACCCATCCTGGTCATCATCCAACCCGTGACCCATCCTGGTCACATCATCAACCCCTGAGCCATCCTGGTCGTCATCCAACCACTGAGCCATCCTGATCATCATCCAACCCCTGACCATCCTGATCGTCATCCAACCCCTGAGTCATCCTGGTCGTCATCCAACCCCTGAGCCAATCTGGTCGTCATCCAACCCCTGTGACATCCTGGTCGTCATTCAACCCCTGTGACATCCTGATCGTCATCCATCCCCTGACCCATCCTGTTCGTCATCCAACCCCTGACCCATCCTGGTCGTCATCCAACCCCTGACCCATCCTGGTCTCATCATCGAACCCCTGACTCATCCTGGTCGTCCTCCAACCCCTGACGATTCCTGGTCGTCATCCAACTCCTGACCCATGCTGGTCCTCATCCAACCCCTGACCCATCCTGGTTGTCATACAACCCCTAACCCATCCTGGTTGTCATCAAACCCCTGACCCATCCTGGTCGTCATCCAACCCCTGACCCATTCTGGTCTCATCATCCAACCCCTGACCCATCCTGGTCGTCATCCAATCCCTGACCCCTGCTGGTCGTCATCCAACCCCTGACCAATCGTGGTCCTCATTCAACCCCTGACCCATCCTGTTCGTCATCCAAACCCTGACCCATCCTGGTCGTCATCCAACCCCTGACCCATCCTGGTCTCATCATCGAACCCCTGACTCATCCTGGTCGTCCTCCAACCCCTGACGATTCCTGGTCGTCATCAACCCCTGACCCTGACCCATGCTGGTCTCATCATCCAACCCCTGAACCATCCTGGTCTCATCATCCAACCCCTGACCCATCCTGGTCGTGATCCAAACCCTGACCCATGCTGGTCGTCATCCAACCCCTGACCCATCCTGGTCTCATCATCCAACCCCTGACCCATCCTGGTCGTCATCCAACCCCTGACCCATGCTGGTCGTCATCCAACCCCTGACCCATCCTGGCCGTCATCCAACCCCTGACCCATCCTGCTCGTCATCCAACCCCTGACCCATTCCTGGTTGTCATCCAACCCCTGACCCATCCTGGTCCTCATCCAACCCTGAGCCATCCAGGTCGTCATCCAACTCCTGAGCCATCCTGGTTGTCATCCGACCCCTGAGCCATCCTGGTCTCGTCATCCGACCCCTGAGCCATCCTTGTCGTCATCCAAACCCTGATCCATCCTGGTTGTCATTCAAGCCCTGACAATCCAGGTCTTCATCCAACCCGTGACCCATCCTGGTCGTCATCCAACCCCTGACCCATCCTGTTTGTCGTCCAATCCCTGAACCAACCTGGTCGTCATCCAACCCGTGACCCATCCTGGTCATCATCCAACCCGTGACCCATCCTGGTCACATCATCCAACCCCTGACCCATCCTGGTCGTCATCCAACCCCTGACTCATCCTGGTCGTCATCCAACCCCTGACACATCCTGGTCGTCATCCAACCCCTGAGCCATCCTGGTCGTCATCCAACCCGTGACCCATCCTGGTCGTCATCCATCCACTGAGCCATCCTGGTCGTCATCCAACCCCTGAGTCATCCTGGTCGTCATCCAACCCCTCAGCCAATCTGGTCGTCATCCAACCCCTGTGACATCCTGGTCGTCATTCAACCCCTGTGACATCCTGATCGTCATCCATCCCCAGACCCATCCTGTTCGTCATCCAACGCCTGACCCATCCTGGTCATCATCCAACCCCTGACCCATCCTGGTCTCATCATCGAACCCCTGACTCATCCTGGTCGTCCTCCAACCCCTGACGATTCCTGGTCGTCATCCAACTCCTGACCCATGCTGGTCGTCATCCAACCCCTGACTCATCCTGGTCGTCATCCAACCCCTGAGCCATCCTGGTCGTCATCCAACCCGTGACCCATCCTGGTCGTCATCCAACCACTGAGCCATCCTGGTCGTCATCCAACCCCTGACCATCCTGATCGTCATCCAACCCCTGAGTCATCCTGGTCGTCATCCAACCCCTGTGACATCCTGATCGTCATCCATCCCGATCGTCATCCATCCCCTGACCCATCCTGGTCTCATCATCGAACCCCTGACCCATCCTGGTCGTCATCCAACCCCTGACCCCTGCTGGTCGTCATCCAACCCCTGACCAATCGTGGTCCTCATTCAACCCCTGACCCATCCTGTTCGTCATCCAAACCCTGACCCATCCTGGTCGTCATCCAACCCCTGACCCATCCTGGTCTCATCATCGAACCCCTGACTCATCCTGGTCGTCCTCCAACCCCTGACGATTCCTGGTCGTCATCAACCCCTGACCCTGACCCATGCTGGTCTCATCATCCAACCCCTGAACCATCCTGGTCTCATCATCCAACCCCTGACCCATGCTGGTCGTCATCCAACCCCTGACTCATCCTGGTCGTCATCCAACCCCTGAGCCATCCTGGTCGTCATCCAACCCGTGACCCATCCTGGTCGTCATCCAACCACTGAGCCATCCTGGTCGTCATCCAACCCCTGACCATCCTGATCGTCATCCAACCCCAGAGTCATCCTGGTCGTCATCCAACCCCTGAGCCAATCTGGTCGTCATCCAACCCCTGTGACATCCTGGTCGTCATTCAACCCCTGTGACATCCTGATCGTCATCCATCCCGATCGTCATCCATCCCCTGACCCATCCTGGTCTCATCATCGAACCCCTGACTCATCCTGGTCGTCCTCCAACCCCTGACGATTCCTGGTCGTCATCCAACTCCTGACCCATGCTGATCCTCATCCAACCCCTGACCCATCCTGGTTGTCATACAACCCCTAACCCATCCTGGTTGTCATCCAACCCCTGACCCATCCTGGTCATCATCCAACCCCTGACCCATTCTGGTCTCATCATCCAACCCCTGACCCATCCTGGTCGTCATCCAACCCCTGACCCCTGCTGGTCGTCATCCAACCCCTGACCAATCGTGGTCCTCATTCAACCCCTGACCCATCCTGTTCGTCATCCAAACCCTGACCCATCCTGGTCGTCATCCAACCCCTGACCCATCCTGGTCTCATCATCGAACCCCTGACTCATCCTGGTCGTCATCAACCCCTGACCCTGACCCATGCTGGTCTCATCATCCAACCCCTGAACCATCCTGGTCTCATCATCCAACCCCTGACCCATCCTGGTCGTGATCCAAACCCTGACCCATGCTGGTCGTCATCCAACCCCTGACCCATCCTGGTCTCATCATCCAACCCCTGACCCATCCTGGTCGTCATCCAACCCCTGACCCATGCTGGTCGTCATCCAACCCCTGACCCATCCTGGCCGTCATCCAACCCCTGACCCATCCTGCTCGTCATCCAACCCCTGACCCATTCCTGGTTGTCATCCAACCCCTGACCCATCCTGGTCCTCATCCAACCCTGAGCCATCCAGGTCGTCATCCAACTCCTGAGCCATCCTGGTTGTCATCCGACCCCTGAGCCATCCTGGTCTCGTCATCCGACCCCTGAGCCATCCTTGTCATCATCCAAACCCTGATCCATCCTGGTTGTCATTCAAGCCCTGACAATCCAGGTCTTCATCCAACCCCTGACACATCCTGGTCATTATCCAACCCCTGACCCATCCTGGTCGTCATCCAACCCCTGACCCATTCTGTTTGTCGTCCAATCCCTGAACCAACCTGGTCGTCATCCAACCCGTGACCCATCCTGGTCATCATTCAACCCGTGACCCATCCTGGTCACATCATCCAACCCCTGACCCATCCTGGTCGTCATCCAACCCCTGACTCATCCTGGTCGTCATCCAACCCCTGACTCATCCTGGTCGTCATCCAACCCCTGAGCCATCCTGGTCGTCATCCAACCCGTGACCCATCCTGGTCGTCATCCAACCACTGAGCTATCCTGGTCGTCATCCAACCCCTGAGTCATCCTGGTCGTCATCCAAATCCTGAGCCAATCTGGTCGTCATCCAACCCCTGTGACATCCTGATCGTCATCCATCCCCAGACCCATCCTGTTCGTCATCCAACCCCTGACCCATCCTGGTCATCATCCAACCCCTGACCCATCCTGGTCTCATCATCGAACCCCTGACTCATCCTGGTCGTCCTCCAACCCCTGACGATTCCTGGTCGTCATCCAACTCCTGACCCATGCTGGTCGTCATCCAACCCCTGACTCATCCTGGTCGTCATCCAACCCCTGAGCCATCCTGGTCGTCATCCAACCCGTGACCCATCCTGGTCGTCATCCGACCACTGAGCCATCCTGGTCGTCATCCAACCCCTCACCATCCTGATCGTCATCCAACCCCTGAGTCATCCTGGTCGTCATCCAACCCCTGAGCCAATCTGGTCGTCATCCAACCCCTGTGACATCCTGGTCGTCATTCAACCCCTGTGACATCCTGATCGTCATCCATCCCGATTGTCATCCATCCCCTGACCCATCCTGGTCTCATCATCGAACCCCTGACTCATCCTGGTCGTCCTCCAACCCCTGACGATTCCTGGTCGTCATCCAACTCCTGACCCATGCTGGTCCTCATCCAACCCCTGACCCATCCTGGTAGTCATACAACCCCTAACCCATCCTGGTTGTCATCCAACCCCTGACCCATCCTGGTCGTCATCCAACCCCTGACCAATCCTGGTCTTATCATCCAACCCCTGACCCATCCTGGTCTCATCATCCAACCACTGACCCATCCTGGTCGTCATCCAACCCCTGACCCATGCTGGTCGTCATCCAACCCCTGACCAATCGTGGTCCTCATCGAACCCCTGACCCATCCTGTTCGTCATCCAACCCCTGACCCATCCTGGTCGTCATCCAACCCCTGACCCATCCTGGTCTCATCATCGAACCCCTGACTCATCCTGTCGTTTTCCAACCCCTGATGATTCCTGGTCGTCATCCAACCCCTGACCCATGCTGGTCCTCATAAAACCCCTGACCCATCCTGGTTGTCATCAAACCCCTGACCCATCCTGGTCGTCATCCAACCCCTGACCCATTCTGGTCTCATCATCCAACCACTGACCCATCCTGGTCGTCATCCAATCCCTGACCCCTGCTGGTCGTCATCCAACCCCTGACCAATCGTGGTCCTCATTCAACCCCTGACTCATCCTGTTCGTCATCCAACCCCTGAACCATCCTGGTCTCATCATCCAACCCCTGACCCATCCTGGTCGTGATCCAAACCCTGACCCATGCTGGTCGTCATCCAACCCCTGACCCATCCTGGTCTCATCATCCAACCCCTGACCCATCCTGGTCGTCATCCAACCCCTGACCCATGCTGGTCGTCATCCAACCCCTGACCCATCCTGGCCGTCATCCAACCCCTGACCCATCCTGCTCGTCATCCAACCCCTGACCCATTCCTGGTTGTCATCCAACCCCTGACCCATCCTGGTCCTCATCCAACCCTGAGCCATCCAGGTCATCATCCAACTCCTGAGCCATCCTGGTTGTCATCCGACCCCTGAGCCATCCTGGTCTCGTCATCCGACCCCTGAGCCATCCTTGTCGTCATCCAAACCCTGATCCATCCTGGTTGTCATTCAAGCCCTGACAATCCAGGTCTTCATCCAACCCCTGACCCATCCTGGTCATTATCCAACCCTTGACCCATCCTGGTCGTCATCCAACCCCTGACCCATCCTGTTTGTCGTCCAATCCCTGAACCAACCTGGTCGTCATCCAACCCGTGACCCATCCTGGTCATCATCCAACCCGTGACCCATCCTGGTCACATCATCCAACCCCTGACCCATCCTGGTCGTCATCCAACCCCTGACTCATCCTGGTCGTCATCCAACCCCTGACACATCCTGGTCGTCATCCAACCCCTGAGCCATCCTGGTCGTCATCCAACCCGTGACCCATCCTGGTCGTCATCCAACCACTGAGCCATCCTGGTCGTCATCCAACCCCTGAGTCATCCTGGTCGTCATCCAACCCCTGAGCCAATCTGGTCGTCATCCAACCCCTGTGACATCCTGGTCGTCATTCAACCCCTGTGACATCCTCATCGTCATCCATCCCCAGACCCATCCTGTTCGTCATCCAACGCCTGACCCATCCTGGTCATCATCCAACCCCTGACCCATCCTGGTCTCATCATCGAACCCCTGACTCATCCTGGTCGTCCTCCAACCCCTGACGATTCCTGGTCGTCATCCAACTCCTGACCCATGCTGGTCGTCATCCAACCCCTGACTCATCCTGGTCGTCATCCAACCCCTGAGCCATCCTGGTCGTCATCCAACCCGTGACCCATCCTGGTCGTCATCCAACCACTGAGCCATCCTGGTCGTCATCCAACCCCTGACCATCCTGATCGTCATCCAACGCCTGAGTCATCCTGGTCGTCATCCAACCCCTGAGCCAATCTGGTCGTCATCCAACCCCTGTGACATCCTGGTCGTCATTCAACCCCTGTGACATCCTGATCGTCATCCATCCCGATTGTCATCCATCCCCTGACCCATCCTGGTCTCATCATCGAACCCCTGACTCATCCTGGTCGTCCTCCAACCCCTGACGATTCCTGGTCGTCATCCAACTCCTGACCCATGCTGGTCCTCATCCAACCCCTGACCCATCCTGGTAGTCATACAACCCCTAACCCATCCTGGTTGTCATCCAACCCCTGACCCATCCTGGTCGTCATCCAACCCCTGACCAATCCTGGTCTCATCATCCAACCCCTGACCCATCCTGGTCTCATCATCCAACCACTGACCCATCCTGGTCGTCATCCAACCCCTGACCCATGCTGGTCGTCATCCAACCCCTGACCAATCGTGGTCCTCATCGAACCCCTGACCCATCCTGTTCGTCATCCAACCCCTGACCCATCCTGGTCGTCATCCAACCCCTGACCCATCCTGGTCTCATCATCGAACCCCTGACTCATCCTGTCGTTTTCCAACCCCTGATGATTCCTGGTCGTCATCCAACCCCTGACCCATGCTGGACCTCATAAAACCCCTGACCCATCCTGGTTGTCATCAAACCCCTGACCCATCCTGGTCGTCATCCAACCCCTGACCCATTCTGGTCTCATCATCCAACCCCTGACCCATCCTGGTCGTCATCCAATCCCTGACCCCTGCTGGTCGTCATCCAACCCCTGACCAATCGTGGTCCTCATTCAACCCCTGACCCATCCTGTTCGTCATCCAAACCCTGACCCATCCTGGTCGTCATCCAACCCCTGACCCATCCTGGTCTCATCATCGAACCCCTGACTCATCCTGGTCGTCCTCCAACCCCTGACGATTCCTGGTCGTCATCAACCCCTGACCCTGACCCATGCTGGTCTCATCATCCAACCCCTGAACCATCCTGGTCTCATCATCCAACCCCTGACCCATCCTGGTCGTGATCCAAACCCTGACCCATGCTGGTCGTCATCCAACCCCTGACCCATCCTGGTCTCATCATCCAACCCCTGACCCATGCTGGTCGTCATCCAACACCTGACCCATGCTGGTCGTCATCCAACCCCTGACCCATTCCTGGTTGTCATCCAACCCCTGACCCATCCTGGTCCTCATCCAACCCTGAGCCATCCAGGTCGTCATCCAACTCCTGAGCCATCCTGGTTGTCATCCGACCCCTGAGCCATCCTGGTCTCGTCATCCGACCCCTGAGCCATCCTTGTCGTCATCCAAACCCTGATCCATCCTGGTTGTCATTCAAGCCCTGACAATCCAGGTCTTCATCCAACCCCTGACCCATCCTGGTCATTATCCAACCCTTGACCCATCCTGGTCGTCATCCAACCCCTGACCCATCCTGTTTGTCGTCCAATCCCTGAACCAACCTGGTCGTCATCCAACCCGTGACCCATCCTGGTCATCATCCAACCCGTGACCCATCCTGGTCACATCATCCAACCCCTGACCCATCCTGGTCGTCATCCAACCCCTGACTCATCCTGGTCGTCATCCAACCCCTGACACATCCTGGTCGTCATCCAACCCCTGAGCCATCCTGGTCGTCATCCAACCCGTGACCCATCCTGGTCGTCATCCAACCACTGAGCCATCCTGGTCGTCATCCAACCCCTGAGTCATCCTGGTCGTCATCCAACCCCTGAGCCAATCTGGTCGTCTTCCAACCCCTGTGACATCCTGGTCGTCATTCAACCCCTGTGACATCCTGATCGTCATCCATCCCCAGACCCATCCTGTTCGTCATCCAACGCCTGACCCATCCTGGTCATCATCCAACCCCTGACCCATCCTGGTCTCATCATCGAACCCCTGACTCATCCTGGTCGTCCTCCAACCCCTGACGATTCCTGGTCGTCATCCAACTCCTGACCCAATCTGGTCGTCATCCAACCCCTGTGACATCCTGGTCGTCATTCAACCCCTGTGACATCCTGATCGTCATCCATCCCGATTGTCATCCATCCCCTGACCCATCCTGGTCTCATCATCGAACCCCTGACTCATCCTGGTCGTCCTCCAACCCCTGACGATTCCTGGTCGTCATCCAACTCCTGACCCATGCTGGTCCTCATCCAACCCCTGACCCATCCTGGTAGTCATACAACCCCTAACCCATCCTGGTTGTCATCCAACCCCTGACCCATCCTGGTCGTCATCCAACCCCTGACCAATCCTGGTCTCATCATCCAACCCCTGACCCATCCTGGTCTCATCATCCAACCACTGACCCATCCTGGTCGTCATCCAACCCCTGACCCATGCTGGTCGTCATCCAACCCCTGACCAATCGTGGTCCTCATCGAACCCCTGACCCATCCTGTTCGTCATCCAACCCCTGACCCATCCTGGTCGTCATCCAACCCCTGACCCATCCTGGTCTCATCATCGAACCCCTGACTCATCCTGTCGTTTTCCAACCCCTGATGATTCCTGGTCGTCATCCAACCCCTGACCCATGCTGGTCCTCATAAAACCCCTGACCCATCCTGGTTGTCATCAAACCCCTGACCCACCCTGGTCGTCATCCAACCCCTGACCCATTCTGGTCTCATCATCCAACCCCTGACCCATCCTGGTCGTCATCCAATCCCTGACCCCTGCTGGTCGTCATCCAACCCCTGACCAATCGTGGTCCTCATTCAACCCCTGACCCATCCTGTTCGTCATCCAAACCCTGACCCATCCTGGTCGTCATCCAACCCCTGACCCATCCTGGTCTCATCATCGAACCCCTGACTCATCCTGGTCGTCCTCCAACCCCTGACGATTCCTGGTCGTCATCAACCCCTGACCCTGACCCATGCTGGTCTCATCATCCAACCCCTGAACCATCCTGGTCTCATCATCCAACCCCTGACCCATCCTGGTCGTGATCCAAACCCTGACCCATGCTGGTCGTCATCCAACCCCTGACCCATCCTGGTCTCATCATCCAACCCCTGACCCATGCTGGTCGTCATCCAACCCCTGACCCATGCTGGTCGTCATCCAACCCCTGACCCATCCTGGCCGTCATCCAACCCCTGACCCATCCTGCTCGTCATCCAACCCCTGACCCATTCCTGGTTGTCATCCAACCCCTGACCCATCCTGGTCCTCATCCAACCCTGAGCCATCCAGGTCGTCATCCAACTCCTGAGCCATCCTGGTTGTCATCCGACCCCTGAGCCATCCTGGTCTCGTCATCCGACCCCTGAGCCATCCTTGTCGTCATCCAAACCCTGATCCATCCTGGTTGTCATTCAAGCCCTGACAATCCAGGTCTTCATCCAACCCCTGACCCATCCTGGTCATTATCCAACCCTTGACCCATCCTGGTCGTCATCCAACCCCTGACCCATCCTGTTTGTCGTCCAATCCCTGAACCAACCTGGTCGTCATCCAACCCGTGACCCATCCTGGTCATCATCCAACCCGTGACCCATCCTGGTCACATCATCGAACCCCTGACCCATCCTGGTCGTCATCCAACCCCTGACTCATCCTGGTCGTCATCCAACCCCTGACACATCCTGGTCGTCATCCAACCCCTGAGCCATCCTGGTCGTCATCCAACCCGTGACCCATCCTGGTCGTCATCCAACCACTGAGCCATCCTGGTCGTCATCCAACCCCTGAGTCATCCTGGTCGTCATCCAACCCCTGAGCCAATCTGGTCGTCATCCAACCCCTGTGACATCCTGGTCGTCATTCAACCCCTGTGACATCCTGATCGTCATCCATCCCCAGACCCATCCTGTTCGTCATCCAACGCCTGACCCATCCTGGTTATCATCCAACCCCTGACCCATCCTGGTCTCATCATCGAACCCCTGACTCATCCTGGTCGTCCTCCAACCCCTGACGATTCCTGGTCGTCATCCAACTCCTGACCCATGCTGGTCGTCGTCCAACCCCTGACTCATCCTGGTCGTCATCCAACCCCTGAGCCATCCTGGTCGTCATCCAACCCGTGACCCATCCTGGTCGTCATCCAACCACTGAGCCATCCTGGTCGTCATCCAACCCCTGACCATCCTGATCGTCATCCAACCCCTGAGTCATCCTGGTCGTCATCCAACCCCTGAGCCAATCTGGTCGTCATCCAACCCCTGTGACATCCTGGTCATCATTCAACCCCTGTGACATCCTGATCGTCATCCATCCCGATCGTCATCCATCCCCTGACCCATCCTGGTCTCATCATCGAACCCTTGACTCATCCTGGTCGTCCTCCAACCCCTGACGATTCCTGGTCGTCATCCAACTCCTGACCCATGCTGGTCCTCAACCAACCCCTGACCCATCCTGGTAGTCATACAACCCCTAACCCATCCTGGTTGTCATCCAACCCCTGACCCATCCTGGTCGTCATCCAACCCCTGACCCATTCTGGTCTCATCATCCAACCCCTGACCCATCCTGGTCGTCATCCAACCCCTGACCCCTGCTGGTCGTCATCCAACCCCTGACCAATCGTGGTCCTCATTCAACCTCTGACCCATCCTGTTCGTCATCCAAACCCTGACCCATCCTGGTCGTCATCCAACCCCTGACCCATCCTGGTCTCATCATCGAACCCCTGACTCATCCTGGTCGTCCTCCAACCCCTGACGATTCCTGGTCGTCATCAACTCCTGACCCTGACCCATGCTGGTCTCATCATCCAACCCCTGAACCATCCTGGTCTCTTCATCCAACCCCTGACCCATGCTGGTCGTCATCCAACCCCTGACTCATCCTGGTCGTCATCCAACCCCTGAGCCATCCTGGTCGTCATCCAACCCGTGACCCATCCTGGTCGTCATCCAACCACTGAGCCATCCTGGTCGTCATCCAACCCCTGACCATCCTGATCGTCATCCAACCCCTGAGTCATCCTGGTCGTCATCCAACCCCTGAGCCAATCTGGTCGTCATCCAACCCCTGTGACATCCTGGTCGTCATTCAACCCCTGTGACATCCTGATCGTCATCCATCCCGATCGTCATCCATCCCCTGACCCATCCTGGTCTCATCATCGAACCCCTGACTCATCCTGGTCGTCCTCCAACCCCTGACGATTCCTGGTCGTCATCCAACTCCTGACCCATGCTGGTCCTCAACCAACCCCTGACCCATCCTGGTAGTCATACAACCCCTAACCCATCCTGGTTGTCATCCAACCCCTGACCCATCCTGGTCGTCATCCAACCCCTGACCCATTCTGGTCTCATCATCCAACCCCTGACCCATCCTGGTCGTCATCCAACCCCTGACCCCTGCTGGTCGTCATCCAACCCCTGACCAATCGTGGTCCTCATTCAACCTCTGACCCATCCTGTTCGTCATCCAAACCCTGACCCATCCTGGTCGTCATCCAACCCCTGACCCATCCTGGTCTCATCATCGAACCCCTGACTCATCCTGGTCGTCCTCCAACCCCTGACGATTCCTGGTCGTCATCAACTCCTGACCCTGACCCATGCTGGTCTCATCATCCAACCCCTGAACCATCCTGGTCTCTTCATCCAACCCCTGACCCATGCTGGTCGTCATCCAACCCCTGACTCATCCTGGTCGTCATCCAACCCCTGAGCCATCCTGGTCGTCATCCAACCCGTGACCCATCCTGGTCGTCATCCAACCACTGAGCCATCCTGGTCGTCATCCAACCCCTGACCATCCTGATCGTCATCCAACCCCTGAGTCATCCTGGTCGTCATCCAACCCCTGAGCCAATCTGGTCGTCATCCAACCCCTGTGACATCCTGGTCGTCATTCAACCCCTGTGACATCCTGATCGTCATCCATCCCGATCGTCATCCATCCCCTGACCCATCCTGGTCTCATCATCGAACCCCTGACTCATCCTGGTCGTCCTCCAACCCCTGACGATTCCTGGTCGTCATCCAACTCCTGACCCATGCTGGTCCTCATCCAACCCCTGACCCATCCTGGTTGTCATACAACCCCTAACCCATCCTGGTTGTCATCCAACCCCTGACCCATCCTGGTCATCATCCAACCCCTGACCCATTCTGGTCTCATCATCCAACCCCTGACCCATCCTGGTCGTCATCCAACCCCTGACCCCTGCTGGTCGTCATCCAACCCCTGACCAATCGTGGTCCTCATTCAACCCCTGACCCATCCCGTTCGTCATCCAAACCCTGACCCATCCTGGTCGTCATCCAACCCCTGACCCATCCTGGTCTCATCATCGAACCCCTGACTCATCCTGGTCGTCCTCCAACCCCTGACGATTCCTGGTCGTCATCAACCCCTGACCCTGACCCATGCTGGTCTCATCATCCAACCCCTGAACCATCCTGGTCTCATCATCCAACCCCTGACCCATCCTGGTCGTGATCCAAACCCTGACCCATGCTGGTCGTCATCCAATCCCTGACCCATCCTGGTCTCATCATCCAACCCCTGACCCATCCTGGTCGTCATCCAACCCCTGACCCATGCTGGTCGTCATCCAACCCCTGACCCATCCTGGCCGTCATCCAACCCCTGACCCATCCTGCTCGTCGTCCAAACCCTGACCCATTCCTGGTTGTCATCCAACCCCTGACCCATCCTGGTCCTCATCCAACCCTGAGCCATCCAGGTCGTCATCCAACTCCTGAGCCATCCTGGTTGTCATCCGACCCCTGAGCCATCCTGGTCTCGTCATCCGACCCCTGAGCCATCCTTGTCGTCATCCAAACCCTGATCCATCCTGGTTGTCATTCAAGCCCTGACAATCCAGGTCTTCATCCAACCCCTGACACATCCTGGTCATTATCCAACCCCTGACCCATCCTGGTCGTCATCCAACCCCTGACCCATTCTGTTTGTCGTCCAATCCCTGAACCAACCTGGTCGTCATCCAACCCGTGACCCATCCTGGTCATCATCCAACCCGTGACCCATCCTGGTCACATCATCCAACCCCTGACCCATCCTGGTCGTCATCCAACCCCTGACTCATCCTGGTCGTCATCCAACCCCTGACTCATACTGGTCGTCATCCAACCCCTGAGCCATCCTGGTCGTCATCCAACCCGTGACCCATCCTGGTCGTCATCCAACCACTGAGCCATCCTGGTCGTCATCCAACCCCTGAGTCATCCTGGTCGTCATCCAACCCCTGAGCCAATCTGGTCGTCATCCAACCCCTGTGACATCCTGGTCGTCATCCAACCCCTGACCCATTCTGTTTGTCGTCCAATCCCTGAACCAACCTGGTCGTCATCCAACCCGTGACCCATCCTGGTCATCATCCAACCCGTGACCCATCCTGGTCACATCATCCAACCCCTGACCCATCCTGGTCGTCATCCAACGCCTGACTCATCCTGGTCGTCATCCAACCCCTGACTCATCCTGGTCGTCATCCAACCCCTCAGCCATCCTGTTCGTCATCCAACCCGTGACCCATCCTGGTCGTCATCCAACCACTGAGCCATCCTGGTTGTCATCCAACCCCTGAGTCATCCTGGTCGTCATCCAACCCCTGAGCCAATCTGGTCGTCATCCAACCCCTGTGACATCCTGGTCGTCATTCAACCCCTGTGACATCCTGATCGTCATCCATCCCCAGACCCATCCTGTTCGTCATCCAACCCCTGACCCATCCTGGTCATCATCCAACCCCTGACCCATCCTGGTCTCATCATCGAACCCCTGACTCATCCTGGTCGTCCTCCAACCCCTGACGATTCCTGGTCGTCATCCAACTCCTGACCCATGCTGGTCGTCATCCAACCCCTGACTCATCCTGGTTGTCATCCAACCCCTGAGCCATCCTGGTCGTCATCCAACCCGTGACCCATCCTGGTCGTCATCCAACCACTGAGCCATCCTGGTCGTCATCCAACCCCTGACCATCCTGATCGTCATCCAACCCCTGTGACATCCTGGTCGTCATTCAACCCCTGTGACATCCTGATCGTCATCCATCCCGATTGTCATCCATCCCCTGACCCATCCTGGTCTCATCATCGAACCCCTGACTCATCCTGGTCGTCCTCCAACCCCTGACGATTCCTGGTCGTCATCCAACTCCTGACCCATGCTGGTCCTCATCCAACCCCTGACCCATCCTGGTAGTCATACAACCCCTAACCCATCCTGGTTGTCATCCAACCCCTGACCCATCCTGGTCGTCATCCAACCCCTGACCAATCCTGGTCTCATCATCCAACCCCTGACCCATCCTGGTCTCATCATCCAACCACTGACCCATCCTGGTCGTCATCCAACCCCTGACCCATGCTGGTCGTCATCCAACCCCTGACCCATCCTGGTCGTCATCCAACCCCTGACCCATCCTGGTCTCATCATCGAACCCCTGACTCATCCTGTCGTTTTCCAACCCCTGATGATTCCTGGTTGTCATCCAACCCCTGACCCATGCTGGTCCTCATAAAACCCCTGACCCATCCTGGTTGTCATACAACCCCTAACCCATCCTGGTTGTCATCCAACCCCTGACCCATCCTGGTCGTCATCCAACCCCTGACCAATCCTGGTCTCATCATCCAACCCCTGAACCATCCTGGTCTCATCATCCAACCCCTGACCTATCCTGATCATCATCCAAACCCTGACCCATCCTGGTCGTCATCCAACCCCTGAGCCATCCAGGTCATCATCCAACTCCTGAGCCATCCTGGTTGTCATCCGACCCCTGAGCCATCCTGGTCTCGTCATCCGACCCCTGAGCCATCCTTGTCGTCATCCAAACCCTTATCCATCCTGGATGTCATTCAAGCCCTGACCATCCAGGTCGTCATCCAACCCCTGACCCATCCTGGTCATTATCCAACCCCTGACCCATCCTGGTTGTCATCCAACCCCTGAACCATCCTGTTTGTCGTCCAACCCCTGACCCAACCTGGTCGTCATCCAACCCTGACCCATCCTGGTCGTCATCCAACCCCTGACCATCCAGGTCGTCATGCAACCCCTGACCCATCCTGGCCGTCATCCAACCTCTGACCCATCCTGGTCTCGTCATCCAACCCGTGAGCCATCCTGGTTACATCAATCAACCCCTGACTCATCCTGGTCGTCATCCAACCCCTGACTTATCCTTGTCATTATCCAACCCCTGACCCATCCTGGTCGTCATCCAACCCCTGACCCATCCTGTTTGTCGTCCAATCCCTGAACCAACCTGGTCGTCATCGAACCCGTGACCCATCCTGGTCATCATCCAACCCGTGACCCATCCTGGTCGTCATCCAACCCCTGACTCATCCTGGTCGTCATCCAACCTCTGTCTCATCCTGATCGTCATCCAACCCCTGAGCCATCCTGGTCGTCATCCAACCCGTGACCCATCCTCGTCGTCATCCAACCACTGAGCCATCCTGGTCGTCATCCAACCCCTGACCATCCTGATCGTCATCCAACCCCTGAGTCATCCTGGTCGTCATCCAACCCCTGAGCCAATCTGGTCGTCATCCAACCCCTGTGACACCCTGGTCGTCATTCAACCCCTGTGACATCCTGATCGTCATCCATCCCCTGACTCATCCTGTTCGTCATCCAACCCCTGACCCATCCTGGTCAACATCCAACCCCTGACCCATCCTGGTCTCATCATCGAACCCCTGACTCATCCTGGTCGTCCTCCAACCCCTGACGATTCCTGGTCGTCATCCAACTCCTGACCCATGCTGGTCCTCATCCAACCCGTGACCCATCCTGGTTGTCATACAATCACTAACCCATCCTGGTTGTCATCCAACCCCTGACCCATCCTGGTCGTCATCCAAGCCCTGACCAATCCCGGTCTCATCATGCAACCCCTGACCCATCCTGGTCGTCATCCAACCCCTGACCCATGCTGGTCGTCATTCATCCCCTGACCAGTCGTGGTCCTCATCCAACCCTTGACCCATCCTGTTCGTCATCCAACCCCTGACCCATCCTGGTCGTCATCCAACCCCTGACCCATCCTGGTCGTCATCCAACCCCTGACCCATGCTGGTCGTCATAAAACCCCTGTCCCATCCTGGTTGTCATACAACCCCTAACCCATCCTGGTTGTCATCCAACCCCTGACCCATCCTGGTCGTCATCCAACCCCTGACCAATCCTGGTCTCATCATCCAACCCCTGAACCATCCTGGTCTCATCATCCAAACCCTGACCTATCCTGATCATCATCCAAACCCTGACCCATCCTGGTCGTCATCCAAACCCTTATCCATCCTGGATGTCATTCAAGCCCTGACCATCCAGGTCGTCATCCAACCCCTGACCCATCCTGGTCATTATCCAACCCCTGACCCATCCTGGTCGTCATCCAACCCCTGACCCATCCTGTTTGTCGTCCAAACCCTGACCCAACCTGGTCGTCATCCAACCCTGACCCATCCTGGTCGTCATCCAACCCCTGACCATCCAGGTCGTCAGGCAACCCCTGACCCATCCTGGCCGTCATCCAGCCTCTGAACCATCCTGGTCTCGTCATCCAACCCGTGACCGATCCTGGTCATCATCCAACCCGTGACCCATCCTGGTCACATCATCCAACCCCTGACTTATCCTGGTCGTCATCCAACCCCTGACTCATCCTGGTCGTCATCCAACCCCTGACTCATCCTGGTCATCATCCAACCCCTGACCCAACCTGTTCGTCATCCAACCCCTGACCCATCCTGGTCGTCATCCAACCCCTGACCATCCTGATCGTCATCCAACCCCTGAACCATCCTGGTCATCATCCAACCCCTGAGCCATCCTGGTCATCATCCAACCCCTGTGACATCCTGGTCGTCATCTCACCCCTGACCCAACCTGGTCGTCATCCAACTCCTGACCCAACCTGGTCGTCCTCCAACCCGACCCATCCTAGTCATCATCCAACCCCTGACCCATCCTGGTCGGCATCCAACCCCTGACCCATGCTGGTCGTCATCCAACTCCTGAGCCATCCTGGTTGTCATCCGACCCCTGAGCCATCCTGGTCTCGTCATACGACCCCTGAGCCATCCTTGTCGTCATCCAAACCCTGATCCATCCTGGTTGTCATTCAAGCCCTGACCATCCAGGTCTTCATCCAACCCCTGACCCATCCTGGTCATTATCCAACCCCTGACCCATCCTGGTCGTCATCCAACCCCTGACCCATCCTGTTTGTCGTCCAATTCCTGAACCAACCTGGTCGTCATCCAACCCCTGACCCATCCTGGTCGTCAACCAACCCTGACCCATCCTGGTCGTTATTCAACCCCTGACCATCCAGGTCGTCATCCAACCCCTGACCCATCCTGGTCTCGTCATCCAACCCGTGACCCATCCTGGTCATCATCCAACCCGTGACCCATCCTGGTCACATCAACCAACCCCTGAATCATCCTGGTCGTCATCCAACCCCTGACCCATCCTGGTCTCGTCATCCAACCTGTGACCCATCCTGGTCATCATCCAACCCGTGACCCATCCTGGTCACATCATCAACCCCTGACTCATCCTGGTCGTCATCCAACCCCTGACTCATCCTGGTCGTCATCCAACCCCTGACTCATCCTGGTCGTCATCCAACCCCTGAGCCATCCTGGTCGTCATCCAACCACTGAGCCATCCTGGTCATCATCCAACCCCTGACCATCCTGATCGTCATCCAACCCCTGAGTCATCCTGGTCGTCATTCAACCCCTGAGCCAATCTGGTCGTCATCCAACCCCTGTGACATCCTGGTCGTCATTCAACCCCTGTGACATCCTGATCGTCATCCATCCCCTGACCCATCCTGTTCGTCATCCAACCCCTGACCCATCCTGGTCGTCATCCAACCCCTGACCCATCCTGGTCTCATCATCGAACCCCTGACTCATCCTGGTCGTCCTCCAACCCCTGACGATTCCTGGTCGTCATCCAACTCCTGACCCATGCTGGTCCTCATCCAACCCGTGACCCATCCTGGTTGTCATACAATCACTAACCCATCCTGGTTGTCATCCAACCCCTGACCCATCCTGGTCGTCATCCAAGCCCTGACCAATCCCGGTCTCATCATGCAACCCCTGACCCATCCTGGTCGTCATCCAACCCCTGACCCATGCTGGTCGTCATTCATCCCCTGACCAGTCGTGGTCCTCATCCAACCCTTGACCCATCCTGTTCGTCATCCAACCCCTGACCCATCCTGGTCGTCATCCAACCCCTGACCCATCCTGGTCGTCATCCAACCCCTGACCCATGCTGGTCGTCATAAAACCCCTGTCCCATCCTGGTTGTCATACAACCCCTAACCCATCCTGGTTGTCATCCAACCCCTGACCCATCCTGGTCGTCATCCAACCCCTGACCAATCCTGGTCTCATCATCCAACCCCTGAACCATCCTGGTCTCATCATCCAAACCCTGACCTATCCTGATCATCATCCAAACCCTGACCCATCCTGGTCGTCATCCAAACCCTTATCCATCCTGGATGTCATTCAAGCCCTGACCATCCAGGTCGTCATCCAACCCCTGACCCATCCTGGTCATTATCCAACCCCTGACCCATCCTGGTCGTCATCCAACCCCTGACCCATCCTGTTTGTCGTCCAAACCCTGACCCAACCTGGTCGTCATCCAACCCTGACCCATCCTGGTCGTCATCCAACCCCTGACCATCCAGGTCGTCAGGCAACCCCTGACCCATCCTGGCCGTCATCCAGCCTCTGAACCATCCTGGTCTCGTCATCCAACCCGTGACCGATCCTGGTCGTCATCCAACCCCTGACTCATCCTGGTCATCATCCAACCCCTGACCCAACCTGTTCGTCATCCAACCCCTGACCCATCCTGGTCGTCATCCAACCCCTGACCATCCTGATCGTCATCCAACCCCTGAACCATCCTGGTCATCATCCAACCCCTGAGCCATCCTGGTCATCATCCAACCCCTGTGACATCCTGGTCGTCATCTCACCCCTGACCCAACCTGGTCGTCATCCAACTCCTGACCCAACCTGGTCGTCCTCCAACCCGACCCATCCTAGTCATCATCCAACCCCTGACCCATCCTGGTCGGCATCCAACCCCTGACCCATGCTGGTCGTCATCCAACTCCTGAGCCATCCTTGTCGTCATCCAAACCCTGATCCATCCTGGTTGTCATTCAAGCCCTGACCATCCAGGTCTTCATCCAACCCCTGACCCATCCTGGTCATTATCCAACCCCTGACCCATCCTGGTCGTCATCCAACCCCTGACCCATCCTGTTTGTCGTCCAATTCCTGAACCAACCTGGTCGTCATCCAACCGCTGACCCATCCTGGTCGTCAACCAACCCTGACCCATCCTGGTCGTTATTCAACCCCTGACCATCCAGGTCGTCATCCAACCCCTGACCCATCCTGGTCTCGTCATCCAACCCGTGACCCATCCTGGTCATCATCCAACCCGTGACCCATCCTGGTCACATCAACCAACCCCTGAATCATCCTGGTCGTCATCCAACCCCTGACCCATCCTGGTCTCGTCATCCAACCCGTGACCCATCCTGGTCATCATCCAACCCGTGACCCATCCTGGTCACATCATCAACCCCTGACTCATCCTGGTCGTCATCCAACCCCTGACTCATCCTGGTCGTCATCCAACCCCTGACTCATCCTGGTCGTCATCCAACCCCTGAGCCATCCTGGTCGTCATCCAACCACTGAGCCATCCTGGTCATCATCCAACCCCTGACCATCCTGATCGTCATCCAACCCCTGAGTCATCCTGGTCGTCATTCAACCCCTGAGCCAATCTGGTCGTCATCCAACCCCTGTGACATCCTGGTCGTCATTCAACCCCTGTGACATCCTGATCGTCATCCATCCCCTGACCCATCCTGTTCGTCATCCAACCCCTGACCCATCCTGGTCGTCATCCAACCCCTGACCCATCCTGGTCTCATCATCGAACCCCTGACTCATCCTGGTCGTCCTCCAACCCCTGACGATTCCTGGTCGTCATCCAACTCCTGACCCATGCTGGTCCTCATCCAACCCCTGACCCATCCTGGTTGTCATACAACCCCTAACCCATCCTGGTTGTCATCAAACCCCTGACCCATCCTGGTCGTCATCCAACCCCTGACCCATTCTGGTCTCATCATCCAACCCCTGACCCATCCTGGTCGTCATCCAATCCCTGACCCCTGCTGGTCGTCATCCAACCCCTGACCAATCGTGGTCCTCATTCAACCCCTGACCCATCCTGTTCGTCATCCAAACCCTGACCCATCCTGGTCGTCATCCAACCCCTGACCCATCCTGGTCTCATCATCGAACCCCTGACTCATCCTGGTCGTCCTCCAACCCCTGACGATTCCTGGTCGTCATCAACCCCTGACCCTGACCCATGCTGGTCTCATCATCCAACCCCTGAACCATCCTGGTATCATCATCCAACCCCTGACCCATCCTGGTCGTGATCCAAACCCTGACCCATGCTGGTCGTCATCCAACCCCTGACCCATCCTGGTCTCATCATCCAACCCCTGACCCATGCTGGTCGTCATCCAACCCCTGACCCATGCTGGTCGTCATCCAACCCCTGACCCATCCTGGCCGTCATCCAACCCCTGACCCATCCTGCTCGTCATCCAACCCCTGACCCATTCCTGGTTGTCATCCAACCCCTGACCCATCCTGGTCCTCATCCAACCCTGAGCCATCCAGGTCGTCATCCAACTCCTGAGCCATCCTGGTTGTCATCCGACCCCTGAGCCATCCTGGTCTCGTCATCCGACCCCTGAGCCATCCTTGTCGTCATCCAAACCCTGATCCATCCTGGTTGTCATTCAAGCCCTGACAATCCAGGTCTTCATCCAACCCCTGACCCATCCTGGTCATTATCCAACCCTTGACCCATCCTGGTCGTCATCCAACCCCTGACCCATCCTGTTTGTCGTCCAATCCCTGAACCAACCTGGTCGTCATCCAACCCGTGACCCATCCTGGTCATCATCCAACCCGTGACCCATCCTGGTCACATCATCCAACCCCTGACCCATCCTGGTCGTCATCCAACCCCTGACTCATCCTGGTCGTCATCCAACCCCTGACACATCCTGGTCGTCATCCAACCCCTGAGCCATCCTGGTCGTCATCCAACCCGTGACCCATCCTGGTCGTCATCCAACCACTGAGCCATCCTGGTCGTCATCCAACCCCTGAGTCATCCTGGTCGTCATCCAACCCCTGAGCCAATCTGGTCGTCATCCAACCCCTGTGACATCCTGGTCGTCATTCAACCCCTGTGACATCCTCATCGTCATCCATCCCCAGACCCATCCTGTTCGTCATCCAACGCCTGACCCATCCTGGTCATCATCCAACCCCTGACCCATCCTGGTCTCATCATCGAACCCCTGACTCATCCTGGTCGTCCTCCAACCCCTGACGATTCCTGGTCGTCATCCAACTCCTGACCCATGCTGGTCGTCATCCAACCCCTGACTCATCCTGGTCGTCATCCAACCCCTGAGCCATCCTGGTCGTCATCCAACCCGTGACCCATCCTGGTCGTCATCCAACCACTGAGCCATCCTGGTCGTCATCCAACCCCTGACCATCCTGATCGTCATCCAACCCCTGAGTCATCCTGGTCGTCATCCAACCCCTGAGCCAATCTGGTCGTCATCCAACCCCTGTGACATCCTGGTCGTCATTCAACCCCTGTGACATCCTGATCGTCATCCATCCCGATCGTCATCCATCCCCTGACCCATCCTGGTCTCATCATCGAACCCCTGACTCATCCTGGTCGTCCTCCAACCCCTGACGATTCCTGGTCGTCATCCAACTCCTGACCCATGCTGGTCCTCAACCAACCCCTGACCCATCCTGGTAGTCATACAGCCCCTAACCCATCCTGGTTGTCATCCAACCCCTGACCCATCCTGGTCGTCATCCAACCCCTGACCCATTCTGGTCTCATCATCCAACCCCTGACCCATCCTGGTCGTCATCCAACCCCTGACCCCTGCTGGTCGTCATCCAACCCCTGACCAATCGTGGTCCTCATTCAACCCCTGACCCATCCTGTTCGTCATCCAAACCCTGACCCATCCTGGTCGTCATCCAACCCCTGACCCATCCTGGTCTCATCATCGAACCCCTGACTCATCCTGGTCGTCCTCCAACCCCTGACGATTCCTGGTCGTCATCAACCCCTGACCCTGACCCATGCTGGTCTCATCATCCAACCCCTGAACCATCCTGGTCTCATCATCCAACCCCTGACCCATGCTGGTCGTCATCCAACCCCTGACTCATCCTGGTCGTCATCCAACCCCTGAGCCATCCTGGTCGTCATCCAACCCGTGACCCATCCTGGTCGTCATCCAACCACTGAGCCATCCTGGTCGTCATCCAACCCCTGACCATCCTGATCGTCATCCAACCCCTGAGTCATCCTGGTCGTCATCCAACCCCTGAGCCAATCTGGTCGTCATCCAACCCCTGTGACATCCTGGTCGTCATTCAACCCCTGTGACATCCTGATCGTCATCCATCCCGATCGTCATCCATCCCCTGACCCATCCTGGTCTCATCATCGAACCCCTGACTCATCCTGGTCGTCCTCCAACCTCTGACGATTGCTGGTCGTCATCCAACTCCTGACCCATGCTGGTCCTCATCCAACCCCTGACCCATCCTGGTTGTCATACAACCCCTAACCCATCCTGGTTGTCATCCAACCCCTGACCCATCCTGGTCATCATCCAACCCCTGACCCATTCTGGTCTCATCATCCAACCCCTGACCCATCCTGGTCGTCATCCAACCCCTGACCCCTGCTGGTCGTCATCCAACCCCTGACCAATCGTGGTCCTCATTCAACCCCTGACCCATCCTGTTCGTCATCCAAACCCTGACCCATCCTGGTCGTCATCCAACCCCTGACCCATCCTGGTCTCATCATCGAACCCCTGACTCATCCTGGTCGTCCTCCAACCCCTGACGATTCCTGGTCGTCATCAACCCCTGACCCTGACCCATGCTGGTCTCATCATCCAACCCCTGAACCATCCTGGTCTCATCATCCAACCCCTGACCCATCCTGGTCGTGATCCAAACCCTGACCCATGCTGGTCGTCATCCAACCCCTGACCCATCCTGGTCTCATCATCCAACCCCTGACCCATCCTGGTCGTCATCCAACCCCTGACCCATGCTGGTTGTCATCCAACCCCTGACCCATCCTGGCCGTCATCCAACCCCTGACCCATCCTGCTCGTCATCCAACCCCTGACCCATTCCTGGTTGTCATCCAACCCCTGACCCATCCTGGTCCTCATCCAACCCTGAGCCATCCAGGTCGTCATCCAACTCCTGAGCCTTCCTGGTTGTCATCCGACCCCTGAGCCATCCTGGTCTCGTCATCCGACCCCTGAGCCATCCTTGTCGTCATCCAAACCCTGATCCATCCTGGTTGTCATTCAAGCCCTGACAATCCAGGTCTTCATCCAACCCCTGACACATCCTGGTCATTATCCAACCCCTGACCCATCCTGGTCGTCATCCAACCCCTGACCCATTCTGTTTGTCGTCCAATCCCTGAACCAACCTGGTCGTCATCCAACCCGTGACCCATCCTGGTCATCATCCAACCCGTGACCCATCATGGTCACATCATCCAACCCCTGACCCATCCTGGTCGTCATCCAACCCCTGACTCATCCTGGTCGTCATCCAACCCCTGACTCATCCTGGTCGTCATCCAAACCCTGAGCCATCCTGGTCGTCATCCAACCCGTGACCCATCCTGGTCGTCATCCAACCACTGAACCATCCTGGTCGTCATCCAACCCCTGAGTCATCCTGGTCGTCATCCAACCCCTGAGCCAATCTGGTCGTCATCCAACCCCTGTGACATCCTGGTCGTCATTCAACCCCTGTGACATCCTGATCGTCATCCATCCCCAGACCCATCCTGTTCGTCATCCAACCCCTGACCCATCCTGGTCATCATCCAACCCCTGACCCATCCTGGTCGTCATCCAACCCCTGACCCCTGCTGGTCGTCATCCAACCCCTGACCAGTCGTGGTCCTCATTCAACCCCTGACCCATCCTGTTCGTCATCCAAACCCTGACCCATCCTGGTCGTCATCCAACCCCTGACCCATCCTGGTCTCATCATCGAACCCCTGACTCATCCTGGTCGTCCTCCAACCCCTGACGATTCCTGGTCGTCATCAACCCCTGACCCTGACCCATGCTGGTCTCATCATCCAACCCCTGAACCATCCTGGTCTCATCATCCAACCCCTGACCCATGCTGGTCGTCATCCAACCCCTGAGCCATCCTGGTCGTCATCCAACCCGTGACCCATCCTGGTCGTCATCCAACCACTGAGCCATCCTGGTCGTCATCCAACCCCTGACCATTCTGATCGTCATCCAACCCCTGAGTCATCCTGGTCGTCATCCAACCCCTGAGCCAATCTGGTCGTCATCCAACCCCTGTGACATCCTGGTCGTCATTCAACCCCTGTGACATCCTGGTCGTCATCCATCCCGATCGTCATCCATCCCCTGACCCATCCTGGTCTCATCATCGAACCCCTGACTCATCCTGGTCGTCCTCCAACCTCTGACGATTCCTGGTCGTCATCCAACTCCTGACCCATGCTGGTCCTCATCCAACCCCTGACCCATCCTGGTTGTCATACAACCCCTAACCCATCCTGGTTGTCATCCAACCCCTGACCCATCCTGGTCATCATCCAACCCCTGACCCATTCTGGTCTCATCATCCAAACCCTGACCAATCCTGGTCGTCATCCAACCCCTGACCCCTGCTGGTCGTCATCCAACCCCTGACCAATCGTGGTCCTCATTCAACCCCTGACCCATCCTGTTCGTCATCCAAACCCTGACCCATCCTGGTCGTCATCCAACCCCTGACCCATCCTGGTCTCATCATCGAACCCCTGACTCATCCTGGTCGTCCTCCAACCCCTGACGATTCCTGGTCATCATCAACCCCTGACCCTGACCCATGCTGGTCTCATCATCCAACCCCTGAACCATCCTCGTCTCATCATCCAACCCCTGACCCATCCTGGTCGTGATCCAAACCCTGACCCATGCTGGTCGTCATCCAACCCCTGACCCATCCTGGTCTCATCATCCAACCCCTGACCCATCCTGGTCGTCATCCAACCCCTGACCCATGCTGGTTGTCATCCAACCCCTGACCCATCCTGGCCGTCATCCAACCCCTGACCCATCCTGCTCGTCATCCAACCCCTGACCCATTCCTGGTTGTCATCCAACCCCTGACCCATCCTGGTCCTCATCCAACCCTGAGCCATCCAGGTCGTCATCCAACTCCTGAGCCATCCTGGTTGTCATCCGACCCCTGAGCCATCCTGGTCTCGTCATCCGACCCCTGAGCCATCCTTGTCGTCATCCAAACCCTGATCCATCCTGGTTGTCATTCAACCCCTGACAATCCAGGTCTTCATCCAACCCCTGACACATCCTGGTCATTATCGAACCCCTGACCCATCCTGGTCGTCATCCAACCCCTGACCCATTCTGTTTGTCGTCCAATCCCTGAACCAACCTGGTCGTCATCCAACCTGTGACCCATCCTGGTCATCATCCAACCCGTGACCCATCCTGGTCACATCATCCAACCCCTGACCCATCCTGGTCGTCATCCAACCCCTGACTCATCCTGGTCGTCATCCAACCCCTGACTCAACCTGGTCGTCATCCAACCCCTGAGCCATCCTGGTCGTCATCCAACCCGTGACCCATCCTGGTCGTCATCCAACCACTGAGCCATCCTGGTCGTCATCCAACCCCTGAGTCATCCTGGTCGTCATCCAACCCCTGAGCCAATCTGGTCGTCATCCAACCCCTGTGACATCCTGGTCGTCATTCAACCCCTGTGACATCCTGATCGTCATCCATCCCCAGACCCATCCTGTTCGTTATCCAACCCCTGACCCATCCTGGTCATCATCCAACCCCTGACCCATCCTGGTCTCATCATCGAACCCCTGACTCATCCTGGTCGTCCTCCAACCCCTGACGATTCCTGGTCGTCATCCAACTCCTGACCCATGCTGGTCGTCATCCAACCCCTGACTCATCCTGGTCGTCATCCAACCCCTGAGCCATCCTGGTCGTCATCCAACCCGTGACCCATCCTGGTCGTCATCCAACCACTGAGCCATCCTGGTCGTCATCCAACCCCTGACCATCCTGATCGTCATCCAACCCCTGAGTCATCCTGGTCGTCATCCAACCCCTGAGCCAATCTGGTCGTCATCCAACCCCTGTGACATCCTGGTCGTCATTCAACCCCTGTGACATCCTGATCGTCATCCATCCCCTGACCCATCCTGGTCTCATCATCGAACCCATGACTCATCCTGGTCGTCCTCCAACCCCTGACGATTCCTGGTCGTCATCCAACTCCTGACCCATGCTGGTCCTCATCCAACCCCTGACCCATCCTGGTTGTCATACAACCCCTAACCCATCCTGGTTGTCATCCAACCCCTGACCCATCCTGGTCATCATCCAACCCCTGACCCATTCTGGTCTCATCATCCAACCCCTGACCCATCCTGGTCGTCATCCAACCCCTGACCCCTGCTGGTCGTCATCCAACCCCTGACCCATCCTGGTCTCATCATCGAACCCCTGACTCATCCTGGTCGTCCTCCAACCCCTGACGATTCCTGGTCGTCATCAAGCCCTTACCCTGACCCATGCTGGTCTCATCATCCAACCCCTGAACCATCCTGGTCTCATCATCCAACCCCTGACCCATCCTGGTCGTGATCCAAACCCTGACCCATGCTGGTCGTCATCCAACCCCTGACCCATCCTGGTCTCATCATCCAACCCCTGACCCATCCTGGTCCTCATCCAACCCTGAGCCATCCAGGTCGTCATCCAACTCCTGAGCCATCCTGGTCGTCATCCAACCCCTGACCCATTCTGTTTGTCGTCCAATCCCTGAACCAACCTGGTCGTCATCCAACCCGTGACCCATCCTGGTCATCATCCAACCCGTGACCCATCCTGGTCACATCATCCAACCGCTGACCCATCCTGGTCGTCATCCAACCCCTGACTCATCCTGGTCGTCATCCAACCCCTGACTCATCCTGGTCGTCATCCAACTCCTGAGCCATCCTGGTCGTCATCCAACCCGTGACCCATCCTGGTCGTCATCCAACCACTGAGCCATCCTGGTCGTCATCCAACCCCTGAGTCATCCTGGTCGTCATCCAACCCCTGAGCCAATCTGGTCGTCATCCAACCCCTGTGACATCCTGGTCGTCATTCAACCCCTGTGACATCCTGATTGTCATCCATCCCCAGACCCATCCTGTTCGTCATCCAACCCCTGACCCATCCTGGACATCATCCAACCCCTTACCCATCCTGGTCTCATCATCGAACCCCTGACTCATCCTGGTCGTCCTCCAACCCCTGACGATTCCTGGTCGTCATCCAACTCCTGACCCATGCTGGTCGTCATCCAACCCCTGACTCATCCTGGTCGTCATCCAACCCCTGAGCCATCCTGGTCGTCATCCAACCCGTGACCCATCCTGGTCGTCATCCAACCACTGAGCCATCCTGGTCGTCATCCAACCCCTGACCATCCTGATCGTCATCCAACCCCTGAGTCATCCTGGTCGTCATCCAACCCCTGAGCCAATCTGGTCGTCATCCAACCCCTGTGACATCCTGGTCGTCATTCAACCCCTGTGACATCCTGATCGTCATCCATCCCGATTGTCATCCATCCCCTGACCCATCCTGGTCTCATCATCGAACCCCTGACTCATCCTGGTCGTCCTCCAACCCCTGACGATTCCTGGTCGTCATCCAACTCCTGACCCATGCTGGTCCTCATCCAACCCCTGACCCATCCTGGTAGTCATACAACCCCTAACCCATCCTGGTTGTCATCCAACCCCTGACCCATCCTGGTCATTATCCAACCCCTGACCCATCCTGGTCGTCATCCAACCCCTGACCCATCCTGTTTGTCGTCCAATTCCTGAACCAACCTGGTCGTCATCCAACCCCTGACCCATCCTGGTCGTCAACCAACCCTGACCCATCCTGGTCGTTATTCAACCCCTGACCATCCAGGTCGTCATCCAACCCCTGACCCATCCTGGTCTCGTCATCCAACCCGTGACCCATCCTGGTCATCATCCAACCCGTGACCCATCCTGGTGACATCAACCAACCCCTGAATCATCCCGGTCGTCATCCAACCCCTGACCCATCCTGGTCTCGTCATCCAACCCGTGACCCATCCTGGTCATCATCCAACCCGTGACCCATCCTGGTCACATCATCAACCCCTGACTCATCCTGGTCGTCATCCAACCCCTGACTCATCCTGGTCGTCATCCAACCCCTGACTCATCCTGGTCGTCATCCAACCCCTGAGCCATCCTGGTCGTCATCCAACCACTGAGCCATCCTGGTCATCATCCAACCCCTGACCATCCTGATCGTCATCCAACCCCTGAGTCATCCTGGTCGTCATTCAACCCCTGAGCCAATCTGGTCGTCATCCAACCCCTGTGACATCCTGGTCGTCATTCAACCCCTGTGACATCCTGATCGTCATCCATCCCCTGACCCATCCTGTTCGTCATCCAACCCCTGACCCATCCTGGTCGTCATCCAACCCCTGACCCATCCTGGTCTCATCATCGAACCCCTGACTCATCCTGGTCGTCCTCCAACCCCTGACGATTCCTGGTCGTCATCCAACTCCTGACCCATGCTGGTCCTCATCCAACCCCTGACCCATCCTGGTTGTCATACAACCCCTAACCCATCCTGGTTGTCATCAAACCCCTGACCCATCCTGGTCGTCATCCAACCCCTGACCCATTCTGGTCTCATCATCCAACCCCTGACCCATCCTGGTCGTCATCCAATCCCTGACCCCTGCTGGTCGTCATCCAACCCCTGACCAATCGTGGTCCTCATTCAACCCCTGACCCATCCTGTTCGTCATCCAAACCCTGACCCATCCTGGTCGTCATCCAACCCCTGACCCATCCTGGTCTCATCATCGAACCCCTGACTCATCCTGGTCGTCCTCCAACCCCTGACGATTCCTGGTCGTCATCAACCCCTGACCCTGTCCCATGCTGGTCTCATCATCCAACCCCTGAACCATCCTGGTATCATCATCCAACCCCTGACCCATCCTGGTCGTGATCCAAACCCTGACCCATGCTGGTCGTCATCCAACCCCTGACCCATCCTGGTCTCATCATCCAACCCCTTACCCATCCTGGTCGTCATCCAACCCCTGACCCATGCTGGTCGTCATCCAACCCCTGACCCATCCTGGCCGTCATCCAACCCCTGACCCATCCTGCTCGTCATCCAACCCCTGACCCATTCCTGGTTGTCATCCAACCCCTGACCCATCCTGGTCCTCATCCAACCCTGAGCCATCCAGGTCGTCATCCAACTCCTGAGCCATCCTGGTTGTCATCCGACCCCTGAGCCATCCTGGTCTCGTCATCCGACCCCTGAGCCATCCTTGTCGTCATCCAAACCCTGATCCATCCTGGTTGTCATTCAAGCCCTGACAATCCAGGTCTTCATCCAACCCCTGACCCATCCTGGTCATTATCCAACCCTTGACCCATCCTGGTCGTCATCCAACCCCTGTCCCATCCTGGTCGTCATCCAACCCCTGACTCATCCTGGTCGTCATCCAACCCCTGACACATCCTGGTCGTCATCCAACCCCTGAGCCATCCTGGTCGTCATCCAACCCGTGACCCATCCTGGTCGTCATCCAACCACTGAGCCATCCTGGTCGTCATCCAACCCCTGAGTCATCCTGGTCGTCATCCAACCCCTGAGCCAATCTGGTCGTCATCCAACCCCTGTGACATCCTGGTCGTCATTCAACCCCTGTGACATCCTCATCGTCATCCATCCCCAGACCCATCCTGTTCGTCATCCAACGCCTGACCCATCCTGGTCATCATCCAACCCCTGACCCATCCTGGTCTCATCATCGAACCCCTGACTCATCCTGGTCGTCCTCCAACCCCTGACGATTCCTGGTCGTCATCCAACTCCTGACCCATGCTGGTCGTCATCCAACCCCTGACTCATCCTGGTCGTCATCCAACCCGTGAGCCATCCTGGTCGTCATCCAAACCGTGACCCATCCTGGTCGTCATCCAACCACTGAGCCATCCTGGTCGTCATCCAACCCCTGACCATCCTGATCGTCATCCAACCCCTGAGTCATCCTGGTCGTCATCCAACCCCTGAGCCAATCTGGTCGTCATCCAACCCCTGTGACATCCTGGTCGTCATTCAACCCCTGTGACATCCTGATCGTCATCCATCCCGATCGTCATCCATCCCCTGACCCATCCTGGTCTCATCATCGAACCCCTGACTCATCCTGGTCGTCCTCCAACCCCTGACGATTCCTGGTCGTCATCCAACTCCTGACCCATGCTGGTCCTCAACCAACCCCTGACCCATCCTGGTAGTCATACAACCCCTAACCCATCCTGGTTGTCATCCAACCCCTGACCCATCCTGGTCGTCATCCAACCCCTGACCCATTCTGGTCTCATCATCCAACCCCTGACCCATCCTGGTCGTCATCCAACCCCTGACCCCTGCTGGTCGTCATGCAACCCCTGACCAATCGTGGTCCTCATTCAACCCCTGACCCATCCTGTTCGTCATCCAAACCCTGACCCATCCTGGTCGTCATCCAACCCCTGACCCATCCTGGTCTCATCATCGAACCCCTGACTCATCCTGGTCGTCCTCCAACCCCTGACGATTCCTGGTCGTCATCAACCCCTGACCCTGACCCATGCTGGTCTCATCATCCAACCCCTGAACCATCCTGGTCTCATCATCCAACCCCTGACCCATGCTGGTCGTCATCCAACCCCTGACTCATCCTGGTCGTCATCCAACCCCTGAGCCATCCTGGTCGTCATCCAACCCGTGACCCATCCTGGTCGTCATCCAACCACTGAGCCATCCTGGTCGTCATCCAACCCCTGACCATCCTGATCGTCATCCAACCCCTGAGTCATCCTGGTCGTCATCCAACCCCTGAGCCAATCTGGTCGTCATCCAACCCCTGTGACATCCTGGTCGTCATTCAACCCCTGTGACATCCTGATCGTCATCCATCCCGATTGTCATCCATCCCCTGACCCATCCTGGTCTCATCATCGAACCCCTGACTCATCCTGGTCGTCCTCCAACCTCTGACGATTCCTGGTCGTCATCCAACTCCTGACCCATGCTGGTCCTCATCCAACCCCTGACCCATCCTGGTTGTCATACAACCCCTAACCCATCCTGGTTGTCATCCAACCCCTGACCCATCCTGGTCATCATCCAACCCCTGACCCATTCTGGTCTCATCATCCAACCCCTGACCCATCCTGGTCGTCATCCAACCCCTGACCCCTGCTGGTCGTCATCCAACCCCTGACCAATCGTGGTCCTCATTCAACCCCTGACCCATCCTGTTCGTCATCCAAACCCTGACCCATCCTGGTCGTCATCCAACCCCTGACCCATCCTGGTCTCATCATCGAACCCCTGACTCATCCTGGTCGTCCTCCAACCCCTGACGATTCCTGGTCGTCATCAACCCCTGACCCTGACCCATGCTGGTCTCATCATCCAACCCCTGAACCATCCTGGTCTCATCATCCAACCCCTGACCCATCCTGGTCGTGATCCAAACCCTGACCCATGCTGGTCGTCATCCAACCCCTGACCCATCCTGGTCTCATCATCCAACCCCTGACCCATCCTGGTCTCATCATCCAACCCCTGACCCATCCTGGTCGTCATCCAACCCCTGACCCATGCTGGTTGTCATCCAACCCCTGACCCATCCTGGCCGTCATCCAACCCCTGACCCATCCTGCTCGTCATCCAACCCCTGACCCATTCCTGGTTGTCATCCAACCCCTGACCCATCCTGGTCCTCATCCAACCCTGAGCCATCCAGGTCGTCATCCAACTCCTGAGCCATCCTGGCTGTCATCCGACCCCTGAGCCATCCTGGTCTCGTCATCCGACCCCTGAGCCATCCTTGTCGTCATCCAAACCCTGATCCATCCTGGTTGTCATTCAAGCCCTGACAATCCAGGTCTTCATCCAACCCCTGACACATCCTGGTCATTATCCAACCCCTGACCCATCCTGGTCGTCATCCAACCCCTGACCCATTCTGTTTGTCGTCCAATCCCTGAACCAACCTGGTCGTCATCCAACCCGTGACCCATCCTGGTCATCATCCAACCCGTGACCCATCCTGGTCACATCATCCAACCCCTGACCCATCCTGGTCGTCATTCAACCCCTGACTCATCCTGGTCGTCATCCAACCCCTGACTCATCCTGGTCGTCATCCAAACCCTGAGCCATCCTGGTCGTCATCCAACCCGTGACCCATCCTGGTCGTCATCCAACCACTGAGCCATCCTGGTCGTCATCCAACCCCTGAGTCATCCTGGTCGTCATCCAACCCCTGAGCCAATCTGGTCGTCATCCAACCCCTGTGAAATCCTGGTCGTCATTCAACCCCTGTGACATCCTGATCGTCATCCATCCCCAGACACATCCTGTTCGTCATCCAACCCCTGACCCATCCTGGTCATCATCCAACCCCTGACCCATCCTGGTCGTCATCCAACCCCTGACCCCTGCTGGTCGTCATCCAACCCCTGACCAATCGTGGTCCTCATTCAACCCCTGACCCATCCTGTTCGTCATCCAAACCCTGACCCATCCTGTTCGTCATCCAACCCCTGACCCATCCTGGTCATCATCCAACCCCTGACCCATCCTGGTCGTCATCCAACCCCTGACCCCTGCTGGTCGTCATCCAACCCCTGACCAATCGTGGTCCTCATTCAACCCCTGACCCATCCTGTTCGTCATCCAAACCCTGACCCATCCTGGTTGTCATCCAACCCCTGACCCATGCTGGTCGTCATCCAACCCCTGAGCCATCCTGGTCGTCATCCAACCCGTGACCCATCCTGGTCGTCATCCAACCACTGAGCCATCCTGGTCGTCATCCAACCCCTGACCATCCTGATCGTCATCCAACCCCTGAGTCATCCTGGTCGTCATCCAACCCCTGAGCCAATCTGGTCGTCATCCAACCCCTGTGACATCCTGGTCGTCATTCAACCCCTGTGACATCCTGATCGTCATCCATCCCGATCGTCATCCATCCCCTGACCCATCCTGGTCTCATCATCGAACCCCTGACTCATCCTGGTCGTCCTCCAACCTCTGACGATTCCTGGTCGTCATCCAACTCCTGACCCATGCTGGTCCTCATCCAACCCCTGACCCATCCTGGTTGTCATACAACCCCTAACCCATCCTGGTTGTCATCCAACCCCTGACCCATCCTGGTCATCATCCAACCCCTGACCCATTCTGGTCTCATCATCCAAACCCTGACCCATCCTGGTCGTCATCCAACCCCTGACCCCTGCTGGTCGTCATCCAACCCCTGACCAATCGTGGTCCTCATTCAACCCCTGACCCATCCTGTTCGTCATCCAAACCCTGACCCATCCTGGTCGTCATCCAACCCCTGACCCATCCTGGTCTCATCATCGAACCCCTGACTCATCCTGGTCGTCCTCCAAACCCTGACGATTCCTGGTCGTCATCAACCCCTGACCCTGACCCATGCTGGTCTCATCATCCAACCCCTGAACCATCCTGGTCTCATCATCCAACCCCTGACCCATCCTGGTCGTGATCCAAACCCTGACCCATGCTGGTCGTCATCCAACCCCTGACCCATCCTGGTCTCATCATCCAACCCCTGACCCATCCTGGTCGTCATCCAACCCCTGACCCATGCTGGTTGTCATCCAACCCCTGACCCATCCTGGCCGTCATCCAACCCCTGACCCATCCTGCTCGTCATCCAACCCCTGACCCATTCCTGGTTGTCATCCAACCCCTGACCCATCCTGGTCCTCATCCAACCCTGAGCCATCCAGGTCGTCATCCAACTCCTGAGCCATCCTGGTTGTCATCCGACCCCTGAGCCATCCTGGTCTCGTCATCCGACCCCTGAGCCATCCTTGTCGTCATCCAAACCCTGATCCATCCTGGTTGTCATTCAACCCCTGACAATCCAGGTCTTCATCCAACCCCTGACACATCCTGGTCATTATCCAACCCCTGACCCATCCTGGTCGTCATCCAACCCCTGACCCATTCTGTTTGTCGTCCAATCCCTGAACCAACCTGGTCGTCATCCAACCCGTGACCCATCCTGGTCATCATCCAACCCGTGACCCATCCTGGTCACATCATCCAACCCCTGACCCATCCTGGTCGTCATCCAACCCCTGACTCATCCTGGTCGTCATCCAACCCCTGACTCATCCTGGTCGTCATCCAACCCCTGAGCCATCCTGGTCGTCATCCAACCCGTGACCCATCCTGGTCGTCATCCAACCACTGAGCCATCCTGGTCGTCATCCAACCCCTGAGTCATCCTGGTCGTCATCCAACCCCTGAGCCAATCTGGTCGTCATCCAACCCCTGTGACATCCTGGTCGTCATTCAACCCCTGTGACATCCTGATCGTCATCCATCCCCAGACCCATCCTGTTCGTCATCCAACCCCTGACCCATCCTGGTCATCATCCAACCCCTGACCCATCCTGGTCTCATCATCGAACCCCTGACTCATCCTGGTCGTCCTCCAACCCCTGACGATTCCTGGTCGTCATCCAACTCCTGACCCATGCTGGTCGTCATCCAACCCCTGACTCATCCTGGTCGTCATCCAACCCCTGAGCCATCCTGGTCGTCATCCAACCCGTGACCCATCCTGGTCGTCATCCAACCACTGAGCCATCCTGGTCGTCATCCAACCCCTGACCATCCTGATCGTCATCCAACCCCTGAGTCATCCTGGTCGTCATCCAACCCCTGAGCCAATCTGGTCGTCATCCAACCCCTGTGACATCCTGGTCGTCATTCAACCCCTGTGACATCCTGATCGTCATCCATCCCGATTGTCATCCATCCCCTGACCCATCCTGGTCTCATCATCGAACCCCTGACTCATCCTGGTCGTCATCCAACTCCTGACCCATGCTGGTCCTCATCCAACCCCTGACCCATCCTGGTAGTCATACAACCCCTAACCCATCCTGGTTGTCATCCAACCCCTGACCCATCCTGGTCGTCATCCAACCCCTGACCAATCCTGGTCTCATCATCCAACCCCTGACCCATCCTGGTCTCATCATCCAACCACTGACCCATCCTGGTCGTCATCCAACCCCTGACCCATGCTGGTCGTCATCCAACCCCTGACCAATCGTGGTCCTCATCGAACCCCTGACCCATCCTGTTCGTCATCCAACCCCCTGACCCATCCTGGTCGTCATCCAACCCCTGACCCATCCTGGTCTCATCATCGAACCCCTGACTCATCCTGTCGTTTTCCAACCCCTGATGATTCCTGGTCGTCATCCAACCCCTGACCCATGCTGGTCCTCATAAAACCCCTGACCCATCCTGGTTGTCATACAACCCCTAACCCATCCTGGTTGTCATCCAACCCCTGACCCATCCTGGTCGTCATCCAACCCCTGAGTCATCCTGGTCGTCATCCAACCCCTGACCCATCCTGGTCCTCATCCAACCCTGAGCCATCCAGGTCGTCATCCAACTCCTGAGCCATCCTGGCTGTCATCCGACCCCTGAGCCATCCTGGTCTCGTCATCCGACCCCTGAGCCATCCTTGTCGTCATCCAAACCCTGATCCATCCTGGTTGTCATTCAAGCCCTGACAATCCAGGTCTTCATCCAACCCCTGACACATCCTGGTCATTATCCAACCCCTGACCCATCCTGGTCGTCATCCAACCCCTGACCCATTCTGTTTGTCGTCCAATCCCTGAACCAACCTGGTCGTCATCCAACCCGTGACCCATCCTGGTCATCATCCAACCCGTGACCCATCCTGGTCACATCATCCAACCCCTGACCCATCCTGGTCGTCATCCAACCCCTGACTCATCCTGGTCGTCATCCAACCCCTGACTCATCCTGGTCGTCATCCAAACCCTGAGCCATCCTGGTCGTCATCCAACCCGTGACCCATCCTGGTCGTCATCCAACCACTGAGCCATCCTGGTCGTCATCCAACCCCTGAGTCATCCTGGTCGTCATCCAACCCCTGAGCCAATCTGGTCGTCATCCAACCCCTGTGAAATCCTGGTCGTCATTCAACCCCTGTGACATCCTGATCGTCATCCATCCCCAGACACATCCTGTTCGTCATCCAACCCCTGACCCATCCTGGTCATCATCCAACCCCTGACCCATCCTGGTCGTCATCCAACCCCTGACCCCTGCTGGACGTCATCCAACCCCTGACCAATCGTGGTCCTCATTCAACCCCTGACCCATCCTGTTCGTCATCCAAACCCTGACCCATCCTGGTCGTCATCCAACCCCTGACCCATCCTGGTCTCATCATCGAACCCCTGACTCATCCTGGTCGTCCTCCAACCCCTGACGATTCCTGGTCGTCATCAACCCCTGACCCTGACCCATGCTGGTCTCATCATCCAACCCCTGAACCATCCTGGTCTCATCATCCAACCCCTGACCCATGCTGGTCGTCATCCAACCCCTGAGCCATCCTGGTCGTCATCCAACCCGTGACCCATCCTGGTCGTCATCCAACCACTGAGCCATCCTGGTCGTCATCCAACCCCTGACCATCCTGATCGTCATCCAACCCCTGAGTCATCCTGGTCGTCATCCAACCCCTGAGCCAATCTGGTCGTCATCCAACCCCTGTGACATCCTGGTCGTCATTCAACCCCTGTGACATCCTGATCGTCATCCATCCCGATCGTCATCCATCCCCTGACCCATCCTGGTCTCATCATCGAACCCCTGACTCATCCTGGTCGTCCTCCAACCTCTGACGATTCCTGGTCGTCATCCAACTCCTGACCCATGCTGGTCCTCATCCAACCGCTGACCCATCCTGGTTGTCATACAACCCCTAACCCATCCTGGTTGTCATCCAACCCCTGACCCATCCTGGTCATCATCCAACCCCTGACCCATTCTGGTCTCATCATCCAAACCCTGACCCATCCTGGTCGTCATCCAACCCCTGACCCCTGCTGGTCGTCATCCAACCCCTGACCAATCGTGGTCCTCATTCAACCCCTGACCCATCCTGTTCGTCATCCAAACCCTGACCCATCCTGGTCGTCATCCAACCCCTGACCCATCCTGGTCTCATCATCGAACCCCTGACTCATCCTGGTCGTCCTCCAAACCCTGACGATTCCTGGTCGTCATCAACCCCTGACCCTGACCCATGCTGGTCTCATCATCCAACCCCTGAACCATCCTGGTCTCATCATCCAACCCCTGACCCATCCTGGTCGTGATCCAAACCCTGACCCATGCTGGTCGTCATCCAACCCCTGACCCATCCTGGTCTCATCATCCAACCCCTGACCCATCCTGGTCGTCATCCAACCCCTGACCCATGCTGGTTGTCATCCAACCCCTGACCCATCCTGGCCGTCATCCAACCCCTGACCCATCCTGCTCGTCATCCAACCCCTGACCCATTCCTGGTTGTCATCCAACCCCTGACCCATCCTGGTCCTCATCCAACCCTGAGCCATCCAGGTCGTCATCCAACTCCTGAGCCATCCTGGTTGTCATCCGACCCCTGAGCCATCCTGGTCTCGTCATCCGACCCCTGAGCCATCCTTGTCGTCATCCAAACCCTGATCCATCCTGGTTGTCATTCAACCCCTGACAATCCAGGTCTTCATCCAACCCCTGACACATCCTGGTCATTATCCAACCCCTGACCCATCCTGGTCGTCATCCAACCCCTGACCCATTCTGTTTGTCGTCCAATCCCTGAACCAACCTGGTCGTCATCCAACCCGTGACCCATCCTGGTCATCATCCAACCCGTGACCCATCCTGGTCACATCATCCAACCCCTGACCCATCCTGGTCGTCATCCAACCCCTGACTCATCCTGGTCGTCATCCAACCCCTGACTCATCCTGGTCGTCATCCAACCCCTGAGCCATCCTGGTCGTCATCCAACCCGTGACCCATCCTGGTCGTCATCCAACCACTGAGCCATCCTGGTCGTCATCCAACCCCTGAGTCATCCTGGTCGTCATCCAACCCCTGAGCCAATCTGGTCGTCATCCAACCCCTGTGACATCCTGGTCGTCATTCAACCCCTGTGACATCCTGATCGTCATCCATCCCCAGACCCATCCTGTTCGTCATCCAACCCCTGACCCATCCTGGTCATCATCCAACCCCTGACCCATCCTGGTCTCATCATCGAACCCCTGACTCATCCTGGTCGTCCTCCAACCCCTGACGATTCCTGGTCGTCATCCAACTCCTGACCCATGCTGGTCGTCATCCAACCCCTGACTCATCCTGGTCGTCATCCAACCCCTGAGCCATCCTGGTCGTCATCCAACCCGTGACCCATCCTGGTCGTCATCCAACCACTGAGCCATCCTGGTCGTCATCCAACCCCTGACCATCCTGATCGTCATCCAACCCCTGAGTCATCCTGGTCGTCATCCAACCCCTGAGCCAATCTGGTCGTCATCCAACCCCTGTGACATCCTGGTCGTCATTCAACCCCTGTGACATCCTGATCGTCATCCATCCCGATTGTCATCCATCCCCTGACCCATCCTGGTCTCATCATCGAACCCCTGACTCATCCTGGTCGTCCTCCAACCCCTGACGATTCCTGGTCGTCATCCAACTCCTGACCCATGCTGGTCCTCATCCAACCCCTGACCCATCCTGGTAGTCATACAACCCCTAACCCATCCTGGTTGTCATCCAACCCCTGACCCATCCTGGTCGTCATCCAACCCCTGACCAATCCTGGTCTCATCATCCAACCCCTGACCCATCCTGGTCTCATCATCCAACCACTGACCCATCCTGGTCGTCATCCAACCCCTGACCCATGCTGGTCGTCATCCAACCCCTGACCAATCGTGGTCCTCATCGAACCCCTGACCCATCCTGTTCGTCATCCAACCCCCTGACCCATCCTGGTCGTCATCCAACCCCTGACCCATCCTGGTCTCATCATCGAACCCCTGACTCATCCTGTCGTTTTCCAACCCCTGATGATTCCTGGTCGTCATCCAACCCCTGACCCATGCTGGTCCTCATAAAACCCCTGACCCATCCTGGTTGTCATACAACCCCTAACCCATCCTGGTTGTCATCCAACCCCTGACCCATCCTGGTCGTCATCCAACCCCTGACCAATCCTGGTCCCATCATCCAACCCCTGAACCATCCTGGTCTCATCATCCAACCCCTGACCTATCCTGATCATCATCCAAACCCTGACCCATCCTGGTCGTCATCCAACCCCTGAGCCATCCAGGTCGTCATCCAACTCCTGAGCCATCCTGGTTGTCATCCGACCCCTGAGCCATCCTGGTCTCGTCATCCGACCCCTGAGCCATCCTTGTCGTCATCCAAACCCTTATCCATCCTGGATGTCATTCAAGCCCTGACCATCCAGGTCGTCATCCAACCCCTGACCCATCCTGGTCATTATCCAACCCCTGACCCATCCTGGTCGTCATCCAACCCCTGACCCATCCTGTTTGTCGTCCAACCCCTGACCCAACCTGGTCGTCATCCAACCCTGACCCATCCTGGTCGTCATCCAACCCCTGAGCCAATCTGGTCGTGATCCAAGCCCTGTGACATCCTGGTCGTCATTCAACCCCTGTGACATCCTGATCGTCATCCATCCCCAGACCCATCCTGTTCGTCATCCAACCCCTGACCCATCCTGGTCATCATCCAACCCCTGACCCATCCTGGTCTCATCATCGAACCCCTGACTCATCCTGGTCGTCCTCCAACCCCTGACGATTCCTGGTCGTCATCCAACTCCTGACCCATGCTGGTCGTCATCCAACCCCTGACTCATCCTGGTCGTCATCCAACCCCTGAGCCATCCTGGTCGTCATCCAACCCGTGACCCATCCTGGTCGTCATCCAACCACTGAGCCATCCTGGTCGTCATCCAACCCCTGACCATCCTGATCGTCATCCAACCCCTGAGTCATCCTGGTCGTCATCCAACCCCTGAGCCAATCTGGTCGTCATCCAACCCCTGTGACATCCTGGTCGTCATTCAACCCCTGTGACATCCTGATCGTCATCCATCCCGATCGTCATCCATCCCCTGACCCATCCTGGTCTCATCATCGAACCCCTGACTCATCCTGGTCGTCCTCCAACCCCTGACGATTCCTGGTCGTCATCCAACTCCTGACCCATGCTGGTCCTCAACCAACCCCTGACCCATCCTGGTAGTCATACAACCCCTAACCCATCCTGGTTGTCATCCAACCCCTGACCCATCCTGGTCGTCATCCAACCCCTGACCCATTCTGGTCTCATCATCCAACCCCTGACCCATCCTGGTCGTCATCCAACCCCTGAACCCTGCTGGTCGTCATCCAACCCCTGACCAATCGTGGTCCTCATTCAACCCCTGACCCATCCTGTTCGTCATCCAAACCCTGACCCATCCTGGTCGTCATCCAACCCCTGACCCATGCTGGTCTCATCATCGAACCCCTGACTCATCCTGGTCGTCCTCCAACCCCTGACGATTCCTGGTCGTCATCAACCCCTGACCCTGACCCATGCTGGTCTCATCATCCAACCCCTGAACCATCCTGGTCTCATCATCCAACCCCTGACCCATGCTGGTCGTCATCCAACCCCTGACTCATCCCGGTCGTCATCCAACCCCTGAGCCATCCTGGTCGTCATCCAATCCGTGACCCATCCTGGTTGTCATCCAACCACTGAGCCATCCTGGTCGTCATCCAACCCCTGACCATCCTGATCGTCATCCAACCCCTGAGTCATCCTGGTCGTCATCCAACCCCTGAGCCAATCTGGTCGTCATCCAACCCCTGTGACATCCTGGTCGTCATTCAACCCCTGTGACATCCTGATCGTCATCCATCCCCTGACCCATCCTGGTCTCATCATCGAACCCCTGACTCATCCTGGTCGTCCTCCAACCCCTGACGATTCCTGGTCGTCATCCAACTCCTGACCCATGCTGGTCCTCATCCAACCCCTGACCCATCCTGGTTGTCATACAACCCCTAACCCATCCTGGTTGTCATCCAACCCCTGACCCATCCTGGTCATCATCCAACCCCTGACCCATTCTGGTCTCATCATCCAACCCCTGACCCATCCTGGTCGTCATCCAACCCCTGACCCCTGCTGGTCGTCATCCAACCCCTGACCCATCCTGGTCTCATCATCGAACCCCTGACTCATCCTGGTCGTCCTCCAACCCCTGACGATTCCTGGTCGTCATCAAGCCCTTACCCTGACCCATGCTGGTCTCATCATCCAACCCCTGAACCATCCTGGTCGTGATCCAAACCCTGACCCATGCTGGTCGTCATCCAACCCCTGACCCATCCTGGTCTCATCATCCAACCCCTGACCCATCCTGGTCGTCATCCAACCCCTGACCCATGCTGGTCGTCATCCAACCCCTGACCCATCCTGGCCGTCATCCAACCCCTGACCCATCCTGCTCGTCATCCAACCCCTGACCCATTCCTGGTTGTCATCCAACCCCTGACCCATCCTGGTCCTCATCCAACCCTGAGCCATCCAGGTCGTCATCCAACTCCTGAGCCATCCTGGTCGTCATCCAACCCCTGACCCATTCTGTTTGTCGTCCAATCCCTGAACCAACCTGGTCGTCATCCAACCCGTGACCCATCCTGGTCATCATCCAACCCGTGACCCATCCTGGTCACATCATCCAACCGCTGACCCATCCTGGTCGTCATCCAACCCCTGACTCATCCTGGTCGTCATCCAACCCCTGACTCATCCTGGTCGTCATCCAACTCCTGAGCCATCCTGGTCGTCATCCAACCCGTGACCCATCCTGGTCGTCATCCAACCACTGAGCCATCCTGGTCGTCATCCAACCCCTGAGTCATCCTGGTCGTCATCCAACCCCTGAGCCAATCTGGTCGTCATCCAACCCCTGTGACATCCTGGTCGTCATTCAACCCCTGTGACATCCTGATCGTCATCCATCCCGATTGTCATCCATCCCCTGACCCATCCTGGTCTCATCATCGAACCCCTGACTCATCCTGGTCGTCCTCCAACCCCTGACGATTCCTGGTCGTCATCCAACTCCTGACCCATGCTGGTCCTCATCCAACCCCTGACCCATCCTGGTAGTCATACAACCCCTAACCCATCCTGGTTGTCATCCAACCCCTGACCCATCTTGGTCATCATCCAACCCCTTACCCATCCTGGTCTCATCATCGAACCCCTGACTCATCCTGGTCGTCCTCCAACCCCTGACGATTCCTGGTCGTCATCCAACTCCTGACCCATGCTGGTCGTCATCCAACCCCTGACTCATCCTGGTCGTCATCCAACCCCTGAGCCATCCTGGTCGTCATCCAACCCGTGACCCATCCTGGTCGTCATCCAACCACTGAGCCATCCTGGTCGTCATCCAACCCCTGACCATCCTGATCGTCATCCAACCCCTGAGTCATCCTGGTCGTCATCCAACCCCTGAGCCAATCTGGTCGTCATCCAACCCCTGTGACATCCTGGTCGTCATTCAACCCCTGTGACATCCTGATCGTCATCCATCCCGATTGTCATCCATCCCCTGACCCATCCTGGTCTCATCATCGAACCCCTGACTCATCCTGGTCGTCCTCCAACCCCTGACGATTCCTGGTCGTCATCCAACTCCTGACCCATGCTGGTCCTCATCCAACCCCTGACCCATCCTGGTAGTCATACAACCCCTAACCCATCCTGGTTGTCATCCAACCCCTGACCCATCCTGGTCGTCATCCAACCCCTGACCAATCCTGGTCTCATCATCCAACCCCTGACCCATCCTGGTCTCATCATCCAACCACTGACCCATCCTGGTCGTCATCCAACCCCTGACCCATGCTGGTCGTCATCCAACCCCTGACCAATCCTGGTCTCATCATCCAACCCCTGACCCATCCTGGTCTCATCATCCAACCACTGACCCATCCTGGTCGTCATCCAACCCCTGACCCATGCTGGTCGTCATCCAACCCCTGACCAATCGTGGTCCTCATCGAACCCCTGACCCATCCTGTTCGTCATCCAACCCCTGACCCATCCTGGTCGTCATCCAACCCCTGACCCATCCTGGTCTCATCATCGAACCCCTGACTCATCCTGTCGTTTTCCAACCCCTGATGATTCCTGGTCGTCATCCAACCCCTGACCCATGCTGGTCCTCATAAAACCCCTGACCCATCCTGGTTGTCAAACAACCCCTAACCCATCCTGGTTGTCATCCAACCCCTGACCCATCCTGGTCGTCATCCAACCCCTGACCAATCCTGGTCTCATCATCCAACCCCTGAACCATCCTGGTCTCATCATCCAACCCCTGACCTATCCTGATCATCATCCAAACCCTGACCCATCCTGGTCGTCATCCAACCCCTGAGCCATCCAGGTCGTCATCCAACTCCTGAGCCATCCTGGTTGTCATCCGACCCCTGAGCCATCCTGGTCTCGTCATCCGACCCCTGAGCCATCCTTGTCGTCATCCAAACCCTTATCCATCCTGGATGTCATTCAAGCCCTGACCATCCAGGTCGTCAACCAACCCCTGACCCATCCTGGTCATTATCCAACCCCTGACCCATCCTGGTCGTCACCCAACCCCTGACCCATCCTGTTTGTCGTCCAACCCCTGACCCAACCTGGTCGTCATCCAACCCTGACCCATCCTGTTTGTCATCCAACCCCTGAGCCAATCTGGTCGTGATCCAAGCCCTGTGACATCCTGGTCGTCATTCAACCCCTGTGACATCCTGATCGTCATCCATCCCCAGACCCGTCCTGTTCGTCATCCAACCCCTGACCCATCCTGGTCATCATCCAACCCCTGACCCATCCTGGTCTCATCATCGAACTCCTGACTCATCCTGGTCGTCCTCCAACCCCTGACGATTCCTGGTCGTCATCCAACTCCTGACCCATGCTGGTCGTCATCCAACCCCTGACTCATCCTGGTCGTCATCCAACCCCTGAGCCATCCTGGTCGTCATCCAACCCGTGAACCATCCTGGTCGTCATCCAACCACTGAGCCATCCTGGTCGTCATCCAACCCCTCACCATCCTGATCGTCATCCAACCCCTGAGTCATCCTGGTCGTCATCCAACCCCTGAGCCAATCTGGTCGTCATCCAACCCCTGTGACATCCTGGTCGTCATTCAACCCCTGTGACATCCTGATCGTCATCCATCCCGATCGTCATCCATCCCCTGACCCATCCTGGTCTCATCATCGAACCCCTGACTCATCCTGGTCGTCCTCCAACCCCTGACGATTCCTGGTCGTCATCCAACTCCTGACCCATGCTGGTCCTCAACCAACCCCTGACCCATCCTGGTAGTCATACAACCCCAAACCCATCCTGGTTGTCATCCAACCCCTGACCCATCCTGGTCGTCATCCAACCCCTGACCCATTCTGGTCTCATCATCCAACCCCGACCCATCCTGGTCGTCATCCAACCCCTGACCCCTGCTGGTCGTCATCCAACCCCTGACCAATCGTGGTCCTCATTCAACCCCTGACCCATCCTGTTCGTCATCCAAACCCTGACCCATCCTGGTCGTCATCCAACCCCTGACCCATCCTGGTCTCATCATCGAACCCCTGACTCATCCTGGTCGTCCTCCAACCCCTGACGATTCCTGGTCGTCATCAACCCCTGACCCTGACCCATGCTGGTCTCATCATCCAACCCCTGAACCATCCTGGTCTCATCATCCAACCCCTGACCCATGCTGGTCGTCATCCAACCCCTGACTCATCCTGGTCGTCATCCAACCCCTGAGCCATCCTGGTCGTCATCCAACCCGTGACCCATCCTGGTCGTCATCCAACCACTGAGCCATCCTGGTCGTCATCCAACCCCTGACCATCCTGATCGTCATCCAACCCCTGAGTCATCCTGGTCGTCATCCAACCCCTGAGCCAATCTGGTCGTCATCCAACCCCTGTGACATCCTGGTCGTCATTCAACCCCTGTGACATCCTGATCGTCATCCATCCCGATCGTCATCCATCCCCTGACCCATCCTGGTCTCATCATCGAACCCCTGACTCATCCTGGTCGTCCTCCAACCCCTGACGATTCCTGGTCGTCATCCAACTCCTGACCCATGGTGGTCCTCATCCAACCCCTGACCCATCCTGGTTGTCATACAACCCCTAACCCATCCTGGTTGTCATCCAACCCCTGACCCATCCTGGTCATCATCCAACCCCTGACCCATTCTGGTCTCATCATCCAACCCCTGACCCATCCTGGTCGTCATCCAACCCCTGACCCCTGCTGGTCGTCATCCAACCCCTGACCCATCCTGGTCTCATCATCGAACCCCTGACTCATCCTGGTCGTCCTCCAACCCCTGACGATTCCTGGTCGTCATCAACCCCTGACCCTGACCCATGCTGGTCTCATCATCCAACCCCTGAACCATCCTGGTCTCATTATCCAACCCCTGACCCATCCTGGTCGTGATCCAAACCCTGACCCATGCTGGTCGTCATCCAACCCCTGACCCATCCTGGTCTCATCATCCAACCCCTGACCCATCCTGGTCGTCATCCAACCCCTGACCCATGCTGGTCGTCATCCAACCCCTGACCCATCCTGGCCGTCATCCAACCCCTGACCCATCCTGCTCGTCATCCAACCCCTGACCCATTCCTGGTTGTCATCCAACCCCTGACCCATCCTGGTCCTCATCCAACCCTGAGCCATCCAGGTCGTCATCCAACTCCTGAGCCATCCTGGTTGTCATCCGACCCCTGAGCCATCCTGGACTCGTCATCCGACCCCTGAGCCATCCTTGTCGTCATCCAAACCCTGATCCATCCTGGTTGTCATTCAAGCCCTGACAATCCAGGTCTTCATCCAACCCCTGACCCATCCTGGTCATTATCCAACCCCTGACCCATCCTGGTCGTCATCCAACCCCTGACCCATCCTGTTTGTCGTCCAATCCCTGAACCAACCTGGTCGTCATCCAACCCGTGACCCATCCTGGTCATCATCCAACCCGTGACCCATCCTGGTCACATCATCCAACCCCTGACCCATCCTGGTCGTCATCCAACCCCTGACTCATCCTGGTCGTCATCCAACCCCTGACTCATCCTGGTCGTCATCCAACCCCTGAGCCATCCTGGTCGTCATCCAACCCGTGACCCATCCTGGTCGTCATCCAACCACTGAGCCATCCTGGTCGTCATCCAACCCCTGAGTCATCCTGGTCGTCATCCAACCCCTGAGCCAATCTGGTCGTCATCCAACCCCTGTGACATCCTGGTCGTCATTCAACCCCTGTGACATCCTGATCGTCATCCATCCCCAGACCCATCCTGTTCGTCATCCAACCCCTGACCCATCCTGGTCGTCATCCAACCCGTGACACATCCTGGTCGTCATCCAACCACTGAGCCATCCTGGTCGTCATCCAACCCCTGAGTCATCCTGGTCGTCATCCAACCCCTGAGCCAATCTGGTCGTCATCCAACCCCTGTGACATCCTGGTCGTCATTCAACCCCTGTGACATCCTGATCGTCATCCATCCCCAGACCCATCCTGTTCGTCATCCAACCCCTGACCCATCCTGGTCATCATCCAACCCCTGACCCATCCTGGTCTCATCATCGAACCCCTGACTCATCCTGGTCGTCCTCCAACCCCTGACGATTCCTGGTCGTCATCCAACTCCTGACCCATGCTGGTCGTCATCCAACCCCTGACTCATCCTGGTCGTCATCCAACCCCTGAGCCATCCTGGTCGTCATCCAACCCGTGACCCATCCTGGTCGTCATCCAACCACTGAGCCATCCTGGTCGTCATCCAACCCCTGACCATCCTGATCGTCATCCAACCCCTGAGTCATCCTGGTCGTCATCCAACCCCTGAGCCAATCTGGTCGTCATCCAACCCCTGTGACATCCTGGTCGTCATTCAACCCCTGTGACATCCTGATCGTCATCCATCCCGATTGTCATCCATCCCCTGACCCATCTTGGTCTCATCATCGAACCCCTGACTCATCCTGGTCGTCCTCCAACCCCTGACGATTCCTGGTCGTCATCCAACTCCTGACCCATGCTGGTCCTCATCCAACCCCTGACCCATCCTGGTAGTCATACAACCCCTAACCCATCCTGGTTGTCATCCAACCCCTGACCCATCCTGGTCGTCATCCAACCCCTGACCAATCCTGGTCTCATCATCCAACCCCTGACCCATCCTGGTCTCATCATCCAACCACTGACCCATCCTGGTCGTCATCCAACCCCTGACCCATGCTGGTCGTCATCCAACCCCTGACCAATCGTGGTCCTCATCGAACCCCTGACCCATCCTGTTCGTCATCCAACCCCTGACCCATCCTTGTCGTCATCCAACCCCTGACCCATCCTGGTCTCATCATCGAACCCCTGACTCATCCTGTCGTTTTCCAACCCCTGATGATTTCTGGTCGTCATCCAACCCCTGACTCATGCTGGTCCTCATAAAACCCCTGACCCATCCTGGTTGTCATACAACCCCTAACCCATCCTGGTTGTCATCCAACCCCTGACCCATCCTGGTCGTCATCCAACCCCTGACCAATCCTGGTCTCATCATCCAACCCCTGAACCATCTTGGTCTCATCATCCAACCCCTGACCTATCCTGATCATCATCCAAACCCTGACCCATCCTGGTCGTCATCCAACCCCTGAGCCATCCTTGTCGTCATCCAAACCCTTATCCATCCTGGATGTCATTCAAGCCCTGACCATCCAGGTCGTCATCCAACCCCTGACCCATCCTGGTCATTATCCAACCCCTGACCCATCCTGGTCGTCATCCAACCCCTGACCCATCCTGTTTGTCGTCCAACCCCTGACCCAACCTGGTCGTCATCCAACCCTGACCCATCCTGGTCGTCATCCAACCCCTGAGCCAATCTGGTCGTGATCCAAGCCCTGTGACATCCTGGTCGTCATTCAACCCCTGTGACATCCTGATCGTCATCCATCCCCAGACCCATCCTGTTCGTCATCCAACCCCTGACCCATCCTGGTCATCATCCAACCCCTGACCCATCCTGGTCTCATCATCGAACCCCTGACTCATCCTGGTCGTCCTCCAACCCCTGACTCATCCTGGTCGTCATCCAACCCCTGAGCCATCCTGGTCGTCATCCAACCCGTGACCCATCCTGGTCGTCATCCAACCACTGAGCCATCCTGGTCGTCATCCAACCCCTGACCATCCTGATCGTCATCCAACCCCTGAGTCATCCTGGTCGTCATCCAACCCCTGAGCCAATCTGGTCGTCATCCAACCCCTGTGACATCCTGGTCGTCATTCAACCCCTGTGACATCCTGATCGTCATCCATCCCGATCGTCATCCATCCCCTGACCCATCCTGGTCTCATCATCGAACCCCTGACTCATCCTGGTCGTCCTCCAACCCCTGACGATTCCTGGTCGTCATCCAACTCCTGACCCATGCTGGTCCTCATCCAACCCCTGACCCATCCTGGTAGTCATACAACCCCTAACCCATCCTGGTTGTCATCCAACCCCTGACCCATCCTGGTCGTCATCCAACCCCTGACCAATCCTGGTCTCATCATCCAACCCCTGACCCATCCTGGTCTCATCATCCAACCACTGACCCATCCTGGTCGTCATCCAACCCCTGACCCATGCTGGTCGTCATCCAACCCCTGACCAATCGTGGTCCTCATCGAACCCCTGACCCATCCTGTTCGTCATCCAACCCCTGACCCATCCTGGTCGTCATCCAACCCCTGACCCATCCTGGTCTCATCATCGAACCCCTGACTCATCCTGTCGTTTTCTAACCCCTGATGATTCCTGGTCGTCATCCAACCCCTGACCCATGCTGGTCCTCATAAAACCCCTGACCCATCCTTGTTGTCATACAACCCCTAACCCATCCTGGTTGTCATCCAACCCCTGACCCATCCTGGTCGTCATCCAACCCCTGACCAATCCTGGTCTCATCATCCAACCCCTGAACCATCCTGGTCTCATCATCCAACCCCTGACCTATCCTGATCATCATCCAAACCCTGACCCATCCTGGTCGTCATCCAACCCCTGAGCCATCCAGGTCGTCATCCAACTCCTGAGCCATCCTGGTTGTCATCCGACCCCTGAGCCATCCTGGTCTCGTCATCCGACCCCTGAGCCATCCTTGTCGTCATCCAAACCCTTATCCATCCTGGATGTCATTCAAGCCCTGACCATCCAGGTCGTCATCCAACCCCTGACCCATCCTGGTCATTATCCAACCCCTGACCCATCCTGGTCGTCATCCAACCCCTGACCCATCCTGTTTGTCGTCCAACACCTGACCCAACCTGGTCGTCATCCAACCCTGACCCATCCTGGTCGTCATCCAACCCCTGAGCCAATCTGGTCGTGATCCAAGCCCTGTGACATCCTGGTCGTCATTCAACCCCTGTGACATCCTGATCGTCATCCATCCCCAGACCCATCCTGTTCGTCATCCAACCCCTGACCCATCCTGGTCATCATCCAACCCCTGACCCATCCTGGTCTCATCATCGAACCCCTGACTCATCCTGGTCGTCCTCCAACCCCTGACGATTCCTGGTCGTCATCCAACTCCTGACCCATGCTGGTCGTCATCCAACCCCTGACTCATCCTGGTCGTCATCCAACCCCTGAGCCATCCTGGTCGTCATCCAACCCGTGACCCATCCTGGTCGTCATCCAACCACTGAGCCATCCTGGTCGTCATCCAACCCCTGACCATCCTGATCGTCATCCAACCCCTGAGTCATCCTGGTCGTCATCCAACCCCTGAGCCAATCTGGTCGTCATCCAACCCCTGTGACATCCTGGTCGTCATTCAACCCCTGTGACATCCTGATCGTCATCCATCCCGATCGTCATCCATCCCCTGACCCATCCTGGTCTCATCATCGAACCCCTGACTCATCCTGGTCGTCCTCCAACCCCTGACGATTCCTGGTCGTCATCCAACTCCTGACCCATGCTGGTCCTCAAGCAACCCCTGACCCATCCTGGTAGTCATACAAACCCTAACCCATCCTGGTTGTCATCCAACCCCTGACCCATCCTGGTCGTCATCCAACCACTGAGCCATCCTGGTCGTCATCCAACCCCTGACCATCCTGATCGTCATCCAACCCCTGAGTCATCCTGGTCGTCATCCAACCCCTGAGCCAATCTGGTCGTCATCCAACCCCTGTGACATCCTGGTCGTCATTCAACCCCTGTGACATCCTGATCGTCATCCATCCCCTGACCCATCCTGGTTGTCATCCAACCCCTGACCCATCCTGGTCGTCATCCAACCCCTGACCCATTCTGGTCTCATCATCAAACCCCTGACCCATCCTGGTCGTCATCCAACCCCTGACCCCTGCTGGTCGTCATCCAACCCCTGACCAATCGTGGTCCTCATTCAACCCCTGACCCATCCTGTTCGTCATCCAAACCCTGACCCATCCTGGTCGTCATCCAACCCCTGACCCATCCTGGTCTCATCATCGAACCCCTGACTCATCCTGGTCGTCCTCCAACCCCTGACGATTCCTGGTCGTCATCCAATCCCTGTGACATCCTGGTCGTCATTCAACCCCTGTGACATCCTGATCGTCATCCATCCCGATCGTCATCCATCCCCTGACCCATCCTGGTCTCATCATCGAACCCCTGACTCATCCTGGTCGTCCTCCAACCCCTGACGATTCCTGGTCGTCATCCAACTCCTGACCCATGCTGGTCCTCATCCAACCCCTGACCCATCCTGGTTGTCATACAACCCCTAACCCATCCTGGTTGTCATCCAACCCCTGACCCATCCTGGTCATCATCCAACCCCTGACCCATTCTGGTCTCATCATCCAACCCCTGACCCATCCTGGTCGTCATCCAACCCCTGACCCCTGCTGGTCGTCATCCAACCCCTGACCCATCCTGGTCTCATCATCGAACCCCTGACTCATCCTGGTCGTCCTCCAACCCCTGAAGATTCCTGGTCGTCATCAACCCCTGACCCTGACCCATGCTGGTCTCATCATCCAACCCCTGAACCATCCTGGTCTCATCATCCAACCCCTGACCCATCCTGGTCGTGATCCAAACCCTGACCCATGCTGGTCGTCATCCAACCCCTGACCCATCCTGGTCTCATCATCCAACCCCTGACCCATCCTGGTCGTCATCCAACCCCTGACCCATGCTGGTCGTCATCCAACCCCTGACCCATCCTGGCCGTCATCCAACCCCTGACCCATCCTGCTCGTCATCCAACCCCTGACCCATTCCTGGTTGTCATCCAACCCCTGACCCATCCTGGTCCTCATCCAACCCTGAGCCATCCAGGTCGTCATCCAACTCCTGAGCCATCCTGGTTGTCATCCGACCCCTGAGCCATCCTGGTCTCGTCATCCGACCCCTGAGCCATCCTTGTCGTCATCCAAACCCTTATCCATCCTGGATGTCATTCAAGCCCTGACCATCCAGGTCGTCATCCAACCCCTGACCCATCCTGGTCATTATCCAACCCCTGACCCATCCTGGTCGTCATCCAACCCCTGACCCATCCTGTTTGTCGTCCAACCCCTGACCCAACCTGGTCGTCATCCAACCCTGACCCATCCTGGTCGTCATCCAACCCCTGACCATCCAGGTCGTCATGCAACCCCTGACCCATCCTGGCCGTCATCCAACCTCTGACCCATCCTGGTCTCGTCATCCAACCCGTGACCCATCCTGGTTACATCAATCAACCCCTGACTCATCCTGGTCGTCATCCAACCCCTGACTCATCCTGGTCGTCATCCAACCCCTGACTCATCCTGGTCATCATCCAACCCCTGAGCCATCCTGGTTGTCATCCGACCCCTGAACCATCCTGGTCTCGTCATCCGACCCCTGAGCCATCCTTGTCGTCATCCAAACCCTGATCCATCCTGGTTGTCATTCAAGCCCTGACCATCCAGGTCTTCATCCAACCCCTGACCCATCCTGGTCATTATCCAACCCCTGACCCATCCTGTTTGTCGTCCAATCCCTGAACCAACCTGGTCGTCATCCAACCCCTGACCCATCCTGGTCGTCAACCAACCCTGACCCATCCTGGTCGTCATCCAACCCGTGACACATCCTGGTCGTCATCCAACCACTGAGCCATCCTGGTCGTCATCCAACCCCTGACCATCCTGATCGTCATCCAACCCCTGAGTCATCCTGGTCGTCATCCAACCCCTGAGCCAATCTGGTCGTCATCCAACCCCTGTGACATCCTGGTCGTCATTCAACCCCTGTGACATCCTGATCGTCATCCATCCCCTGACCCATCCTGTTAGTCATCCAACCCCTGACCCATCCGGGTCGTCATCCAACCCCTGACCCATCCTGGTCTCATCATCGAACCCCTGACTCATCCTGGTCGTCCTCCAACCCCTGACGATTCCTGGTCGTCATCCAACTCCTGACCCATGCTGGTCCTCATCCAACCCCTGACCCATCCTGGTTGTCATACAACCCCTAACCCATCCTGGTTGTCATCCAACCCCTGACCCATCCTGGTCGTCATCCAACCCCTGACCCATTCTGGTCTCATCATCCAACCCCTGACCCATCCTGGTCGTCATCCAACCCCTGACCCCTGCTGGTCGTCATCCAACCCCTGACCAATCGTGGTCCTCATTCAACCCCTGACCCATCCTGTTCGTCATCCAAACCCTGACCCATCCTGGTCGTCATCCAACCCCTGACCCATCCTGGTCTCATCATCGAACCCCTGACTCATCCTGGTCGTCCTCCAACCCCTGACGATTCCTGGTCGTCATCAACCCCTGACCCTGACCCATGCTGGTCTCATCATCCAACCCCTGAACCATCCTGGTCTCATCATCCAACCCCTGACCCATCCTGGTCGTGATCCAAACCCTGACCCATGCTGGTCGTCATCCAACCCCTGACCCATCCTGGTCTCATCATCCAACCCCTGACCCATCCTGGTCGTCATCCAACCCCTGACCCATGCTGGTCGTCATTCAACCCCTGACCCATCCTGGCCGTCATCCAACCCCTGACCCATCCTGGTCCTCATCCAACCGTGAGCCATCCAGGTCGTCATCCAACTCCTGAGCCATCCTGGTTGTCATCCGACCCCTGAGCCATCCTGGTTGTCATTCAAGCCCTGACAATCCAGGTCTTCATCCAACCCCTGACCCATCCTGGTCATTATCCAACCCCTGACCCATCCTGGTCGTCATCCAACCCCTGACCCATCCTGTTTGTCGTCCAATCCCTGAACCAACCTGGTCGTCATCCAACCCGTGACCCATCCTGGTCATCATCCAACCCGTGACCCATCCTGGTCACATCATCCAACCCCTGACCCATCCTGGTCGTCATCCAACCCCTGACTCATCCTGGTCGTCATCCAACCCCTGACTCATCCTGGTCGTCATCCAACCCCTGAGCCATCCTGGTCGTCATCCAACCCGTGACCCATCCTGGTCGTCATCCAACCACTGAGCCATCCTGGTCGTCATCCAACCCCTGAGTCATCCTGGTCGTCATCCAACCCCTGAGCCAATCTGGTCGTCATCCAACCCCTGTGACATCCTGGTCGTCATTCAACCCCTGTGACATCCTGATCGTCATCCATCCCCAGACCCATCCTGTTCGTCATCCAACCACTGAGCCATCCTGTTCGTCATCCAACCCCTGACCCATCCTGGTCATCATCCAACCCCTGACCCATCCTGGTCTCATCATCGAACCCCTGACTCATCCTGGTCGTCCTCCAACCCCTGACGATTCCTGGTCGTCATCCAACTCCTGACCCATGCTGGTCGTCATCCAACCCCTGACTCATCCTGGTCGTCATCCAACCCCTGAGCCATCCTGGTCGCCATCCAACCCGTGACCCATCCTGGTCGTCATCCAACCACTGAGCCATCCTGGTCGTCATCCAACCCCTGACCATCCTGATCGTCATCCAACCCCTGAGTCATCCTGGTCGTCATCCAACCCCTGAGCCAATCTGGTCGTCATCCAACCCCTGTGACATCCTGGTCGTCATTCAACCCCTGTGACATCCTGATCGTCATCCATCCCGATTGTTATCCATCCCCTGACCCATCCTTGTCTCATCATCGAACCCCTGACTCATCCTGGTCGTCCTCCAACCCCTGACCATTCCTGGTCGTCATCCAACTCCTGACCCATGCTGGTCCTCATCCAACCCCTGACCCATCCTGGTAGTCATACAACCCCTAACCCATCCTGGTTGTCATCCAACCCCTGACCCATCCTGGTCGTCATCCAACCCCTGACCAATCCTGGTCTCATCATCCAACCCCTGACCCATCCTGGTCTCATCATCCAACCCCTGACCCATCCTGGTCGTCATCCAACCCCTGACCCATGCTGGTCGTCATCCAACCCCTGACCAATCGTGGTCCTCATCCAACCCCTGACCCATCCTGTTCGTCATCCAACCCCTGACCCATCCTGGTCGTCATCCAACCCCTGTTCCATCCTGGTCTCATCATCGAACCCCTGACTCATCCTGTCGTTTTCCAACCCCTGACGATTCCTGGTCGTCATCCAACCCCTGACCCATGCTGGTCCTCATAAAACCCCTGACCCATCCTGGTTGTCATACAACCCCTAACCCATCCTGGTTGTCATCCAACCCCTGACCCATCCTGGTCGTCATCCAACCCCTGACCAATCCTGGTCTCATCATCCAACCCCTGAACCATCCTGGTCTCATCATCCAACCCCTGACCTATCCTGATCATCATCCAAACCCCGACCCATCCTGGTCGTCATCCAACCCCTGAGCCATCCAGGTCGTCATCCAACTCCTGAGCCATCCTGGTTGTCATCCGACCCCTGAGCCATCCTGGTCTCGTCATCCGACCCCTGAGCCATCCATGTCGTCATCCAAACCCTTATCCATCCTGGACGTCATTCAAGCCCTGACCATCCAGGTCGTCATCCAACCCCTGACCCATCCTGGTCATTATCCAACCCCTGACCCATCCTGGTCGTCATCCAACCCCTGACCCATCCTGTTTGTCGTCCAACCCCTGACCCAACCTGGTCGTCATCCAACCCTGACCCATCCTGGTCATCATCCAACCCCTGACCATCCAGGTCGTCATGCAACCCCTGACCCATCCTGGCCGTCATCCAACCTCTGACTCATCCTGGTTTCGTCATCCAACCCGTGACCCATCCTGGTTACATCAATCAACCCCTGACTCATCCTGGTCGTCATCCAACCCCTGACTCATCCTGGTCGTCATCCAACCCCTGACTCATCCTGGTCATCATCCAACCCCTGAGCCATCCTGGTTGTCATCCGACCCCTGAACCATCCTGGTCTCGTCATCCGACCCCTGAGCCATCCTTGTCGTCATCCAAACCCTGATCCATCCTGGTTGTCATTCAAGCCCTGACCATCCAGGTCTTCATCCAACCCCTGACCCATCCTGGTCATTATCCAACCCCTGACCCATCCTGGTCGTCATCCAACCCCTGACCCATCCTGTTTGTCGTCCAATCCCTGAACCAACCTGGTCGTCATCCAACCCCTGACCCATCCTGGTCGTCAACCAACCCTGACCCATCCTGGTCGTCATCCAACCCCTGACCATCCAGGTCGTCATCCAACCCCTGACCCATCCTGGTCTCGTCATCCAACCCGTGACCCATCCTGGTCATCATCCAACCCGTGACCCATCCTGGTCACATCATCCAACCCCTGACTCATCCTGGTCGTCATCCAACCCCTGACTCATCCTGGTCGTCATCCAACCACTGAGCCATCCTGGTCGTCATTCAACCCCTGTGACATCCTGATCGTCATCCATCCCCTGACCCATCCTGTTCGTCATCCAACCCCTGACCCATCCTGGTCATCATCCAACCCCTGACCCATCCTGGTCTGATCATCGAACCCCTGACTCATCCTGGTCGTCCTCCAACCCCTGACGATTCCTGGTCGTCATCCAACTCCTGACCCAGGCTGGTCCTCATCCAACCCCTGACTCATCCTGGTCTCCTCATCCAACCCCTGACCCATCCTGGTCTCATCATCCAACCCTTGACCCATCCTGGTCGTCATCCAACCCCTGACCCATCCTGGTCGTCATCCAACCCCTGACCCATTCCTGGTCGTCATCCAACCCCTGACCCATCCTGGTCGCCATCCAACCCCTGACCCATCCTGGTCCTCATCCAACCCCTGACCATTCCTGGTCGTCATCCAAACCCTGACCCATCCTGCTCCTCATCCAACCCATGATCCATCCTGGTCGTCATCCAGCCCCTGACCTATGCTGATCATCATCCAGCCCTTGACCCATCCTGGTCGTCATCTAACCCCTGAGCCATCCAGGTCGTCATCCAACCCCGGAGCCATCCTGGTTGTCATCCGAACCCTGAGCCATCCTGGTCTTGTCATCTGACCCCTGAGCCATCCTTGTCGTCATCCAAACCCTGATCCATCCTGGTTGTCATTCAAGCCCTGACCATCCAGGTCGTCATCCAACCCCTGACCCATCCTGGTCATTATCCAACCCCTGACCCATCCTGGTCGTTATCCAACCCCTGACCCATCCTGTTTGTCGTCCAACCCCTGACCCAAGCTGGTCGTCATCCAACCCCTGACCCATCCTGGTCGTCATCCAACCCTGACCCATCCTGGTCGTCATCCAACCCCTGACCATGCAGGTCGTCATGCAACCCCTGACCCATCCTGGCCGTCATCCAACCTCTGACCCATCCTGGTCTCGTCATCCAACCCGTGACCGATCCTGGTCATCATCCAACCCGTGACCCATATTGGTCACATCATCGAACCCCTGACTCATCCTGGTCGTCATCCAACCCCTGACTCATCCTGGTTGTCATCCAACCCCTGACTCATCCTGGTCGTCATCCAACCCCTGACCCAACCTGTTCGTCATCCAACTCCTGACCCATCCTGGTCGTCATCCAACCCCTGACCATCCTGATCGTCATCCAACCCCTGAACCATCCTGGTCATCATCCAACCCCTGAGCCATCCTGGTCGTCATCTAACCCCTGTGACATCCTGATCGTCATCCAACCCCTGACCCAACCTGGTCGTCATCCAACTCCTGATCCATCCTGTTCGTCCTCCAACCCGACCCATCCTAGTCATCATCCAACCCCTGACCCATCCTGGTCGTCATCCAACCCCTGACCTATCCTGGTCATTTTCTTCTCTCGCCTCTCCCATTGCGCAGAAGAAAGAAAAGTTTGAAAGCACCCAGTATCAGGCTCGGGGAAACTTCTACCCTGCTGTCATAAGACAGCAAGGGAGGAATATTGTCCTGGATGCTAGTGAAGATTCTTTCTTAGTCTGTGCTGAGATCGTTAGTGAGGAATGGTTCCCTGGTAGAATAAGATGGACTCTTGGCCTTACAATCTACGTTTTATGTCTTGCACTTCATTGTTTTCCTGCACTGCACTTTCTCTGCAGCTGTTACAGTTCACTCTACTTTTGTTCCCGGTCTACCTCAATGCTCTGTGTAATTAATTGATCTGTATGAACAGTATGCAAGGCAAGCTTTTTACTGTACCTCGGTACAAGTGACATTAATAAATCCACTCCCATCCCAAAATTATCAAACTCTCTCCCACTTCCGCAGTTTCCCCAAAACATATCATTCCCAAATCTGGAAAATTGATGTTCCTGTCTCAAACAGTAAAAGCCTGCCCTCATCTGCATTTCTTGTCAAAGCTCTCAAAAACATTCAATATTTATAAATGTTTCTGATGTTCAGGAAAAGTTTTAAACTATTATCAAAACTAAGAAAGTAAAACATTTTAACAATGTTAAACTTAGGAACACTTAAGCAATTTAAATATTAAACAAAACACAAATATTATCAAATGTAGGCAGAATTCAGAGTTAATGTCAGGATTCTTGACAATGTGGAGGAACAGAGGGTCCTTGGGTCTTCATCCACAGATCTGTGAAAGTTGTTGTACAAGTTGATAGTGTGGTTGGCCTTCATTAGTTGGGGGATTGAGTTCAAGAGCCACAGGGTAATGTTGTAAGTCAATAAAACCCTGTTTAGACCTCACTGTAATGTAATTTCCTGTTGTTTGTTACAGTTTAACAAACAATATAACATTTAGAAACACTTAAGTAACTTGAAATATTAAACAAAACAGAAATAATAACCTGATGACAACACACCTCGTTCTTCCACGTGACCTTAAAGTCCCCACACACGTGAACAAAGTCTCAGATCCTGTGCCAGGCCCTTCACATCTAAATATAACCATTACAGCACGGAAACAGGCCATCTCGGCCCTTCTAGTCCGTGCCGAACACTACTCTCACAATCATATTTGTCACAAATCTCCACATAATATTTATCTGAGGTATACACTTACAGAAAGGAGCGGAAAGAAATTACAATCGAAAGAAGAAAACTATGTACAGAGTAGGGAGTGATCTTTTTTTTTACAACATATTCATTGACTTGTGAGAATAAAATCAGGCCTATGAGGTGTCATGTAGTTAAACCATTTTTCCCAGTATGAATAAAATTGTTCCAACTTATGATTAACAGATGCTGTTATCTTCTCCATTTTGTAAATGTCCATTGTAATTTCCATCCATACATTTAGAGTTGGGCTCTCCTGTGATAACCGTTTCCTGGTAAAGGTGGATTAATTCTTGACAATATTTGAAGACCCTTTCCACTACCCTTTAAGGAAGAGACTTCCAAAATATTTTGAGAGAGAAACGGAAGTCTCATCTGTCCTAATTATGTAGTCCCTTAGTTTAGTAGAATGACCCCAAGTTCTAATTTTTTCCACTGGAGGAAACACCTTCTCCACAATAGTCCCTTCAAGATCCCTTGGGATTCTATATGTTTCAGTCAAGTCTCCTCTTGGGTTATGCTAGCAAATGCTAGCAAATACTAGCTCCTCCCAGCAGATCTGTCAATCTTTCCACACAAGACAATCCACCCATTCCAGGTATCACTATATAAACCTTCAATGAACTGTACCCAACATTTGTACAGTCTTCCTCAAAGAAGAAGACCAATACTCTACAGATGCCCCACACAATAGATACTTAATTTTCCTACTTTTGTATTCAATTCTGCCAGCAAGGATTCTGCAATGCTGGGGTTATCCACACACTCTTGCTCTGGGATGTTCCAGCAGCAGAACTCAGCCAGGAAATTGCTGGCAGTGCCTGTCTGGCTGGCACCTTTGTTTGCAGTGGGTACATTGAGAAATGCTGGAAACTGCATCCAAAGTGAGCAAAATCTCGACCATAACAAACAGAGCAACACACACACAATACTGGAGGAACACAGCAGGTCAGGTGGCATCTTTGGAGGGAAATGATCAGCTGGTATTTTGGGCCAAGATGCTTCACCCGGATTGGAAAGAGAGTGGGAAGAAGCCAAATAAAAAGGCGAGGGGAGGGGGAAAAGTACAAGCTGGCTGGTGATATGAGAAACTCGGTGATGGAGGAGGTGGGTGGGTGAGGGAAGGAGGATGAAGTGAGAAGCTGGGAGGTGATAGGCGAGAAAAGTAAAGAGCTGAAGAAAGAGGAATCTGATAGGAGAGGAGAGTAGATCGTAGGAGAAAGGGAAGGAAGAGGAGCACCAGAAGGAGGAGTTGGGAAAGTGAGGAGAAGAGAAGGTGTAAGAAGGTAGTCGGAAGGGAATGGAAAAAGAGAGAAGGGGGTGGGGGCAGAAATGACCAGGTTAGAGAAATCAAATCTTATGCCGTCAGGTTGGAGGCGACCCAGATGAAATATGAGGTGGTGTTCCTCTCACCTGAGAGAGGCCTCATTACGGCAATAGAGGAAGCCATGGACCAATATCAGAATGGGAATGGGAACTGGAATTAAAGTAGGTGGGCACTGAGAATCCTCCCAGTGTGGCAGCTGGAGTGGAGGTTCTCTGCAAAGCAGTCCCCCAATCTACAAACAGATCTTATCTCTGAACCGACAGCGGCAGAAGGAATATGAGATCTGCGATGAGTCTGTGATAGGGGAAAAAAGCAAGTCAATCAAATCAGCATTAATTGTGGCAGTACCATCCCATGCTGGAGTGCTGGTCCTGAGTTATGGTGGACATACGTACCATGGTCTCGGTGTTGTCCTGTTCTGGCCTGAAGCCCTCTGCTGGCTCACACTGCTCAGCATGGCCATTGCAGAAGCAGCTGCCCATGGCGATAAAGTCGTAGACTGCGTAGTGCGCAAACGCTTGCGGTTTGAGGCTGGATACCTGTGCCAAGCAGGGACACGGTTGCCGCTTCAGCATTCGCATCCGGATGTTGGTGATCTTCAGCACTTCCTGAGCTTGAGGACTGTAGGGATCCTGCATGGAGTGTGGCGGGGAGAGGGCGCGGAATATCACCTGTTTGAAGAGAAGGAACACGGGGAAGGTCAGGTAACAGGGACCAAATGCTGAACTACTTTATCATGGGTCACAAACATCTGTTTGCACAGAGGTCAAGGGTCAGACTATTCAGAATATCAGGTGATGGATTTTGAATGTACAGCAATACTACTGAGCCCAACATCAAAAGGTGCCTCACTTGCCCCAAACACGATCCAACTAAACTCTCATAAGGCAAGATGGCACTGGTGAAATACAGTGACAGCTTGCAGACAGCTTACAATACTTCTCAACTACTCTTACTATAAACTGCAGCCTGAAATTAGCTTTAAGTAACGTACTTTTGAACCATTGTAACAAACTAGCAATTTCATGACTTTCTGAAAGAGTCAGTGGATGCAGGAATGCAGGTATAGTACCTTTAAGTGGGAAAAGGTGCATCACCATGGCTGGAAGGGGGCAGGGGAGGGAAGATCCCAAACCAGACTAAAACATCAGGGTATGAAACTTCCTCTACCCAGTATCTTGTTAGCAAATGTACAGTTGCTGAAGAATAAGATTGAGGAGCTAAGGGCAAGATTTCTGTATCGGAGGGAAATGAGGTATTGCTGTGTTCTGGGTTTCAAGGGACATGGCTCACCTCAGACACGCTGGATATGTCAGGAGGACTCGAGGTGTTCTTAATGTACCGGATCGACTGAACTGCTGTTTCAAAGAGCGCAAAAGGTCTGTGTTTCAGGATAAACTCTTCATGGTGCTTGGACGTGGCGGTTTCGTTGCACTCTTGTTCCCCCGACCTGTAATATCTAATGATTAACTGCTGACCTTTCTACTTACCAAGAGTGTTCCTCTGTGATTCTGACCACAGTTTACACACTGCCAAAGGTCGATGTTAAGCAGGCACATGAGGTATTGAGAGCCACCATCAACAAACAAGAAACAGCCTACCCCAACACCTTTCAAATCACTGCTGGGGACTTCAATCAGGCTGGATTGAAGAAATCTCTGCCCAATTATAATTAACATATCACTTACAGAGCAAGTGGTCCCAACATACTCGACCACTGTTATACTACAATGAGGAATCCCTATTGCTCCATCCCTTGACCCTATTTCAGGAAATCAGGGGTCCTCCTTCTACCTCCATACAGATAGAGGCTATAAAGCAAGACTCCAGAGGTAAGGACAACAAAGAGGTGGTTGTAGGAGGCAGAGGAGTGGTTACAGGATCACTTTGAGTTGGTGGACTGGGTCGTGTTCAAGGACTCCGAGGATCTGAACAAGTACACCACAGTTGTCACGGGCTTTATAAAAACAATCGCAGACGAGTGTGCCTCCACAAATCTTTCAGAGTCTTCCCCCAACTAGCTCTGGATAAATCATGAGATCCGCAATCTGCTGAGGGCCAGATTAATGGCATTAGGGTCTGGCGACCAAGCAAAATACAAAAGGTCCAGGTATGGCCTCCAGAAAGCCATCCCACATGCAAAGTGGCAACTCTGGACTAACTTGAATCACTGAAAGATGCTTGACAGCTGTGGCAGGACTTGAGTGCTATCACCTCTCACAAAGTGAAACCGAGAGACAACAGTGACAAGATTTCACTCCCAGATGAGTTCAAAGCCTTTTATGCTCATTTAGACCGTCAAACATGGAAGCAACTTCACAACCTTCCACAGTCCACAGAGACCCTACTATTTTTGTTTCTAAGGCCGAGAGCATCCTTCAAGGAGTGAACCGATGGAAAACACCCCAGCCCATTGTACATGGCCGAGTACTAAAGACCTGTGCTAATCAATTGTCTGGAGTTTTCACTGATATCTTTAAAGTCTCACTTTGGAAATCTGAGACACCTACTTGCTTCAAGCAGGCTTCAATTACACCAGCGTTGAAGAAGGTGGTAGCACAATACTTTACAATACAAGCAACATGGGTTCAATTCCCACCACTGCCTGTAAGGAGGTTGCATGTTTTCCCTGTAACCGCTGAGGTTTCTCCCAGGTGCTCCAGTTTCCTCCCACAGTCCAAAGGCATATGGTTGGTAGGTTAATTGGTCATTGCAAATTGTCCTGTGACTAGGCAAGAATTAAATTGGAGGATTACTAGGCTGTGCTGTATCTCAACACATAAATAAGTAAAGAATGTGGTAATCTGCCTTAACCAGAATCACCCAGTAGCACTTACATCCACAGTGATGAAGTGCTTTGACTGCTTGGTGATGAAACATATCAACTCCTGCTGCTCCAATTTGCCTATCGTTACAAAAGGTCAACAGCAGATGCCATCTCATCAGCTCTTCACTCAACCCTGGAACATCTGCACAGTGAAAATGCGTACATCAGAATGCTCTTTACTGACTGCAGCCTGACATTCAATACTATCAGTCCCTCAAAACTAATCAATAAGCTTCAAAACCTTGGCCCCAATACCTCCTTGTGCAATTGGATCCTCAGTTTCCTCGTTTGTAGACCCACTTAGTTTGGATTGGCAGAAACATCCCCTCCACAATTACCATCAGCACAGGTGCACCCAAGGCTGTTTGCTTAACCCCTACTCTATTGCCTTACACTTACGACTGTGCGGCCAAGCACAGCTCCAACGCCATATTTAAGTTTGCCGATTACACCACTGCCGTAGGTCGAATCAAAGGTGATGACGAATCAGCATATAGGAAGGAGATTGAAAATCTGGCTGAGTGGTGCCACAACAACTTCTTACTCAATACAAGCAAGACCAAGGAGCTGATTATTGATTACAGAAGGAGGAAACTGAAAGTCCTCAAGAAGTGATCAGAGTAGGAGAGGGTCAGCAACTTTATTTCAGAGGATCTGACCTGGGTCCAGCACGTGAGTGCTTTTATAAAGAAAGCACAACAGCGTCTTTACTTTCTTAGACGTTTGCGAAGATTCAGTACGTCATCTTCTATAGATGTGCAGTGGAGAGTGTATTGACGAATTGCACCATGGCCTGGTATGGAAACACCAATGACCTTGAATGGAAAAGATAGTGGATACAGCCCAGTCTGTCACAGGTAAAGCTATCCCCACCATTGAGCACACCTACATTGAGTGCAGACGCAGGAAAGCAGCATCCGTCATCAAGAACCCTCTCTGTCCAGGCCATGCTCTCTTCTCACTGCCACCATTAGGAAGAAGGTGTTGGGACCGCTCCTTTCCACGTTTTGTGTCAATGACTTGGATGACAAAATTGTTGGCTTTGTTGCCAAGTTTGCAGATGACACGAACATAGGTGCAGGGGCAGGTAGAGTTGAACGAGCAGGGAGTATTCAGAAGGACTTAGACAGATTGGGAGAACGGGGAAAGAAGTGGCAGATGGAATATAGTGTAGGGAAGAGCACCGTCATGCTCTTTGGTAGAAGGAATAAAGGTGTACACTATTTTCTAAACAGAGAGAAAATCCAAATATCAGAAGGGCAAAGAAACTTGGAAGTCCTTGTGCAGAACACCCTAAAGGTTAACTTGCAGGTTGAGTCAGTGATGAGGAAGGTAAATGCAATATTCGCATTCATTTCAAGAGAGCTAGGATACAAGAGCAGGGACATGATGCTGAGGTGAGGCCTCACCCTGAGTATTGTGAACAGTTTTGGGCTCCTCATCTAAGAAAAGATGTGCTGGCATTGGAGAGGGTCCAGAGGAAGTTCACAAGGATGATTCCGGGAATGAAAGGGTTATCATATGAGGAACGTTTGATAGCTCAGGGTCTGTACTCACTGGAATTTATAAGGTTGAGGGGAGATCTCATTGAAGCTTTTCAAATGTTGAAAGGCCTAGACAGAATAGATGTGGAAAGGATGTTTCCCATGGTGGGGGAGTCTAGGACAAGAGGGCACAACCTCAGGATGGAGGGGAGTCCATTTAAAACAGAGATGCAGAGAAATTTCTTTAGCCAGAGGGTGGTGAATTTGTGGAATGTATTACCACAGGCAGTTCTGGAGGCCAGGTCGTTGGGTGTATTTAAGGCAGAGCTTGATAGGTTCTTGATTGGACATGATATCAAAGGTTATGGGGAGAAGGCCGGGGAGTGGGGGTAGGGAGGAAAAAAAATCAGCCATGACTGAATGGCAGAGCAGACTCGATGGGCCAGATTCTGCTCCTAGGGTCTTATGGTCTCCTCTTGCCCAGTTTATTGTAACTCCAACAATCCTTAAGAGATGTCCCAATATACAAAACAAAGCAGCCCACTTGATAAATATTGTATCATTACCCTGAATGTTCATTTCCTTCATCACTGTGACTATACTCAGAAAATGAACTTTAGTTATTTAGCTAGACAACAAGAGTTCCTTGTTAACACCTTTCAAATCTGTGACTTCAGTTTCTTGGAAAGACAAGGGTAGCAGATGCCCAATGGTGCACTTTAGTCTGCAAATTCCTCTCTTGCTGCACACCATTCTGAAGTTTGCCGGTATTCCTTCATCAGGAATAGGCAGCGTTCCTCAGCACACCTATTCCAGTTATTCTAGAAGTCTGCCCATTTTCACCTTCACAAGTGTGATTAGTGATGGGCATTAAATGTTGCTTTAGATGAAGCAAGAAATCCCACGCATGCATAAAAATACACACTCAGTGGCCTCTTTATTGGGTACTGCTGTACACTACTCACGAATGCAAAGGTCTAATCAGTCAATCAGGTGGCAGCAACTTGACACATAAAAACATGCAAACATATCAAGAGGTTCAGTTATTATTCAGACCAAACATCAGAATCGGGAAGAAATATGATCTCAGTGACTTTGGCTGTGGAATGTTTTTTGGTGCCAGATGGGGTGGTTTGTGTATCTCAGAAACTGCTAATTTCCTAGGATTTTCATGCATAACTGTTCCAAGAATGACAGGGTTGACAAAGAATGATGCGAAAAACAAGAACGCTCAGTGAGTGGCAATTCTGTGGGGGAAATGCCTTGTTAATGTGAGAGGTCAGAGAAGAATGGCCACACTGGTTCAAGCTGACGAGAAGGTGACAGTAACTCTGACCATGTGTTACAACGGTGGTGTGCAGAAGAGCATCTCTGAACACATAATGCATCGAAGCTTGAAGTGGATGAGCTCAGCAGAGGAAGACCATGAACATACACTCAATGGCCACTTTATTAGGTACAGGAGGTACCGAATAATGTGGGTCACTGAGTGTATATTGAACTATTTTTTAGCCAATATGACCCTGAGCTAAGAATTTTATTTTCATATTTGTAGACCATTCCCAATCACTTTTAAATTCATGGCTATTTTGGAATGCGTGTCTTCAATGTCTCCAGCAGACTACTATAGAAAACAGGTGTAATTTTACATACAACAAGGGTCTCGGCCTGAAACGTCGACTGTACCTCTTCCTAGAAATGCTGCCTGGCCTGCTGCGTTCACCAGCAACTTTGATGTGTGTTGCTTGAATTTCCAGCATCTGCAGAATTCCTGTTGTTTGTAATTTTACATAGCTTCTAAGCTAATTTCCAGCTTTCTAGCAACTTTGAACTTTACCAATGTTGGAAACATTTTCAAATGCCCATGAATTATCAATACCTCATTGCTCACTTTGGACTCAGCCTACTGGTGCATATCTTTCCTCATTGTAATCATCTTACTTTCATTTAGATGTCTTGATCTCTCAATCTACGCTGTCATGGTCTTTGCACCTTAATTGTTTGCCCATGCTGCGCTTTCTCTGTAAACGAAGCCCTACATTGTGCATTCCGTTATCATTTTTCTTTTTGTACAACTTCAATGTACATATAGGTGCATGGGGGGGGGGGGTTGGAATAGGAAGCTGGAAGGTAATAGGAGTAAAAGATAAAGGGCTGAAAAGGAAGGAAGGAGAGGAGAGTGGACGGCGGGAGAAAGAGAAGGAAGCGGGCTGCACAGGGAGGTGATGGGCAGGTGAGAAGAGAAGGGGGTAAGAGGGGAGCCAGAATGAAGAATGGTAAAAGGCAGAAGGGGGAGGGGGGAAAAGAATACTGGAAGTAGAGAAATCAATGTTCATGCCATCAGGTTGGAGACTACCCAAACAGAATATGAAGTTTTGCTCCTCCAACCTGAGAGTGGCCTCACCATGGCAACAGAGGAGGCCGTGGGCCGACTTGTCAGAGTGGGAATGGCAATTGGAATGAAAATGGCTGGCCAACGGTGAAAGCAGTGTGAATTGTAAATCCGAACAGGGATTTGAATAAACACTCAGCAGGAACATGAGGAAGAACTGCAGGTAAGGTTTCTAACAAAGAACTGTCCCCAGGAAGATAGGCTGAGAGTTTCTTCTTGTAACATTCTATGCTCAGTGTAGATCACATGAAAATCCACAAAATAAATCAAAAAAGAATATGTGGATAAAAGAGATTTAGAAAGAACAAATTAAATATTTGGGACTTAAAGGGTTTCCTGTTTACCAAGTGGGCAGCTTGCAGATATTGCAGCTTACTAGTTTTGCTCGTAGATTGTATTTCCCCTAACAATGCAGAGTGTAGAGGTTTACTGTTGAGACGGTTAGTGCAATCCAGATGCATCCATTTAGGATGCTCTCTATAGTGGTGAGAATCATTGAGAACATACCATATTTCCGTAGCCTTCTAAAGAACTTTCTTGGCTGACTGGACCAGGACAAATTGTTAATGCAATTTACTGCTAGGAAAATGCTCTCAACCATCTCCTCCTCTTTTCGTTCCCACTGTGTTCCTGACTCCCAGTGTTGAGAGTTGAAGGGCTTTCCTGGTGTAGCAGTGTATCTGCCTGCTTTGGCCACTTCCAGAGATCTTCCTGAACTGTTTGGCATTCAAGGTTCTAGTTCATCTACTCACAAGTCTCTGCCAAGGACAGCTCACCACTCCTTGGGTTGGCTATTGGGGAGAGTTAGAATACCTGAGCAGGATCTTACTGGGCTGACTCAGCCACTGTTAGCAGTTCTTCGGCCACTCTTGTTGCCTCCTCCGGTTTCCAAATGGTCTTCAGTGAATGGGTGCTTTCTAAGAATTCCAATGCTCAGAAATCTGAAGAATATCAACTGTCACCAGATAAGTTTTCCCTTGCAGGTGGAAAATCTGACGTTGGCCTTGAGTCTGGGATTATTTCTCCTTTGGTCGGATCCTTTCTAGAGATCCAAAGGTCTCACAATTCTATATTTGGTCCCTCATCTCCCCAGTCTTCATCAGGTGATCCAACTGAGATAAAGGTTTCCAAGGAGCACTGGAAGAGTGGATGCCGAGAGGATGTTCTCCTTGTTGGGATATCTTGAGCAAGGGCAGCATGTTTTCAGAATAAGTCACCAGCTTCTGGAAAGCCGGAAAGAGTGCAGAGGAGAATTATAAGGATGTTGCTAGGACTTGAGGGACAGTTATGGAGAGAGGTCCAGGAGGTTGGGACTTCATCCACTGGAGCATAGGAGGATGAGGATGATCTTACAGAGGTGCTTAAAATTTTGAGGGTCATATACAGAGTGAATGCACAGTCTATTTCCCAGGGTTAGGGAACCAAGAACTAGAAGGCATAGATTTGGGGTGAAAGATCTAATAGGAAACTGAGGGGCAACTTTTCCACTCAGAGGGTGATGTGTATGAGCTGTCAGAGGAACTGGTTGAGGCAGGTACATTTAAAAGGCACATGGACAGAAAAGTTTTAGAAGAACATCTTGGTCTGCATGGGTAGCTGGGCTGAAGGCCTGTCTCTATGCTGTATGAGCTTTGACTTTATTTGGCTCGTCTCATCTACTTCTCTCTGCCTCTGGTTACGGCCTTATTCCACCTCTTCCATCTGCCATTGTCCATTGCCTTTACTCCAGTGAGACCTTCAGGTGCAATGTCCAGACCTTACTGAAATTCCTCTGGTTCTGAGTTGATTACAAATAACACTCGCCTCCAGCTGTATCTGACAAATAACAAGTTGGAACAGGTTAAACAAGAACCCTGCTCACTGAGCACATACGTGCCAGAACCCATTCCTGACATCCCGCACTGAAAAATATTGCTCTTTTCCGGTCTGGCAGTTCCAGATTCCAGCACCTTCATAGTCTACTGAGTGGTGTTTAAGATTCATTAAGATTGCTTGGATCTATGCAAATGTTGATTTCTCAACACATCTCAAGTTGGATACTTGGGTGGTGGGAGTGGAGTGTGCACATGTCTCCTGGGGCTGCTATCTCTCTTGGTTCTCTCTCCAGCTCATCTGAAGTTTCTCTCCTTGATGTTCCTTGCTAGGCATTGGAAATGCCCTCAAGAGTAAATTACTAGCTGTTACCTCTTGTCCAGAAGGCAGTTGCCTTCTAGTTTCTCAGCTCTGCTAAAGAAAACTGCACATTCCTCTGTGGGTTTGTTGTTGAAGGAATTATTCGCATTGAATCAATTTTTATGACCTTTGTTAGCTCCATCTGCTATACTGTGCAGGTATGGAAACGCCAACCACAACAAAACTCAAGTCATTTCTCCTTTGACTCTACCACATTCCCAACTTTAATGAGCACCTCCCAGCTACCTCAGTGTGGTTACTCTGGTCAGGGTAAAACGTGGTAGCTTGGCATAAGTGCTGCTGGTGACAATGACCTTGAATGGCATCAAGTTCAACTTGCACACTTTTACCCCACCGCAGCCTCCATCACATCTCATCTCCTCACTCCAGGGTACTTGTCATTGTGTTCTGGTTGTAGAAACAATTTTCCAACCCGGTTCACACACACTCTTTGCCATGCAAAGGAAATTTCTTTATCAGCTGCTTGTGTTGCCTCTATGCTTGGGTGTAGCACAATGCAGCAGCGAGTAAAGTTGTCACCCCATAGCTCCAGTGACCTAAGTTCAATCCTGTCCTTGAATACTGTCTGTGTGGAGTTTGCACATTCTCCCTTTGACTAAATGTGTTTCCTCCCACATCCCTCAGAGTAGGTGTATTAGGCACTGCAAAGAGACCCTAGTGTGTAGGCGAGTGGCTGAATTTATTGGGTGGGTGGGGAGTTGATAGGAATGTGGAGAATACTAGGCACTAGAATACTACAGCACAGTACAGGCCCTTCAGCCCTCGATGTTGTGCCGTCCCATATATTCCTAAAAAAAAGTAGTGAACTCACGCTACCCCCTAACCCTCTATCTTTCTTTCATCCACGTGGCTGTCCAAGAGTCTCTTAAATACCCCTAATGTTTTAGCCTCCACCACCGACCCTGCCAAGTCATATGCCCTCTGGTGTTTGCTATTTGTGCCCTGGGAAACAGGTACTGGCTATCCACCCTATCTATGCCTCTCATAATCTTGTGGACCTCTATCAAGTCCCCTCTCATCCTTCGACACTCCAAAATGAAAAGTTCCAGCTCTGCTAACCTTGCCTCATAAGACTTGTTTTCCAATCCAGGCAACATCCTGGTAAATCTCCTCTGCACCCTCTCCATAGCTTCCACATCCTTCCTGTAATGAGGTGACCAGAACTGAACACAATACTCTAAGTGTGGTCTCACCAGAGATTTGTAAAGTTGCAACATGACTGCTCTACTCTTGAGCTCAATCCCCCTATTAATGAAGCCTGGCATCCTATAGGCCTTCTTAACTATCCTATCAACCTGTGCAGCGACCTTGAGGGATGTACGGATTTGAACCCCAAGGTTCCTCTGTTCATCCACACTCTTAAGTAACTGACCATTCACCCAGCCTTCACCTCACACTTATCGGGATTCAACTCCATCTGCCACTTTTCTGCCCAACTCTGCATCCTGTCTATATCCTCTTGTAACCTTTGACAACCCACGGCTCCATCCACAACTCCTCCAATCTTCATGTCATCCGCAAACTTACTCACCCATCCTTCCGCCTCCTCATCCAGGTCACTTATAAAAATCACAAAGAGCAGGGGTCCCAGGACAGAATAAAATGTGTTAGTTTCAGATTAAATACGGGTGCTTGATCAGCAGCGGCTTGGTGGGCCAAAGGGCCAGGTTCTGTACTCTACCTCTCTATGAATATGAGCTGCAACACCTGGACCTTTCTCCTTATGTTTCCTGCTTTCCCTCTCTCACATTGCATTCTAAGCCCTCAGACGTTCCTGGCCTGACTTTGGGGATCTCTGTGTTTTGCAAATCTCCATACTGTCTGCTAGAGCTCACTCTCTCTCACACAGAAGGCAGTCCCTCAGGCTGGACTCCTGGATCCAGAAATAATCCGGTCTCTGATTTGCGAGCACTCCACATCCGTGAAATTGCAATGACCTGATAAACGGTGAGAGCTTCACTAAGGAAGCACCAAAGGATTCCAACGTAAACACAGACAATAAAGCAAATCTGCGGTAAGTCAGGCAGCATCTACAGTGACAGAAAAATAACTATTGTTTCAGGTTGGTGAGTTTCTATCAGACCTAGGCTTCCAGTATGACGGTATTATATAGTTAGATTGCCAGCACATTCTGTGGAAGCAGGTACAGAGGTACCATGGTTGACGTACAGTACCTATCTGACTGGGTGCATCACCATCTGGTGTGGAGGCTCGAATGCACAGATCAGAGAAAGCTGCAGAGGGCTGTAAACTCAGCCAGCTCCCTCGTGGGCACGTGCTCCCTCGTGGGCACGTGCTCCCTCGTGGGCACGTGCCCACCATCTTCAAAAGATGATGCCTCAAAAAGGCAGTATCTGTCATTAAAGACCCTCACCAGCCAGGACATGCCCTCTTCTCATTGCTACCATCAGGGAAGAGGCACTGGAGCCTGAGGACACACACTCAGTGTTTTAGGCTTCTTCCTCTCTGCCATCAGATCGCTGAATAGTTCATGAACCCGCGAACACTACCTCACTATTTTTGCTTTACTACTAAATTATTTTTGATGTGTATTTCTTACAGTAACATGGTATTTTTATGTATTGCTCTGTACTATGTCAGTGATAATAAATAAACCCAGTTCTGATCCTGAGCTCCTCCCATGGACCCTGTCTACACTACTCAATAAAGACCCTACCCGCCACGGACATTCCCTCTTTTCCCCTCTTCCATTCGGCAGAAGATACAAAAGCCTGAAAGCACGCAGCAGCAGACTCAAGGAAAGCTTCTTCTACCCACTATTACAAAACTATTAAATGGCTCCCTGGTACGATAAGTTAGACTCTTGATCTCACAATCTACCTTGTTGTGATCATGCAGCTTTTTGTTGGCACTGCACTTTGTAATTGTAATCCTATTCTGCATTGTCATTATTTTTACCTTGTTCTACCCCAATCCATTGTGTAATGAAATAATCTGTATGAACAGTATGCAAGACAAGCTATGCAACTACATAACACTGTAACTATGTACATGTGACAATAACAATCCAGTTCCAAAGTTCTCCATGCCCCTGGTCACTCATGAAGAACCAATAACAGTCAACTGATGCAGTAGTCATGAGACTCGCTCTCACAGGTCGCATTTCAAGACTTCATTCAATTCTAACAGAAGTCTCAAAGATATAGGAGATGAATTAGGCTCCTGTACTGTATATTTGTCTGCTTCACCATTCAAAAATGGTTGATTTTTTTTTTCCAATTTCTTTTTCCTACCTTCTCCCTGTAATCCTTACCAATCAAGAACTTATCAATCTGTCCCTTAAAGATACCCAGTGACTTGGCCAGAACAAACCACCTTGGCAACAAATTTTGCAGATTCACCACTGTCTGGCTGAAGAAATTCCTCTTTATCTCTGTTTAAGGCATGCCCTCTGGTCCTAGATTCTTCTACAAATGGAAACATCCTCTCCATGTCCAGTTCATCCAGGCATTACAGTATCTGCTAGGTTTCAATGAGATTCCCTCCTCATCTTTCTGAACTCTATTGAGAACAGGCCTGGAGTGTCATAGCCCTGATTGTTAATTCTCCATTTTCTCCTAATTCCCTAGTTCTCATCAAGATCTGCAGCATAAAAACCCCGGCTTTGCATCCACTCATTGCCAGATCGTTGTTTAGCCAGTGTGGTAATTAACGTTCATGGCCGCTTAGTTTTACTTCAGTACCGAGGTTTACCTCTGTAACTCCGTCTCTCCATGTCAAGGTAAGTATTGTCTACTGTTTGCCTTTCTACGCTCCGTGTCAAGATAAATTCTGCCTGCCTCCTGCTTTCCTGTACACCCTCCTTTTGCCGTTCAGCTCTAGCTACTTGCACACCCTCGTCTGCATCCTAACTCAGTCCCCGTGCCAGTGTCCCGCGTTCGGGTTCATCCGTTCCGTGCAACAGAACAATCTGGTCACCATGGACCCAGCGGACACAAATACCCTTCAACAAGCCCTTGCCAGCCGGGGTTCTCTACCGGGACAGCACAACGAACTCCTCCAGGAGGTCATGTAGAACCTCTGCTCCCTGTCTGCTCACGTCATGCAGATCGGTGACCAGGTGGACCGTGTCTGCACTCATTTCACTCAACCCACTCCTGGAACCCTGTCTAACCAGTCCAGACAGCCTGTCGCGGCAACCCCCACGTGTCACCAACACCTCCGCCAAGGGAGCCTCACGTCCCTGAGCCGGAACACTACGCTGGAGATTTGGGGAAGTGCTGGGCCTTCCTCCTTCAGTGCTCCCTGGTGTCTGAACAGCAGTCGTCAACTTACTTCACAGGTAAGTCGAAGTTTGCTTATATCATGGGGTTGCTGCGGGGAAGTTCATTAGCATGGGCCACAGCAGTCTGGGACAACCAACTGGATATCGGCTCTTCTTTTGCCACCTTTATCGCGGAAATGAGAAAGATCTTTGACTTCCCCGTCCGTGGTAAAGACACCGTCAAGCATCTACTCATTCTCCGCCAGGGCTCACGCTCATGCCGAATATTCCGTGAGTTCTGGGTGTTAGCGGCCGACTCAGAGTGGAACGATGAGTCACTCCAGGGGGTTTTTCTGAATGGACTCAGCGACCTGGTGAAAGACGAGCTGGCGGCAAGAGACGACACCGACAGCCTGGATTCCCTGATCTCCCTGACCACCAGGTTGGACAATCGCCTCCGAGAACGCCATAGAGAAAGAACTGGTCGTCCACCACCTTTGGTCACTCCACGGTACTCATTACCGCCTCCCGCCAGAACAAACCTCTCTCCTTCTCCTGCTCCTAGAGTAGCTCCCAGCCCGGCCGTTTCCACCGCCCGGGAGAGGAACCCATGTAGCTGGGACGAAACGACTCCGGAGATTGGGAGAGGGTGAGTGTCTCTATTGCGGCCAGTCCGGCCACTTCCGTGCTACCTGTCCCCTTCGGCCAAAAGGGAAAGCATCAGTAGAAAGGGGGACCCTGGTGAGCCAGACAACATTCCCTTCCGTCCCCTGACCCCGGATGCAGCTTCAAGCCACTCTGTGTTACGACCAACAGTCCCTGCCTCTGTCAGCACGAGTGGACTCCAGCGCAGAGGGAAACTCTTTGGATGAAAACTTAGCCTTCCAATTCCTTGTGAGCCATTGTGTACCCCCCCGGACGCCCGGGCACTGGACGGTAGACTTCTGGCCCGAGTCACACACTGCACGGAACCCCTGTTTCTCCTGCTCTCCGGAAACCATCAGGAACAGGTACGATTCAATCTAATCTCCTCTCTTGAAGCCCCTATAGTTCTTGGCCACCCTTGGCTAAGCCGTCATAACCCCCACGTCGACTGGTCCACCGGGAAGATAGTCAGCTGGAGCTCGTTCTGCCATTCCTCGTCTGCAATCAGCCCTTCCCCCAGTGGAGGTCACTGCGATCTGTCCAAGGTTCCCGTGGAGTATCACGATCTGGGAGAAGTGTTTAGCAAGCAACAGGCCCTTTCTCTGCCTTCACATCACCCTTACGATTGGGTAATTGACCTTCTCCCCATAGCCTCACTACCCACCAGCCGGCTGTACAACCTGCCCCAACCAGAAAGGGAAGCTATGGAAGCAAAATGACTCCCTCGCGGCTGGCATTATGACCCTCATCTTCCCCTGTAGGCGCAGGTTTCTTCTTTGTGGGGAAGAAAGGTGGCTCACTGCGTCCCTGCATCAACTACCGTGGCCTTAACAACATCACCATAAAGAAAAAGTATCCCCTGCCCCTTAACTCAGCATTCGAGCCCCTTCAAGGAGCCACAATTTTCTTTAAATTGGACTTGCGGAATGCCGATCACCTGGTCAGGATAAGCGAGGGAGATGAATGGAAAACAGCTTTTAACACCCCCCTCGGTCATTTCGACTATCTGGTCATGCTGTTCAGTCTCACCAATGCCCCTGCCATCATCCAAGCTCTGGTAAATGACGTCCTTAGGGACTTTATTAACCATTTTGTTTTTGTTTATTTGGACGAAATCTTAATCTTCTCCAGTAATCTTCAGGAGCACACCCATCACGTCCGTCAGGTCCGTCAATGGCTTTTGAGAACAAGCTATTTGTTAAGGCAGAGAAGTGCGAGTTCCATGCCCATTCCGTCAGTTTCCTGGGGTACATCATTGAGAGTGGGCAGGTGAGGGCGGATCCCGAAAAGATCCGGGCGGTGGTGGAGTGGCCAAAACCCACGATGCTCAAACAACTCCAGCGATGTCTGGGGTTCGCAAACTTCTACCATCGCCTCATCAGGGATTACAGCTGGGTGGCACCTCTCACCTCTCCTGCGACCCATTTTCACTGGACCCCCAAAGCGGACTCAGCCTTCTCTCGGAGCTGAAGAGCTGTTTCACCTCCGCTCCCATCCTGGTCCAACCAGATCCCTCTCACCAATTCATTGTGGAAGTCGATGCCTCTGACACTGGGGTGGGAGCGGTCCTCTCCCAACGCTCCGGCCCAGACCAAAAGCTCCATCCCTGCGCCTTCTTCTCTCGCTGTCTATCCCCTGCCGAACGGAACTATGACATTGGGAACTGGGAGTTACTGGCCATCAAACTCGCCTTAGAGGAGTCGAGGCACTGGCTGGAGGGAGCTGAACATCTATTCATCGTCTGGACGGACCATAAGAACCTGGCGTACATCCAAACAGCTAAACGCCTTAACTCCCACCAAGACAGTTGGGCACTATTTTTCGGCCGTTTCAAATTCACCCTCACCTGTCGTCCTGGTTCCAAGAACGGGAAGCCAGATGCTCTCTCTTGTCAATACGTCTCCGAGGAGGACCCTTCCAACCCTGATAGCATCCTTTCACCATCCTGTGTCGTGGCTGCCCTCATCTGGGAGATCGAATCCATAGTCAAAGAGGCCCAACGGACTCGACCTGACCCAGGCAATGGACCCTCCAGTCGTCTCTTCGTGCCTGACTCTGTCCGGTCTCAGGTTCTCCAGCGGGGGCATACTTCTCATTTTGTCTGCCATCCCGGAATCGATCAAACTCTGCCCCTTCTGAAGTGACATTTCTGGTGGACCACCATGGATGCTGACACTCATTCCTTCGTCTCTGCCTGTTCTGTTTGTGCCCGCGGAAAAGCCTCCCATCAGCTGCTTCTTCCCCTACCTGTCCCTACCTGTCCCTAGCTGCCCTTGGTCCCACATTGCTCTGGATTTTGTTACTGGACTATCCCCTTCACATGCTAACACTGCCGTACTCACCGTGGTGGACCACTTCTCCAAAGCCGCGTACTTCATAGATCTTCCCAAACTCCCTACAGCCCGTGAAACAGCCGACCTCCTTGTCCAACACGTCTTCTGCCTTCATGGCATTCCCTCTGACATTGTTTCTGACCAGGGCCCCCAATTTATCTCTCACATCTGGAAATCCTTCTGTCAAGCCCTTGGAGCCTCAGTAAGTCTGTCTTCCAGTTTCTATCCACAGACTAACGGTCAAATGGAGCGAGCAAACCAGGATTTGGAAGCAGCGCTGCACTGCATATCCACCAACAACCCATCATCCTGGAGCACCCATCTCGTTTGGGTCGAGTATACCCACAACTCCCTGGTCAGCACCACCACCAGAATGTCTCCCTTCAAATGCTCCCTTGGCTATCAACCCCCTCTGTTTCCTGCCCATGAAGATGACATTGCTGTGCCTTCAGTTCAGGCTCTTCTCCACCAGTGCCACAAGATCTGGAAGGATGCACGCTTGGCCCTGCTCCACTCCGCTGACCGCAACTGGAGGATTGCGGAATGCCATCGAATTCCTGCACCCAACTATCGGCCTGGTCAGAAGGTTTGGTTCTCTTCAATAGACATCCCCCTCAAGAATGAATCCAAGAAACTCGCCCCTCGTTATATTGGACCATTCGAAATCAAGAGCCTCATCAACCCCTCGGTTGTCAAGCTCAAACTGCCCAGCTCCATGCACATTCATCCCACGTTCCATGTCTCTCAACTGAAACCTGTGTCGGTTAGCCCTTTGTGTCCTCCTGCTGAACTTCCTCCACCCGCCTGGGTCATTGACTATTATCCAGTGTACACCGTCTGGCGAGTACTGGATGTGCGCCGCCGAGGCAGGGGTCTCCAGTACCTGGCTGATTGGGAGGGCTACAGTCCTGAGGAGCACACCTGGATTCCCCGCTCCTTCATCTTGGACCCTTCCCTCATCTGAGATTTCCATCGAGACAATCCGGACAAGCCTGGTGGTTCGCCTGGATGTTCCTGTTTGTCGGGGGGGGGAGGGGTATTGTCACAGTCCCGACCGTTAATTCCCCATTTTCTCCTAATTCCCTTTGATGGCAGCACATCTGGTTCTCATCAAGACCTGCAGCATAAAAACCCCGGCGTTGCATCCACTTGTTGCCAGATTGTTGTTTAACCAGTGTGGTAATTAACGTTCCCAGCCGCTTGGGATTGTGTATTCTAAGTTTTACTTCAGTACTGAGGATTACCTGTGTAACTCCATCGCTCCGTGTCAAGAAAAGTATTGTCTACCACTTGCCTTTTTACGCTCTGGGTCAAGATAAGTTCTGCCTGCCTCCTGCTTTCCTGTTCACCCTCCTGTTTGCCGTTCAGATCCAGCTACTCGCACACCCTCGTCTGCATCCTAACTCAGTCTCCATGTCAGTATCTTGCATTTGGGTTTGCCCTGTTCCTTGCAACATAGAGACATCAAACACTCCTCATAGGTTAAGCTTTCTATTCTTAGGATCATTCTTGTGAATCTCTACTGGGCCAGCACATCCTTCCCAAGATACGGCACCAAAAATTGCTCACAGAATTGCAAAGGAGATCTGATCATCACCGCATAAATCCTCTGCAGTACATCCTTGCCTTTGTGTTCTAGTCCTCTTGATTATCTGCATCTACAACTCAGTACCGTAAACCTGGCTTAGTTACATAATTCTTCACACTTCCAGCTCACAGAAATCCCTGGAAGGTCCAACCGATCCTGAGAATCCAAAGCTTTGTGTGGGATGGGGTTTGAGATTTCACTATTGCAGCACTTACACAACGTGTGAAAGGCACCGTCCTAATGTTAGATCTCTGAACATGGTTATTGCCAGGATTTAAGGATACGAATTACAGGGAAAGGTTGAATAGATTAGGACTTTATAACATCTCCCCTCATTCCCATGCATTTCAGGGAATAGATGTACGTAAAATTGTGAGGGGTACAATTAGGGTGAATGCATGCAGACTTTTTCTCCTCAGGTTTGGTGAGCCTAGACATAGAAGTCATTGGTTAAGGGTGAAAGGTGAAATATTCAAGGAGAATCTGAAGGGGAACTTCTTCACTCAGAAGGTGTTGCGAATGTGGAACAGGCTGCCAACAGAAGTGGTGGATGCAGGTCCAATAGGTGCATGGATGTCGTCTGGGTCGGGTGGGATGTTGTCTGGGTACAGGTAGATTGGATGAGGCAGAAGATTGGGTTGGCACGGACTGGATGAGCCTAAGGATGTGTCTCTGTGCGGTATCACCATTTCTGTTCTTTAACTATTCTGTGAAATCATCGACCAGTTGGGAACACTCACAAATTATTCTGGTATTACCATGTCCTGTTTTACTTTCCTGCTCAACGGGTTGCATTGGTATTAGGGAGAGCCACAGGATCCATTCCATGGGCCGCTTCCACTGCTGGACAGCCAGTGTGGAATCAGCCTGGCTTTCAATAGTTTATTGTGCAGCTCCGTCTCCACAGCAACATGTGAATAACTCTATGGCTGTGTTAAATGCAAAGTATTTTCCAATTTCGCCCTGCGCAGTGCAAACACATGAGTGTAATCACCCCTGTGCAGAGTACATGAGTTGACTTGTTGCAGAATTCTTTTCAAATACTTCAGTACCTCACTGACACATACCCTGGAGCAGTTTCACTCTTTGATATCTGTGTGAATTTGCAGTTGATCTTTCAGCTGGAATTACCACTTGCGGAGCGTTCCCGGGATGCGTGCAAACTAATGACTGGTAATTTCACCCGGCTCCAGAACCTTCTGTGTGAGCCACGCAGAGTTGAAGATTAGTGCTTTGTGATGACAGGATCACTGCATGGGACAGCCCAGGATTACAGGATTAGCACGTGCAGGAGCATTCCACCGAACCCATCCCGCATCTCGGGTTCCAAGACCAGCCCATCCAACTACATACACTAACACTCCACTATCCTACTTTATTGTTTGTATAGTAACATCTACTGCCTGCACCCCTGTTAGATCTCCCCAGTGCAATGTAACACCTCACAGGAATACACGCAGAATTGTTTAATACCAAACATCTGCAAACTTCTTCAAGGGTCCCAGAAAAGTGTGAAGTGAGTCACTTCAGATGGTCAAATTTGAAGGCAGAATACGGGGTTAATGGAGGAATCTTAGCAGCGTGGAGAACCTTGGGGTTTACACCCATAGATGCCGCACAATTAGTTAGGATGGTTAAGAAGGCCTATGTGTGTTGGCTTTCATTAGTCAGGAGATTGAATTCAAGAGCTGTAAGGTAGAGTTGCAGATCTATAAAACACTGGTTAGACCACAGTTGGAATATTGTGTTCAGTTCTAGTCACTTCATTATAGGAAGGATGTCGAAGCTTCAGAGAGGGTTCAGATTTACCAGGATGCTGCCTGGATTAAGCCAGGGCTTTTCTTTTAGGATTGAAAGAGGAAGAGGGGTGACTTGATAGGGGCATACAAGATGAAAAGAGGCATACAGTAGATCAAGTGGATGGCCAGAGACTTTTCCCAGGGCAGAAATGGCTAATATGCGATGCTGAGGATGTTCTACGAGTCTGTGGTGGCTAGTGCTATCATGTTTGCTGTTGTTTGCTGGGGCAGCAGGCTGAGGGTAGCAGACACCAACAGAATCAACAAACTCATTCGTAAGGCCAGTGTTGTGGGGATGGAACTGGACTCTCTGACAGTGGTGTCTGAAAAGAGGATGCTGTCCAAGTTGCATGCCATCTTGGACAATGTCTCCCATCCGCTACATAATGTACTGGGTGGGCACAGGAGTACATTCAGCCAGAGACTCATTCCACCAAGATGCAACACAGAGCGTCATAGGAAGTCATTCCTGCCTGTGGCCATCAAACTTTTTAACTCCTCCCTTGGAGGGTCAGACACCCTGAGCCAATAGGCTGGTCCTGGACTTATTTCCATCTGGCATAATTTGCATATTATTATTTAATTATTTATGGGTTTATATTGCTATATTTATATATTCTTGGTTGGTGCAACTGTAATGAAACCCTATTTCCCTTGGGATCAATAAAGGATGTCTATCTATCTATCTACCTATCTATATGAAGGGGCATAACTTTAAGGTGATTGGAGGAAAGTGTAAGGGGGATGTTGGCGGTCAGTTATTTTAAAAAGAAGCAGTATATGCGTGGTAGAAGCAGATACATTGGGACATTTAAGAAACTCTTAGATAGACACACGGATAACAGAAAAATAGAGGGCTATGTAGGAGGGAGGGGTCAGATTAGATTGATCTCAGAGTAGATTATAAAGCAGGCACAATATTGTGGGCCAAAGGACCTGTACTTGTTCTATACTCAGAGGTCACTTTATTAGATACACCTGTACACCTGTTGTTAATGCAAATATCTAATCAGCCAATGACATGGCAGCAACAATGCATAAAAGCATGCAGACATGGTCAAGAGGTTCAGCTGTTGTTCAGTCCAAAAGTGAGAGTGGAGAAGAAGTGAGATCTCAGTGACTTTGACTGTGGAATGATTGTTGGTTCCAGGCAGGGTGGTTTGAGTATCTCAGAAACTGCTGATCTCCTGGGATTTTCATGCACAACAGTCTCTAGCATTTACAGAGAATGGCGTGAAAAACCAAAAAAAAAAAAATCCAGTGAGGCTGTGGGGGAAAATGCCTTGTTTCTGAGAGAGGTGAGAGGATAATGGCCAGACTGGTTGAAGTTTACAGGAAGGTGACAGTAACTCAAATAAGCACACGTTACAACAGTGGTGCGCAGAAGAGCATCTCTCACTACACACCACATCGAACCTTGAAGTGGACGGGCTACAGCAGCAGAAGACCACAAGCATACACTCAGTGACCATTTTGTTCGGTACAGGGAGTACAGGAGATACCTAATAAAGTGGCCACTTGGTGTATGTGAAAATAGGATTGGAAAACAGTTATTCAGATGCTCTACCATTCAGATTGCTCATGACTGTTCTGCATATTCAGGCCAATGACCAGTGCTAGACAAACGTCATTCTGCTCAAACTTGGGAAGGGGATACCTGGAACCAATGGGTAATGTTTGGTCAGCACCCTAACCGGTATGGTATCAGGTCCAAGGAGAAAGTTGGGCAGGACGGATTACGTCGTAAGGCTGCGGGACCGGACGGCATCCCAGGGTGAGTACTCAGGATGTGCACGGCACAATTGGCAGATGTGTTTACAGACATTTTCAATCTCTCCCTCTCCCAGTGTAGAGTGCCCTCCTGCTTCAAATTATCCACCATTGTCCCTGTACCAAAAAAGACCAAGGAAACATGCCTGAACGACTGGCACCCTGTCACACTCACCTCAATAATAAGCAAATGCTTTGAGAGGCTGGTCAAGGATTACATCTGCAGCTTGCTACCACCCACACTGAACCCCCTACAATTCGCCTACTAACATAACCAATCGACAGATGACGCAATAGCCACAGCTCTGCACACCGCCCTTACACATCTGGAGAAGAAGGATGCTTATGTGAGAATGCAGTTCTTTGACTACAGTTCAGCATTCAACACCATAATTCCATCCAGGCTCGACAGGAAGCTCAGAGACCTTGGCCTTGACCCTGCCTTGTGTAGCTGGGTCCTGGACTTCCTGTCAGATTGCCAGCAGGTGGTAAGAGTGGGCTCCCTCACCTCCAACCCTCTGACTCTCAATTTCAGGAGCCCCACAGGGCTGTGTACTGAGTCCCCTCTTTTACTCTCTGTATACCCATGACCGTATTGCCACTCACAGCTCTAATCTGCTAATTAATTTTGTCGATGACACTACTTTGATTGGCCTAATCTCAAACAATAGCAAGGTGGTCTACAGGGAAGAAGTCAACTCTCTGACACAGTGGTGTCAAGAAAACAACTTCTCCCTCAATATCACAAAAACAAAGGAGCTGGTGTGGATTACTGGAGGAATGGAGATGGGCTAACCCCTATAGACATCAATGGATCTGGGGTTGAGACGGTGAACAGCTTCAAGTTCCTCAGCATCCACATCACCAAGGACCTCACGTGATCTGTACACACCAGCTGTGTGGTGAAAAAGGAACAACAGCACCTCTTTCACATCAGATGGTTGAGGAGGTCTGGTATGGGCCCACAAATTCTAAGAACTTTTTACAGGGACACAATTGAGCATCCTGACTGGCTGCATCACTGCCTGGTATGGGAACTGTATCTCCCTTAATCACAGAACTCTGCAGAGAGTGGTGTGGACAGCCCAGCACATCAGTAGCTGTGAACTTCCCATGATTCAGGACATTTACAAGGACAGCTGTATAAAAAGGGCCCGTAGGATCATTGGGGACCCGAGCCATCCCAACCACAATCTATTCCAGCCACTACCATCCGGGAAACGGTACTGCAGCATAAAAGCCAGGATCAACGGGCTGTGGGACAGCTTCTTCCATCAGGCCATCAGACTGATGAACTCATGCTGACTTGAGTGTATTCTATATTACATTGACTGTTCTATTTATTATCAATTATTATAAAATACTATAATTGCACTTTGCACATTTAGATGGAGAGATAACGTAAAGATTTTTACTCCTCATGCATGTGAAGGATGTAAGAGATGAAGTCAATTAAAATACGTAGGTGGTAGGGACAATGCCGGGGGGGGGGGGAGGTTACTCTGGGGTGGTATATGGGTAGAGCTACTAACTCACATCGATGCTGGTTGGATCCAAACCTCCAGCTCTGTCACAGAGTCACTGAGTTACACAGCACAGAAACAGGCTTTCCAATCCAGCTCATCTAAACTAACCAAGTGGTCTAATTGAGCTAGTCCCATTTGCCTGCATTAAACAATCGCAGCCTTCTCTATCTATGAAGCAATCCAAATATTTATGAAAAATTGTAATTGTACCCATCTCTGGCAGCTCGTTCCTCATACACACTATGTGTGGGGGAATGCACTTTCTCCCTGGGTGTCTGTGTGTGTGCTTCTCCTCCTGAGTCCGTGTGTTTCTCCCCGTGAGTCTGTGTGTGTGCTTCTCCCCATGAGTCCGTGTGTTTCTCCCCGTGGGACTGTGTGTGTTCTTCTCCCCGTGAGTCTGTGTGCTTCTCCCCTGTGAGTCCGTTTGCTTCTCCCCGTGAGTCTGTGTGCTCCTCCCGTGAGCCTGTGTCCTCCTGCTGTGAGTCTGTGTGTTTCACCACGTGAGTCTGTGTGCTTATCCACATGAGGCCGTGTGTTTCTCCCTGTGAGTCCATGAGCTCCTCCCCGTCAGTCTGTGTGCTCTCATTGTGAGTCCGTGAGCTCCACCCGGTGAGTCCGTGTGCTCCTCCTCGTGAATCTGTGTGCTTCTCCTCATGAGTCTGTTTGTGTGCTTCTCCCCGTGAATCTGTGTAAATCAACCCGTGAGTCCGTTTGCTTCTCCCCGTGAGTCTGTGTAAATCACCCCGTGAGTCCGTGTGCTCCTCCCCCTGAGTCTGTGTGCTTCTCCCTGTGAGTCTGTGTGTGTGCTCCTCCCCGTGAGCTCTCACCGTGAGTCTGTGTGCTCCTTCTGGTGAGTCTGTGTGCTTCTCCCCATGAGTCCGTGTGCTTCTCCCCGTGAGTCCCTGTGCTTCTCTCCGTGAGTCTGTGTGCTGCTCCCCGTGAGTCTGTAAGCTCTCATTGTGAGTCTGTGGGCTCCTCCCTGTGTGTCTGTGTGCTTCCCCCCGTGAGTCTGTGTATTTCTCTCTGTGAGTCTGTGTGCTTCTCCCCGTGAGTCCGTGTGCTTCTCCTCGTGAGTCCTTGTGCTTCTCTCCGTGAGTCTGTGTGCTGCTCCCTGTGAGTCTGTAAGTTCTCACTGTGAGTCTGTGTGCTTCTCCCTGTGAGTCTGTGTGTGTACTTCTCCCTGTGAGTTTTTGTGTGTGCTCCTCCCCGTGAGTCTGTGTGTGTGCTTCTCCCCGTGAGTCTGGGTGCTTCTCGCCGTGAGTCTGTGTACTTCCACCTGTGAGTCTGTCTGCTTCTCCCCGTGAGACTGTGTGCGTCTCCCCGTGAGTCTGTGTGCTTCTCCCTGTGAGTCTGTGTGCGTGCTCCTCCCCGTGAGCTCTCACCGTGAGTCTGTGTGCTCCTTCCGGTGAGTCTGTGTGCTTCTCCCCGTGAGTCAGTGTGCTTCTCCCCGTGAGTCCATGTACTTCTCCTCGTGAGCCCCTGTGCTTCTCTCCGTGAGTCTGTGTGCTGCTCCCTGTGAGTCTGTAAGCTCTTACTGTGAGTCTGTGTGCTTCTCACCGTGAGACTGTGTGTGTACTTCTCCCTGTGAGTTTCTGTGTGTGCTCCTCCCCATGTGTCTGTGTGTGTGCTTCTCCCCGTGAGTCTGGGTGCTCCTCCCCGTGAGTCTGTGTATTTCTCCCTGTGAGTCTGTGTGCTCCTACCCATGAGTCTGTGAGCGTCTCCCCGTCAGTCTGTATGTGTGCTTCTCCCTGTAAGTCTGTGTGATCCTACCCGTGAGTCTGTGCTTCTCCCCGTGAGTCTTTGTGCTTCCACCCGTGAGTCTGTCTGCTTCACCCCGTGAGTCCGTGTGCTTCTCCCCGTGAGTCTGGGTGCTTCTCCCCGTGAGTCTGGGTGCTTCTCCCCATAAGGCCGTGTGTTTCTCCCTGTGAGTCCATGAGCTCTTCCCCGTCAGTCTGTGTGCTCTCACTGTGAGTCCGTGAGCTCCACCCGGTGAGTCTGTGTGCTTCTCCCGGTGAGTCTTGGTGCTCCTCCATGTGAGTCCGTGTGCTCCTCCCTGTGAATCTGTGTGCTTCTCCTCGTGAGTCTGTTTGTGTGCTTCTCCCCGTGAGTCTGTGAAAATCAACCCGTGAGTCCGTGTGCTTCTCCCCGTGAGTCTGCGTAAATCACCCCGTGAGTCCGTGTGCTACTCCCCTGAGTCTGTGTGCTTCTCCCTGTGAGTCTGTGTGTGTGCTCCTCCCTGTGAGTCTGTGATCTCCTTCCAGTGAGACTGTGTGCTTCTCCCGGTGAGTCCGTGTGCTTCTCCCCGTGAGTCTCTGTAAATCACCCCGTGAGTCCGTGTGCTCCTCCCCCTGAGTCTGTGTGCTTCTCCCTGTGAGTCTGTGTGTGTGCTCCTCCCCGTGAGCTCTCACCGTGAGTCTGTGTGCTCCTTCTGGTGAGTCTGTGTGCTTCTCCCCGTGAGTCCGTGTGCTTCTCCCCGTGAGTCCCTGTGCTTCTCTCCGTGAGTCTGTGTGCTGCTCCCCGTGAGTCTGTAAGCTCTCATTGTGAGTCTGTGGGCTCCTCCCTGTGTGTCTGTGTGCTTCCCCCCGTGAGTCTGTGTATTTCTCTCTGTGAGTCTGTGTGCTTCTCCCTGTGAGGCCGTGTGCTTCTCCTCGTGAGTCCCTGTGCTTCTCTCCGTGAGTCTGTGTGCTGCTCCCTGTGAGTCTGTAAGCTCTCCCCGTGAGTCTGTGTATTTCTCCCTGTGAGTCTGTGTGCTCCTACCCATGAGTCTGTGCGTCTCCCCGTGAGTCTGTGTGTGTGCTTCTCCCCGTGAGTCTGTGTGCTTCCACCTGTGAGTCTGTCTGCTTCTCCCCGTGAGACTGTGTGCGTCTCCCCGTGAGACTGTGTGCTTCTCCCTGTGAGTCTGTGTGTGTGCTCCTCCCCGTGAGCTCTCACCGTGAGTCTGTGTGCTCCTTCCGGTGAGTCTGTTTGCTTCTCCCTGTGAGTCCGTGTGCTTCTCCCCGTGAGTCCATGTGCTTCTCCTCGTGAGCCCCTGTGCTTCTCTCCGTGAGTCTGTGTGCTGCTCCCTGTGAGTCTGTAAGCTCTCACTGTGAGTCTGTGTGCTTCTCCCTGTGAGTCTGTGTGCTCCTGCCCATGAGTCCGTGTGTGTGCTTCTCCCTGTGAGTCTGTAAGCTCTTACTGTGAGTCTGTGTGCTTATCACTGTGAGACTGTGTGTGTACTTCTCCCTGTGAGTTTTTGTGTGTGCTCCTCCCCGTGTGTCTGTGTGTGTGCTTCTCCCCGTGAGTCTGGGTGCTCCTCCCCGTGAGTCTGTGTATTTCTCCCTGTGAGTCTGTGTGCTCCTACCCATGAGTCTGTGCGTCTCCCCGTGAGTCTGTGTGTGTGCTTCTCCCCGTGAGTCTGTGTGCTTCCACCTGTGAGTCTGTCTGCTTCTCCCCGTGAGTCAGTGTGCTTCTCCCTGTGAGTCTGTGTGTGTGCTTCTCCAAGTGAGTCTGTGTGCTCCTCCCTGTGAGTCCGTGCGTTTCTCCCCGTAAGTCTGTGTGTGTGCTTCTGCCTGTGAATCTGTGAGCTATCACTGCGAGTCTATGTGCTGCTCCCCGTGAGTCTGTGTGTGTGCTTCTCTCTGTGAGTCTGTGTGCTCCTCCCCGTGTGCCTGTGTGCTTCTTCCCATGAGTCTGTGTGTTTCTCCCCTGTGAGTTTGTGTGCATCTCCCTGTGAGTCTGTGTGTCTGCTCCTCCCCGTGAGTCTGTGTGCGTGCTACTCCCCGTGAGTCTCTGTGCTTCTCCCCGTGAGTCTGTATGTCTCTGCCCGTGAGTCTGTGTGCTTCTCCCCATGAGTCGGTGTGTTTCTCCCCGTGAGTCTGTGTGAGTGCTTCTCCGAGTGAGTCTGTGTGCTCCACCCCGTGAGTCCGTGTGCTCCTCCCTGTGAGTCCGTGTGCTTCTCCCGTGAATCTGTGTGCTGCTCCCCGTGAGTCCGCATGCTACTCCCTATGAGTCCTTGTGCTTCTCCCCGTGAGTCCGTGTGCTCCTCCCCGTGAGTCCGTGTGCTTCTCCCCATGAGTCTGTGTGTGTGTTTCTCCCCGTGAGTCTGTGTGTGTACTTCTGCCCGTGAGTCTGTTTACTTCTCCCCGTGAGTCCTTGTGCTTCTCCCTGTGAGTCTGTGTGCTCCTCCCCTGGGAGTCTGTGTGCTTCTCCTCGTAAGTCTGTGTGCTTCCACCCGTGAGTCTGTGTGTGTGTTTCTCCCCGTGAGTCTGTGTCTGTACTTCTGCCCGTGAGTCCGTGTGCTTCTCCCCATCAGTCAGTCTGTTTCTCCCCGTGAGTCTGTGTGTGTGCTTCTCCCCATGAGTCTGTGTGCTTCGCCCCGTGAGACTGTGTATGTGCTTCTGCCTGTGAGTCTGTGAGCTCTTACTGTGAGTCCGTGTGCTTCTCCCCATGAGTCGGTGTGTTTCTCCCCGTGAGTCTGTGTGAGTGCTTCTCCGAGTGAGTCTGTGTGCTCCACCCCGTGAGTCCATGTGCTCCTCCCCGTGAGTCCGTGTGCTTCTACCGTGAGTCTGTGTGCTGCTCCCCGTGAGTCTGTGTGCTACTCCCTATGAGTCCGTGTGCTTCTCCCCGTGAGTCTGTGTGCTCTACCCCATAAGTCCGTGTGCTCCTCCCCGTGAGTCTGTGTGCTTCTCCCGTGAGTCCCTGTGCTACTCCCCCTGAGTCCGTGTGCTTTTTGTCTGTGAGTCCGTGTGCTCCTCCACGTGAGTCCGTGTGCTTCTCCCCATGAGTCTGTGTGCTTCTCCTCATGAGTCTATGTGCTTCGCCCCATGAGACTGTGTATGTGCTTCTGCCTGTGAGTCTGTGAGCTCTTACTGTGAGTCCGTGTGCTTCTCCCCATGAGTCGGTGTGTTTCTCCCCGTGAGTCTGTGTGAGTGCTTCTCCGAGTGAGTCTGTGTGCTCCACCCCGTGAGTCCATGTGCTCCTCCCCGTGAGTCTGTGTGCTTCTCCCGTGAGTCCCTGTGCTACTCCCCCTGAGTCCGTGTGCTTTTTGTCTGTGAGTCCATGTGCTCCTCCACGTGAGTCCGTGTGCTTCTCCCCATGAGTCTGTGTGCTTCTCCTCATGAGTCTATGTGCTTCGCCCCGTGAGACTGTGTATGTGCTTCTGCCTGTGAGTTTGTGAGCTCTCACTGTGAGTCTGTATGCTTCTCCCCATGAGGCCGTGTGTTTCTCCCTGTGAGTCCATGAGCTCCTCCCCGTCAGTCTGTGTGCTCTCACTGTGAGTCCGTGAGCTCCACCCGGTGAGTCTGTGTGCTCCTCCCCGTCAGTCCGTGTGCTTCTCCTGTGAGTCTGTGTGCTGCTCCCGTAAGTCCGTGTGCTCCTCCCCGTGAGTCCGTGTGCTTCTCCCGTGAGTCCCTGTGCTACTCCCCCTGAGTCCGTGTGCTTTTTGTCTGTCAGTCCGTGTGCTCCTCCACGTGAGTCCATGTGCTTCTCCCCGTTAGTCTGTGTGCTTCTCCCCATGAGTCTATGTGCTTCGCCCCGTGAGATTGTGTATGTGCTTCTGCCTGTGAGTCTGTGAGCTCTCACTGTGAGTCTGTGTGCTTCTCCCCATGAGGTCGTGTGTTTCTCCCTGTGAGTCCATGAGCTCCTCCCCGTCAGTCTGTGTGCTCTCACTGTGTGTCCGTGAGCTCCACCCGGTGAGTCTGTGTGTTTCTCCCGGTGAGTCCTTGTGCTCCTCCACGTGAGTCCGTGTGCTCCTCCCCGTGAATCTCTGTGCTTCTCCTTGTGAGTCTGTTTGTGTGCTTCTCCCCGTGAATCTGTGTAAATCAACCCGTGAAACCGTGTGCTTCTCCCCGTGAGTCTGTATAAATCACCCCGTGAGTCCATGTGCCCCTCCCCCTGAGTCTGTGTACTTCTCCCTGTGAGTCTGTGTGTGTGCTCCTCCCCGTGAGTCTGTGAGCTCCTTCCGGTGAGTCTGTGGGCTTCTCCCCGTGAGTCTGTGTGCTGCTCCCCGTGAGTCTGTGTAAATCACCCTATGAGACTGTGAGATTCTCAGCGTGAGTCTGTGTGCTTCTTCCTGTGAGTCTGTAAGCTCTCACTGTGAGTCTGTGTATTTCTCCCTGTGAGTCTGTGTATTTCTCCCCGTGAGTCCGTGTGCTCCTACCCGTGAGTCTGTGTGCTTCTCCCCATGAGTCTGTGTGCTTCTCCCTGTGAGTCTGTGAGCTCCTCCCTGTGAGTCTCTGTGTGTGCTTCTCCCTGTGAGTCTGTAAGCTCTCACTTTGAGTCTGTGTGCTGCTCCCCGTGAGTCTGTGTGCTTCTCCCCATGAGTCCCTGTGCTTCTCTCCGTGAGTCTGTGTGCTGATCCCCTTGAGTCTGTGTAAATCACCCCGTGAGACTGTGAGCTTCTCACCGTGAGCCTGTGTGCTTCTCCCCGTGAGTCTGTAAGCTCTCACTGTGAGTCTGTCTGCTTCTCCCCGTGAGACTGTGTGCGTCTCCCCGTGAGTCAGTGTGTGTGCTTTTCCCTGTGAGTCTGTGTGCTTCCACCTGTGCATCTGTCTGCTTCTCCCCATGAGACTGTGTGCGTCTCCCCGTGAGTCAGTGTGTGTGCTTTTCCCTGTGAGTCTGTGTACTTCCACCTGTGAGTCTGTCTGCTTCTCCCCGTGAGACTGTGTGCGTCTCCCCGTGAGTCTGTGTATGTGCTTTTTCCTGTGAGTCTGTGTGCTTCTCCCTGTGAATCTGTCTGCTTCTCCCTGTGAGACTGTGTGCGTCTCCCCGTGAGTCAGTGTGTGTGCTTTTCCCTGTGAGTCTGTGTGCTTCCACCTGTGCATCTGTCTGCTTCTCCCCATGAGACTGTGTGCGTCTCCCTGTGAGTCTGTGTGTGTGCTTTTCCCCGTGAGTCTGTGTGCTTCCACCTGTGAGTCTGTCTGCTTCTCCTGTGAGTCTGTGTGCTGCTCCCCGTAAGTCCGTGTGCTCCTCCACTTGAGTCCGTGTGTTTCTGCCCGTAAGTCTGTGTGTGTGCTTCTGCCTGTGAGTCTGTGAGCTCTCACTGCGAATCTATGTGCCGCTCCCCGTGAGTCTGTGTGCGTGTTTCTCCCTGTGAGTCTGTGTGTGTGCTCCTCCCCGTGAGACTGTGTGCTCCTCCCCGTGTGTCTGTGTGCTTCTCCCCATGAGTCTGTGTGTTTCTCTCCTGTGAGTTTGTGTGCATCTCCCTGTGAGTCTGTGTGCGTGCTCCTCCCCGTGAGTCTCTGTGCTTCTCCCCGTGAGTCTCTATGTCTCTGCCCGTGAGTCCGTGTGCTCCTCCCCGTGAGTCTTTGTGTTCCTCCCCGTGAGACTGTGTGCTTCTCCCCATGAGTCTGTGTAAATCACACCGTGAGACTGTGTGCTTATCCCTGTGAGTCTGTGTGTGTACTTCTCCGAGTGAGTCTCTGTGCTCCACCCCGTGAGTCGGTGAGCTCCTCCCCGTGAGTCCGTGTGCTCCTCCACGTGAGTCCGTGTGCTCCTCCTCATGAATCTGTGTGCTTCTCCTCGTGAGTCTGTTTGTGTGCTTCTCCCCGTGAGTCTGTGTAAAACAACCCGTGAGTCCGTGTGCTTCTTCCCGTGAGTCTGTGTAAATCACCCCGTGAGTCCGTGTGCTCTTCCCCGTGAGTCTGTGAGCTCTCACTGTGAGTCCGTGTGCTTCTCCCCGTGAGACCCTGTGCTTCTCTCTGTGAGTCTGTGTGCTGCTCTCCGTGAGTCTGTGTAAATCACACCGTGAGACTGTGAGATTCTCACCGTGAGTCTGTGTGCTTCTCCCCATGAGTCTGTGTGCTCCTCCCTGTGAGTCCGTGTGCTCCTCCCTGTGAGTCTGTGTGCTCCTCCCCGTAAGTCTGTGCATTTCTCCCCGGGAGTCTGTGTACTTCTCCACCGGAGTCTGTGTGCTCCTCCCCGTGAGTCTGTGTGCTTCTCCACGTGAGTCTGTGTGTGTGCTTCTCGCTGTGAGTCTGTGTGTTCCTCCCCGTGAGTCTGTGTCTGTGCTTCTCCCCGTGAGTCTGTGTGCTTCGCCCCGTGAGTCTGTGCATTTCTCCCCGTGAGTCTGTGTGCTTCTCCCTGTGAGTCTATGTGTGTGCTTCTCATGGTGAGTCTGTGTGCTCCTCCCGCTGAGTCTGTGTGTGTGCTTCTCCCCGTGAGTCTGTGAGTGTGCTTCTCTCCGTGAGTCTATGTGCTCCTCCCCATGAGTGTGTGTGGTTCTCCCTCTGTGACAGTGTGCTTCTCACTGTGAGTCTATGTGCTCCTCCCTGTGAGCCTGTATGTTTCTCTCTGTGAGTCTGTGTGTTTCTCCCCGTGAGTCTGTTTGTGTGATTCTCGCCGTGAGTCTGTTTGTTTGATTCTCCCCGTGAGTCCGTGTGCTTCTACCTGTGAGTCCGTGTTTCTCCCAGTGAGTCTGTGAGCTTCTCCCCGTGACCCTGTGAGTGTTTTTCTCCCCGTGAGTCTGTGTGCTTCTCCCTGTGAGTCTGTTTGCTTCTCCTTGTGAGTCTGTGTTTCTCCCCGTGAGTCTGTGTGTTTCTCCCCGTGAGTCTGTGTGTGTGCTTCTCCCCGTGAGTTCATTTTCTCCTCCCCGTGAGTCTGTGTGGTTCTCCCCGTGAGACAGTGTGCTTCTCCCCGTGAGTCTGTGTGCTTCTCCTTGTGAGCCCGTGTGCTTCTCCCCGTGAGTCCGTGTGCTTCTCCCCGTGAATCTGTGTGCTTCTCCCTGTGAGTCTGTGTGCTCTCACTGTAAGTCTGTGTGTTTCTCCCCATGAATCTGTGTGCTTCTCCCCGTGAGTCTGTGTGTTTCTCCCCGTGAGACTGTCTGCTTCTCCCCGTGAGACTGTGTGTTTTTCCCCGTGAGTCTGTGAGTGTGCTTCTCTCCGTGAGTCTATGTGCTCCTCCCCATGAGCGTGTGTGGTTCTCCCTCTGTGACAGTGTGCTTCTCACTGTGAGTCTATGTGCTTCTCCCTGTGAGCCTGTATGTTTCTCTCTGTGAGTTTGTGTGTTTCTCCCCATGAATCTGTTTGTGTGATTCTCGCCGTGAGTCTGTTTGTTTGATTCTCCCCGTGAGTCTGTGTGTTTCTCTCCATGAGTCTGTGTGCTTCTCCCCGTGAGTCTGTGTGCTTCTCCCTGTGAGTGCGTTTGCTTCTCCCTGTGAGTCTGTGTGTTTCTCCCCGTGAGTCTGTGTGTGTGCTTCACTCCTTGAGACTGTGTGCTTCTCCCCGTGAGTGTGTGCTTCTCTCCATGAGTCTGTGTGCTTCTCTCCGTGAGTCCGCGTACTTCTCCCCGTGAGTCTGTGTGTTTCTCCCCGTGAGTCTGTGTGCTTCTCCCTGTGATTCTGTGTGTTTCTCTCTGTGAGTCTGTGTGCTTCTCCCCGTGAGCCTGTGTGCTTCTCCCTGTGAGTCCGTTTGCTTCTCCCCGTGAGTCTGTGTGTGTGCTTCACTCCTTGAGTCTGTGTGCTTCTCCCCGTGAGTCTGTGTGCTTCTCTCCATGAGTCTGTGTGCTTCTCTCCGTGAGTCTGTGTGCTTCTCCCCGTGAGTCTGTGTGTTTCTCCCCGTGAGTCTGTGTGCTTCTCCCCGTGAGTCCGTGTGCTTCTCCCTGTGAGTGCGTTTGCTTCTCCCTGTGAGTCTGTGTGTTTCTCCCCGTGAGTCTGTGTGTGTGCTTCACTCCTTGAGACTGTGTGCTTCTCCCCGTGAGTGTGTGCTTCTCTCCATGAGTCTGTGTGCTTCTCTCCGTGAGTCCGTGTGCTTCTCCCTGTGATTCTGTGTGTTTCTCTCTGTGAGTCTGTGTGCTTCTCCCCGTGAGCCTGTGTGCTTCTCCCTGTGAGTCCGTTTGCTTCTCCCCGTGAGTCTGTGTGTGTGTTTCACTCCTTGAGTCTGTGTGCTCCTCCCCATGAGTCTGTGTGCTTCTCCCTGTGAATCAGTGTGTGTGCTTCTCCCCGTGAGTCTGTGTGTGTGCTTCTTGCCGTGTGTCTGTGTGTTTCTCTCTGTGAGTCTGTGTGTTTCTCGCCGTGAGTCTGTGTGCTTCTCCCTGTGAGTCCGTTTGCTTCTCCCCGTCAGTCTGTGTGCTTCTCCCCATGAGTCTGTGTGCATCTGCCCGTGATTGTGTGTTTCTCCCCGTGAGTCTGTGTGGTTCTCCCTGTGAGTCTGTGTGCTCTCACTGTAAGTCTGTGTGTTTCTTCCCGTGAGTCTGTGCTTCTCTCTGCGAGTCTGTCTGTTTCTACCCACGAGTCTGTGTGTGTGCTTCTCCCCGTGAGTCTGTGTGTTTCTCTCCGTGAGTCTGTGTGTGTTCTTCTCCCTGTGAGTCTGTGTTCTTCTCCCTGTGAGTCCGTTTGCTTCTCCCCGTGAGTCTGTGTGTTTCTCCCCATGAGTCTGTGTGCTTCTCCCCGTGAGTCCGTGTGCTTCTCCCTGTGAATGCGTTTGCTTCTCCCTGTGAGTCTGTGTGTTTCTCCCCGTGAGTCTGTGTGTGTGCTTCACTCCTTGAGACTGTGTGCTTCTCTCCGTGAGTCCGTGTGCTTCTCCCCATGAGTCTGTGTGTTTCTCCCCGTGAGTCTGTGTGCTTCTCCCTGTGAGCCTGTCTGTTTCTACCCATGAGTCTGTGTGTGTGCTTCTCCCCGTGAGTCTGTGTGTTTCTCTCCATGAGTCTGTGTGTGTTCTTCTCCCTGTGAGTCTGTGTTCTTCTCCCTGTGAGTCCGTTTGCTTCTCCCCGTGAGTCTGTGTGTTTCTCCCCATGAGTCTGTGTGCTCCTCCCTGTGAGTCTATGTACTTCTCTCTGTGAGTCTGTGTGTTTCTCCCCGTTAGTCTGTTTGAGTGATTCTCCCCGTGAGTCTGTGTGTGTGCTTCTCTCCGTGAGTCTGTGTGCTTCTCCCCGTGAGTCTGTGTGTTTCTCCCCGTGAGTCTGTGTGCTTCTCCCCGTGAGTCCGTGTGCTTCTCCCTGTGAGTGCGTTTGCTTCTCCCTGTGAGTCTGTGTGTTTCTCCCCGTGAGTCTGTGTGTGTGCTTCACTCCTTGAGACTGTGTGCTTCTCCCCGTGAGTGTGTGCTTCTCTCCATGAGTCTGTGTGCTTCTCTCCGTGAGTCCGTGTGCTTCTCCCCATGAGTCTGTGTGTTTCTCCCTGTGAGTCTGTGTGCTTCTCCCTGTGATTCTGTGTGTTTCTCTCTGTGAGTCTGTGTGCTTCTCCCCGTGAGCCTGTGTGCTTCTCCCTGTGAGTCCGTTTGCTTCTCCCCGTGAGTCTGTGTGTGTGCTTCACTCCTTGAGTCTGTGTGCTCCTCCCCATGAGTCTGTGTGCTTCTCCCTGTGAATCAGTATGTGTGCTTCTCCCCGTGATTCTGTGTGCTCTCACTGTAAGTCTGTGTGTTTCTTCCCGTGAGTCTGTGCTTCTCTCTGCGAGCCTGTCTGTTTCTACCCACGAGTCTGTGTGCGTGCTTCTCCCCGTGAGTCTGTGTGCTTCTCCCTGTGAGCCTGTCTGTTTCTACCCACGAGTCTGTGTGCGTGCTTCTCCCCGTGAGTCTGTGTGTTTCTCTCCATGAGTCTGTGTGTGTTCTTCTCCCTGTGAGTCTGTGTTCTTCTCCCTGTGAGCCTGTCTGTTTCTACCCACGAGTCTGTGTGCGTGCTTCTCCCCATGAGTCTGTGTGCTCCTCCCTGTGAGTCTATGTACTTCTCTCTGTGAGTCTGTGTGTTTCTCCCCGTTAGTCTGTTTGAGTGATTCTCCCCGTGAGTCTGTGTGTGTGCTTCTCTCCGTGAGTCTGTGTGCTTCTCCCCGTGAGTCTGTGTGTTTCTCCCCGTGAGTCTGTGTGCTTCTCCCCGTGAGTCCGTGTGCTTCTCCCTGTGAGTGCGTTTGCTTCTCCCTGTGAGTCTGTGTGTTTCTCCCCGTGAGTCTGTGTGTGTGCTTCACTCCTTGAGACTGTGTGCTTCTCCCCGTGAGTGTGTGCTTCTCTCCATGAGTCTGTGTGCTTCTCTCCGTGAGTCCGTGTGCTTCTCCCCATGAGTCTGTGTGTTTCTCCCTGTGAGTCTGTGTGCTTCTCCCTGTGATTCTGTGTGTTTCTCTCTGTGAGTCTGTGTGCTTCTCCCCGTGAGCCTGTGTGCTTCTCCCTGTGAGTCCGTTTGCTTCTCCCCGTGAGTCTGTGTGTGTGCTTCACTCCTTGAGTCTGTGTGCTCCTCCCCATGAGTCTGTGTGCTTCTCCCTGTGAATCAGTATGTGTGCTTCTCCCCGTGATTCTGTGTGCTCTCACTGTAAGTCTGTGTGTTTCTTCCCGTGAGTCTGTGCTTCTCTCTGCGAGCCTGTCTGTTTCTACCCACGAGTCTGTGTGCGTGCTTCTCCCCGTGAGTCTGTGTGCTTCTCCCTGTGAGCCTGTCTGTTTCTACCCACGAGTCTGTGTGCGTGCTTCTCCCCGTGAGTCTGTGTGTTTCTCTCCGTGAGTCTGTGTGTGTTCTTCTCCCTGTGAGTCTGTGTTCTTCTCCCTGTGAGCCTGTCTGTTTCTACCCACGAGTCTGTGTGCGTGCTTCTCCCCGTGAGTCTGTGTGTTTCTCCCCGTGAGTCTGTGTGCTTCTCCCTGTGAGTCCGTTTGCTTCTGCCCGTGAGTCTGTGTGTGTGCTTCACTCCTTGAGTCTGTGTGCTTCTCCCCGTGAGTCTGTGTGCTTCTCTCCATGAGTCTGTGTGCTTCTCTCCGTGAGTCTGTGTGCTTCTCCCCGTGAGTCTGTGTGTTTCTCCCCGTGAGTCTGTGTGTGTGCTTCACTCCTTGAGACTGTGTGCTTCTCCCCGTGAGTGTGTGCTTCTCTCCATGAGTCTGTGTGCTTCTCTCCGTGAGTCCGTGTGCTTCTCCCCGTGAGTCTGTGTGTTTCTCCCCGTGAGTCTGTGTGCTTCTCCCTGTGATTCTGTGTGTTTCTCTCTGTGAGTCTGTGTGCTTCTCCCCGTGAGCCTGTGTGCTTCTCCCTGTGAGTCCGTTTGCTTCTCCCCGTGAGTCTGTGTGTGTGCTTCACTCCTTGAGTCTGTGTGCTCCTCCCCATGAGTCTGTGTGCTTCTCTCCATGAGTCTGTGTGCTTCTCCCTGTGAGTCTGTGTGTGTGCTCCTCTCCGTGAGTCTGTGTGTGTGCTTCTTGCCGTGTGTCTGTGTGTTTCTCTCTGTGAGTCTGTGTGTTTCTCTCCGTGAGTCTGTGTGCATCTCCCTGTGAGTCCGTTTGCTTCTCCCCGTGAGTCTGTGTGTTTCTCCCCGTGAGTCTGTGTGTTTCTACCCACGAGTCTGTGTGTGCTTCTCCCCGTGAGTCCGTGTGCTCCTGCCCGTGAGTCTGTGTGTGTGCTTCTCCCCATGAGTCCGTGTGTTTCTCCCCGTGAGTCTGTGTGCTCCTCCCGTGAGTCTGTGTGCTTCTCCCTGTGAGTCAGTGTGTGTGCTTCTCCCCGTGATTCTGTGTGCTCTTCCCTGTGAGTCTGTGTGTGTGCTTCTCACTGTGAGGCTGTGTACTTCTCCTCGGGAGTCTGTGTGCTCCTCCCTGTGAGTCTGTGCGCTCCTCCCGGTGAGTCTGTGTGTGTGTTGCTCCCCGTGAGTCTGTGTGCTTCTTCCTGTGAGTCTGTGTGCTTCTCCCTGTGAGTCTGTGTGTTTTTCCCTGTGAGTGTGTGTGTGTGCTTCTCCGAGTGAGTCTGTGTGCTCCTCCCCGTATGTCTGTGTGTGTGTGCTTCTCATGGTGAGTCTGGGTGCTCCTGCCCGTGTGTCTGTGTGTTTCTCCCAGTGAGTCTGTGTGTGTGCTCCTCTCCGTGAGTCTGTGTGTGTGCTTCTTGCCGTGTGTCTGTGTGTTTCTCTCTGTGAGTCTGTGTGTTTCTCCCCGTCAGTCTGTGTGCTTCTCCCTGTGAGTCCGTTTGCTTCTCCCCGTGAGTCTGTCTGCTTCTCCCCATGAGTCTGTGTGCATCTCCCCGTGATTGTGTGTTTCTCCCCGTGATTCTGTGTGGTTCTCCCTGTGAGTCTGTGTGCTCTCACAGTAAGTCTGTATGTTTCTTCCCATGAGTCTGTGCTTATCTCTGCGAGTCTGTCTGTTTCTACCCACGAGACTGTGTGCGTGCTTCTCCCCGTGAGTCTGTGTGCTTCTCCCTGTGAGCCTGTCTGTTTCTACCCACGAGTCTGTGTGCGTGCTTCTCCCCGTGAGTCTGTGTGTTTCTCTCCGTGAGTCTGTGTGTGTTCTTCTCAATGTGAGTCTGTGTTCTTCTCCCTGTGAGTCCGTTTGCTTCTCCCCGTGAGTCTGTGTGTTTCTCCCCATGAGTCTGTGTGCTTCTCCCCGTGAGTCCGTGTGCTTCTCCCTGTGAGTGCGTTTGCTTCTCCCTGTGAGTCTGTGTGTTTCTCCCCGTGAGTCTGTGTGTGTGCTTCACTCCTTGAGACTGTGTGCTTCTCCCCGTGAGTGTGTGCTTCTCTCCATGAGTCTGTGTGTTTCTCCTCGTGAGTCTGTGTGCTTCTCCCTGTGATTCTGTGTGTTTCTCTCTGTGAGTCTGTGTGCTTCTCCCCGTGAGCCTGTGTGCTTCTCCCTGTGAGTCCGTTTGCTTGTCCCCGTGAGTCTGTGTGTGTGCTTCACTCCTTGAGTCTGTGTGCTTCTCCCCGTGAGTCTGTGTGCTTCTCCCCGTGAGTCTGTGTGTTTCTCTCCGTGAGTCTGTGTGTGTTCTTCTCAATGTGAGTCTGTGTTCTTCTCCCTGTGAGTCCGTTTGCTTCTCCCCGTGATTCTGTGTGTTTCTCCCCATGAGTCTGTGTGCTTCTCCCCGTGAGTCCGTGTGCTTCTCCCTGTGAGTGCGTTTGCTTCTCCCTGTGAGTCTGTGTGTTTCTCCCCGTGAGTCTGTGTGTGTGCTTCACTCCTTGAGACTGTGTGCTTCTCCCCGTGAGTGTGTGCTTCTCTCCATGAGTCTGTGTGCTTCTCTCCGTGAGTCCGTGTGCTTCTCCCCATGAGTCTGTGTGTTTCTCCTCGTGAGTCTGTGTGCTTCTCCCTGTGATTCTGTGTGTTTCTCTCTGTGAGTCTGTGTGCTTCTCCCCGTGAGCCTGTGTGCTTCTCCCTGTGAGTCCGTTTGCTTGTCCCCGTGAGTCTGTGTGTGTGCTTCACTCCTTGAGTCTGTGTGCTTCTCCCCGTGAGTCTGTGTGCTTCTCTCCATGAGTCTGTGTGCTTCTCTCCGTGAGTCTGTGTGCTTCTCCCCGTGAGTCTGTGTGTTTCTCCCCGTAAGTCTGTGTGCTTCTCCCCGTGATTCTGTGTGCTTCTCCCCGTGAGTCTTGTGCTTCTCCCTGTGAGTCTGTGTGCTTCTCCCCGTGAGTCTGTGTGCATCTCCCCGTGATTCTGTGTGTTTCTCCCCGTGAGTCTGTGTGTGTGCTTCACTCCTTGAGACTGTGTGCTTCTCCCCGTGAGTGTGTGCTTCTCTCCATGAGTCTGTGTGCTTCTCTCCGTGAGTCCGTGTGCTTCTCCCCATGAGTCTGTGTGTTTCTCCCCGTGAGTCTGTGTGCTTCTCCCTGTGATTCTGTGTGTTTCTCTCTGTGAGTCTGTGTGCTTCTCCCCGTGAGCCTGTGTGCTTCTCCCTGTGAGTCCGTTTGCTTGTCCCCGTGAGTCTGTGTGTGTGCTTCACTCCTTGAGTCTGTGTGCTTCTCCCCGTGAGTCTGTGTGCTTCTCTCCATGAGTCTGTGTGCTTCTCTCCGTGAGTCTGTGTGCTTCTCCCCGTGAGTCCTGTGCTTCTCCCTGTGAGTCTGTGTGCTTCTCCCCGTGAGTCTGTGTGCTTCTCCCTGTGAGTCTGTGTGTTTCTCCCCGTGAGTCTCTGTGCTTCGCCCCATGATTCTGTGTGTTTCTCCCCAGGAGTCTGTGTGTTTCTCCCTGTTAGTCTGTGAGCTTATCCCCGTGAGTCTGTGAGTGTTTTTCTCCCCGTGAGTCTGTGCTTCTCTCCGTGAGTCTGTGTGCTTCTCCCTGTCACTCCGTTTGCTTCTCCCCGTGAGTCTGTGTGTTTCTACCCACGAGTCTGTGTGTGCTTCTCCCCGTGAGTCCGTGTGCTTCTCCCCGTGAGTCTGTGTGCTCCTCCCCGTGAGTCTGTGTGCTTCTCCCTGTGAGTCAGTGTGTGTGCTTCTCCCCGTGATTCTGTGTGCTCCTCCCTGTGAGTCTGTGTGTGTGCTTCTCACTGTGAGGCTGTGTACTTCTCCTCGGGAGTCTGTGTGCTCCTCCCTGTGAGTCTGTGCGCTTCTCCCGGTGAGTCTGTGTGTGTGTTGCTCCCCGTGAGTCCGTGTGCTTCTTCCTGTGAGTCTGTGTGCTTCTCCCTGTGAGTCTGTCTGTTTTTCCCTGTGAGTGTGTGTGTGTGCTTCTCCGAGTGAGTCTGTGTGCTCCTCCCCGTATGTCTGTGTGTGTGTGCTTCTCATGGTGAGTCTGGGTGCTCCTGCCCGTGTGTCTGTGTGTTTCTCCCAGTGAGTCTGTTTGCTTCTCCCCATGAGTCTGTGTGCATCTCCCTGTGAGTCCGTGTGCTTCTCCCCGTCAGTCTGTGTGCTCCTCCCTGTGAGTCTGTCTGTGTGCTTCTCCCCGTCAGTCTGTGTGCTCCTCCCTGTGATTCTGTGTGTGTGCTCCTCTCCGTGAGTCTGTGTGTGTGCAACTTGCCGTGTGTCTGTGTGATTCTCTCCGTGAGTCTGTGTGCTTCTCACTGTGAGTCTATGTGCTCCTCCCTGTGAGTCTATGTGCTTCTCTCTGTGAGTCTGTGTGTTTCTCCCCGTTAGTCTGTTTGAGTGATTCTCCCCGTGAGTCTGTGTGTGTGCTTCTCCCCGTGAGTCTGTGTGTTTCTCTCCGTGAGTCTGTGCGTGTTCTTCTCCCCATGAGTCTGTGTGCTTCTCCCTGTGAGTCCGTTTGATTCTCCCCGTGAGTCTGTGTGTTTCTCCCCGTGAGTCTGTGTGTGTGCTTCACTCCTTGAGACTGTGTGCTTCTCCCCGTGAGTCTGTGTGCTTCTCTCCATGAGTCTGTGTGCTTCTCCCCGTTGGTCTGTGTGCTTCTCCCCGTGAGTCTGTATGCTTCTTCCTGTGAGTCTGTGTGCTTCTCCCTGTGAGTCTGTGTGTTTCTCCCCGTGAGTCTGTGTGCATCTCCCCGTGATTCTGTGTGTTTCTCCCCGTGAGTCTGTGTGGTTCTCCCTGTGAGACAGTGTGTTTCTCCCCGTGAGTCTGTGTGCTTCGCCCCGTGATTCTATGTGTTTCTCCCCAGGAGTCTGTGTGTTTCTCCCTGTGAGTCTGTGAGCTTCTCCCCGTGAGCCTGTGAGTGTTCTTCTCCTCGTGAGTCTGTGTGCTTCTCCCTGTGAGTCTGTGTGCTCTCACTTTAAGTCTGTGTGTTTCTTCCCGTGAGTTTGTGCTTCTCTCCGTGAGTCTGTGTGCTTCTCCCTGTGAGTCCGTTTGCTTCTCCCCTTGAGTCTGTGTGTTTCTCCCCATGAGTCTGTCTGTTTCTACCCACGAGTTTGTGTGCGTGCTTCTCCCCGTGAGTCCATGTGCTCCTGCCCGTGAGTCTGTGTGTGTGCTTGTCCCCATGAGTCCGTGTGCGACTCCCCGTGAGTCTGTGCGCTTCTCCCGGTGAGTCTGTGTGTGTGTTGCTCCCCGTGAGTCCGTGTGCTTCTTCCTGTGAGTCTTTGTGCTTCTCCCTGTGAGTCTGTGTGTTTGTCCCTGTGAGTCTGTGTGTGTGCTTCTCCGAGTGAGTCTCCTCACCATATGTCTGTGTGTGTGTGCTTCTCATGGTGAGTCTGGGTGTTCCTGCCCGTGTGTCTGTGTGTTTCTCCCAGTGAGTCTGATTGCTTCTCCCCGTGAGTCTGTGTGCATCTCCCTGTGAGTCCGTGTGCTTCTCCCTGTGAGTCTGTGTGCTTCTCCCCATGAGTTTGTGTGTGTGCTTCTCCCCGTCAGTCTGTGTGCTCCTCCCCGTGAGTCTGTGTGTGTGCTCCTCCCTGTGAGTCTGTCTGTGTGCTTCTCCCCGTGAGTCGGAGTGCTTTTCCCTGTGAGTCTGTGTGTGTGCTCCTCTCCGTGAGTCTGTGTGTGTGCTTCTTGCCGTGTGTCTGTGTGCTTCTCTCCGTGAGTCTGTGTGCTTCTCACTGTGAGTCTATGTGCTCCTCCCTGTGAGTCTATGTGCTTCTCTCTGTGAGTCTGTGTGTTTCTCCCCATGAGTCTGTGTGCTTCTCCCTGTGAGTCCGTTTGCTTCTCCCCGTGAGTCTGTGTGCTTCTCCCCGTGAGTCTGTGTGTTTCTCCCCATGAGTCTGTCTGTTTCTACCCACGAGTCTGTGTGCGTGCTTCTCCCCGTGAGTCCGTGTGCTCCTGCCCGTGAGTCTGTGAGTGTGTTTCTCCCCATGAGTCCGTGTGCTTCTCCCCATGAGTCTGTGTGCTTCTCCCTGTGAGTCCGTTTGATTCTCCCTGTGAGTCTGTGTGTGTGCTTCACTCCTTGAGTCTGTGTGCTTCTCCCCGTGAGTCTGTGTGCTTCTCTCCGTGAGTCTGTGTGCTTCTCCCCGTGAGTCTGTGTGCTTCTTCCCGTGAGTCTGTGTCCTTCTCCCTGTGAGTCTGTGTGTTTCTCCCCGTGAGTCTGTGTGCATCTCCCCGTGATTCTGTGTGTTTCTCCCCGTGAGTCTGTGTGGTTCTCCCTGTGAGACAGTGTGTTTCTCCCCGTGAGTCTGTGTGCTTCGCCCCGTGATTCTATGTGTTTCTCACCAGGAGTCTGTGTGCTTCTCCCCTTGAGTCCGTGTGCTTCTCCCCGTGAGTCTGTGTGCTCCTCCCCGTGAGTCTGTGTGCTTCTCCCTGTGAGTCAGTGTGTGTGCTTCTCCCCGTGATTCTGTGTGCTCCTCCCTGTGAGTCTGTGTGTGTGCTTCTCACTATGAGGCTGCGTACTTCTCCTCGTGAGTCTGTGTGCTCCTCCCTGTGAGTCTGTGCGCTTCTCCCGGTGAGTCTGTGTGTGTGTTGCTCCCCGTGTGTCTGTGTGTTTCTCCCAGTGAGTCTGTTTGCTTCTCCCCGTGAGTCTGTGTGCATCTCCCTGTGAGTCCGTGTGCTTCTCCCTGTGAGTCTGTGTGCTTCTCCCCATGAGTCTGTGTGTGTGCTTCTCCCCGTCAGTCTGTGTGCTCCTCCCCGTGAGTTTGTGTGTGTGCTCCTCCCTGTGAGTCTGTCTGTGTGCTTCTCCCCGTGAGTCGGAGTGCTTTTCCCTGTGAGTCTGTGTGTGTGCTCCTCTCCATGAGTCTGTGTGTGTGCTTCTTGCCGTGTGTCTGTGTGCTTCTCTCCGTGAGTCTGTGTGCTTCTCACTGTGAGTCTATGTGCTCCTCCCTGTGAGTCTATGTGCTTCTCTCTGTGAGTCTGTGTGTTTCTCCCCGTGATTCTGTGTGCTCTTCCCTGTGAGTCTATGTGTGTGCTCCTCCCTGTGAGTCTGTACGCTCCTGCCCGTGAGTCTGTGTGCATCTCCCTGTGAGTCCGTGTGCTTCTGCCTGTGAGTCTGTGTGCTTCTCCCTATGAGCTTGTGTGTGTGCTTCTCCCCGTCAGTCTGTGTGCTCCTCCCCGTGAGTCTGTCTGTGTGCTGCTCCCCGTGAGTCGGAGTGCTTTTCCCTGTGAGTCTCTGTGTGTGCTCCTCTCCGTGAGTCTGTGTGTGTGCTTCTCGCCGTGTGTCTGTGTGCTTCTCTCTGTGAGTCTGTGTGCTTCTCACTGTGAGTCTATGTGCTCCTCCCTGTGAGTCTATGTGCTTCTCTCTGTGAGTCTGTGTGTTTCTCCCCGTTAGTCTCTTTGAGTGATTCACCCCGTGAGTCTGTGTGTGTGCTTCTCCCCGTGAGTCTGTGTGTTTCTCTCCGTGAGTCTGTGTGTGTTCTTCTGCCCATGAGTCTGTGTGTTTCTCCCCGTGAGTCTGTGTGTGTGCTTCACTCCTTGAGTCTGTGTGCTTCTCCCCGTGAGTATGTGTGCTTCTCCCCGTGAGTCTGTGTGCTTCTTCCTGTGAGTCTGTGTCCTTCTCCCTGTGAGTCTGTGTGTTTCTCCCCGTGAGTCTGTGTGCATTTCCCCATGATTCTGTGTGTTTCTGCCCGTGAGTCTGTGTGTTTCTCCCCGTGAGTCTGTGTGTGTGCTTCACTCCCTGAGTCTGTGTGCTTCTCCCCGTGAGTGTGTGCTTCTCTCCATGAGTCTGTGTGCTTCTCCCCGTGAGTCTGTGTGCTTCTCCCCGTGATTCTGTGTGTTTCTCTCTGTGAGTCTGTGTGCTTCTCCCCGTGAGTCTGTGGTTCTCCCTGTGAGTCCGTGTGCTTCTCTCCGTGAGTCCGTGTGATTC